>NW_009952709.1:150937-178734 GCF_000747805.2 Chaetura pelagica | reverse complement strand
GAGCGGTGTGTTATGTCTGATCACTGCCATCTGCTGCAGCACCTCCTGCACTTCGTATCTCTTCACACCTGCAGTGACCCATTTCCAGCTTCAGTCCTGAGCATGGAAGCACTGCCCAGGTACCCACCACAACCACTGGATTCCCTGGGTACATTGAGTCCTCGAGGCAGTCTCAGAGTCTGCCATTGGCAGTGCAGTGCCCAGACCTAATGACTGCAGTCTGTGGCTCTTCAGGAAAGTTTGTGAAGGCCCCAGCAATAATCAGGCAGAGCTGCTGAAACTTGAGAGGACTTGTTCGTAAGGAAGGGCACTGAAGTTTCATCACATTTTTGTTTGTCTCTAGATCCCAGGTCATTGCTATACATGAAGGAGAGCAACTTCATCCTCTCCTGATTGTTCTGGTGGGCAGCCCAGCACTCTTCCCATCACCAGATCAACTTGGGCTGCAGAGCAGAGTGCCTGTGTGTGCCTTAGCAAGGCTTTCCTCTAGTTCATGCTCTGCTGTCTGGAGCATTGGGGCAGGTTCATTTCACTGTGTGCTGGTGTGCCCAGGCTGTAGATGTTGCCACCTTGGCTGATCAGCTGGGATCACCTTTATAATCAGAGGAGAAGTTGTCATTGGTACCCAGTGAGTTCAGGAGAGGATGGATCTTATACTAAAAGAGGCATCTAGCTCTGCCTGGGTGACTGAATCACATTTTTTAAGCCTGTTGTGCACCACTGAGTATAAAAGGAGCCCCCAGGGGCCACTTTGAAGAGAGACATTACTAATAGAGACGTCCAAAATGAGTTGAGGAGAGTCTAGCTGTGATGAGTAAAGGACTTGTTTTGTCTTTGTTTTTATTCCATCCCTCTGTTCAGACTGGTCATCATTCTCTCTTTCTCCTTCCTCTCCACCTCGCCTCATTGTTGCTTTATTGTTGCTTCACAACTGCTTCACAGCTTAATTAAGAGCACATTTACAGAGAAGTTTTTGGGGCACAGGAGGAGAAAGAACATGGATACAGAGTTACTGATCTTAACTGCATTTCCTCAAAAAGTCCCATCAGATTGGCAGACAAAGTGTTTAGCCCAGTTACAGAGAGAGAAATGAACACAAAGACCCCTGGGCAGTGAGTATCTTTGCAGCCACAGGAAGGAACAATATTTGGTTACATTCCAGAAAGTTGGGTATTTTTGTTTCCAGTCTGAGGCAGCAGCAGGCAGCCTGGGAGGAGCCTGGCCCTCTCTGCAGTGGGAAGAGAGCAGATATGAAGATAGTGATAAGTTCCTTAGATACAGGGGAGTTGAGCATAGCTTGAAAGACAAAATACTTAACAGGAAAGAAAAGAGAAGCCACCTGTGGTGCAGAAAGAGACAGTGAAACAAAAGCAGGATAAATGGTGTCACACTTGCTTTTATTTCAAAGCAAGGGAGTTGCACAAGTTAGCGGCACAAGGAACTTCTGTTCTTCCTGTCGTGCAGCTTCAGTTGGTTGGGAGACATTTCTCCAGGTGTGCTGATGGCATCAGTGTCACTGATGCACAGAAAAAGCCACTGTCATTTCAGCCACATTTTGGGAGGCGATAGGTTGCAAATCCAAAGGCAACCTGGTCTACTGAGAGGTGTCCCTACCCATGCAGGGGGCTTGGGACTAGATGATCTTTGAGGTGCCTTCCAACCCAAACCATTCTGTGATCTCACTGAAAACTGGATAAAAGCTACAGAGAATGGAGTGGGTTGGTGTCACCTCAGTTAAGGGAACTATAAACAAATGCTGAATGGATGGGCACTGTTTCCCCTTGTTTGTGCTTGAAGGATTTTTATCTTGTGCTTCTAACACCTCCCTGTCTCTTGCCCCACAGCTGACAACGAGAACAATATTGCCTCTAGCCAGCCCAGATCACCTCTAGCTGGTGTTGAAGAGAAGTGGAAACCACAGCTCCAAAGAAATAACACCAACAATAGTACGTAGCATTGTTTGCTCTTCTATCCCAGGCTCACCTGTCTGTTTGGAGCACGTGACTGTCAGAGAGGGCTCAGCAGTGGTGGACACTGCACAAGGCCCTGTCCTCACCCAACTTGTTTTCATCCTTGATTTTCATCCATAACTGATGTACTGTCCTGCAGAGCAGAGCACCCATTCCCATTACAGGAGCACTCAATGCTTAACATACTGGGAACCCTGGGGAGGCAGGGTGAAAGGTTTGTTAGGACAATGTCTTTGGGAACTCCTGCAAAAAAAGTTATCTTCTTATCCAAAGCCAGATTTTATGGCCTGGTGTTAAAAAATTAATCCAGTCTTCATGGTGTGAATTAATCCAGTCTTCATAGGCATGACCTGTCACTCCTTGAGCAAGCAGGCAGCTGCTGTCTGGCTTTATCCCCAGCTCACCTTGTGTGTTTGTACTTCACCATGGGAAAGGGAAAATACAGCCCTGAGGGAAATCATTTCCACAGGGCTTGAGCTGAGCAGCCATGGGTGATACAGAAACATGGTGCTTTTGCGTTCTGGTATGGCCAGAAATGACGTTCACATTGCCTGAAACCAGCCACAAAAAGTGGAGTTACTGGAGTTCAGAGGAAGAAATGAAAACTTGGGCTTCAGCACTGTTTGAGACAGTAGAGAAAGCAACTCCTCTTCAATAAGTGTCTTAAAAGGCTCAAATCACAGAAATGGAAAGATGTTCAGCTTCTGTGACCACCAGCCCATACACATGGATATCAAGTGCCTCCATGATTATAACTTATCTAGAGGGTTCCTCATAAACACCACAGAGGTGCTGTTGGTTAAGGCTTGGGACTGTGAGCAGGCAGTGTGAGCTCAGCCTCAGCCCCCAGCACAGGGGAGACGTGCAGGTCTGCTCCCTGCTGCTCAAAGGAAGAGCAAGTCCTGTCCCTGGAGGTTGAATCCAGGGTTGGAGATGCCTCTAGCATCATCTGGGCATATTCCACCTCTGTGAGTCTCTCAGAGTAGTTTTGTGACTTCCTCCCCTTTCCCTTTGCAGAGGAGCAGTTCTCATCTGGTGCTTTGTCTCCCTCCTTCTGTTTCATTGCAGCATCCGCGAGCGGTTCCGTAGGGAACAGCGCGATCCCGGAGAAGGAGCGGCAGAACATTGCCGAGAGGCTCCTGAGGGTGATGTGCACTGACCTGGGGGCTCTGAGCGTGGTGAGCGGGAAGGAGTTCATCAAGCTAGCCCAGACCCTGGTGGACAGTGGAGCTCGTTATGGTGCCTTCTCTGTCACCGAAATCCTGGGCAATTTCAACACACTGGCTCTGAAGCACCTGCCTCGGATGTACAACCAGGTGAAGGTGAAGGTCACCTGCGCCCTGGGCAGCAACGCCTGCCTGGGCATCGGGGTGACCTGCCACTCGCAGAGCATCGGCCCCGATTCTTGCTACATCTTGACAGCTTATCAGGTGGAAGGCAACCACATCAAGAGTTATGTCCTGGGAATTAAGGGCGTAGACATTCGGGATAATGGTGATTTTATCCACCACTGGGTACAGAATGTGCTCTCGGAGTTTGTGATGTCAGAGATCAGGACGGTGTACGTCACGGACTGCAAGGTCAACTCCTCTGCCTTCTCCAAGGCAGGCATGTGCTTGCGCTGCTCGGCCTGTGCCTTGAACTCGGTGGTGCAGAGTGTGCTGAACAAGCGAACGCTACAGGCTCGCAATATGCACGAGGTGATCGAGCTCCTGAATGTCTGTGAAGATCTGGCAGGATCCACGGGCCTCTCGAAGGAGACCTTTGGCTCCCTGGAAGAGACCTCTCCCCCGCCCTGCTGGAACTCAGTCACTGACTCCCTCCTGCTCGTCCACGAGCGCTACGAGCAGATCTGCGAGTTCTACAGCAGGGCCAAGAAGATGAACCTCATCCAAAACCTGAACAAACACCTGCTCAGCAACCTGGCGGCCATTCTGGCCCCGGTGAAACAGGCAGTGATTGAGCTGAGCAACGAGAGCCGGCCCACCTTGCAGCTGGTGCTGCCCACCTACGTCAAACTGGAGAAACTGTTCACGTCCAAAGCTAACGATGCTGGCGTAGTCAGCAAACTCTGCCACCTCTTCTTGGAGGCACTGAAGGAGAACTTCAAAGTTCATTCGGCACACAAGGTAGCCATGATCTTAGACCCTCAGCAGAAGCTGCGGCCCGTCCCACCGTACCAGCACGAAGAGATCATTGGCAAAGTCTGTGAGTTGATCAATGAGGTGAAAGAGTCCTGGGCAGAAGAAACAGAATTTGAACCTTCAACCAAGAAGCCTCGGACAGCAGGGGAAGCCACAGCAGCTCAGGAAGAAGATTGGTTCGGGAAAAATGAAGTCTACGATTATTTGCAAGAACCTCTCTTCCAGGCCACCCCTGACCTGTTTCAGTACTGGTCGTGTGTTACCCAAAAGCATACAAAACTAGCCAAGCTAGCCTTTTGGCTCTTAGCAGTGCCTGCTGTTGGTGCCAGAAGCGAGTGTGTAAATATGTGTGAGCAGGCTCTCTTAATCAAAAGGAGACGGCTACTCAGTCCAGAAGACATGAACAAACTCATGTTTTTGAAGTCCAACATGCTTTAAGACTGTCTGTTAATTAAAATAATACTTTAAAACACTGTTCCAAACAAAGAAAAAGAATTTTAAGTTCTAAACACTGTGGACCTCATGATGAATGCCCCTGGAAACCAAGTGCTTTTTTATATATATATAAAAATATAAATATATCTAAAATTAAGTTTGAAAGGAAAGCTGAGCACGTGAGAGAGACAGCCCTCTGCCAGGAACGTGCTCCTTTCCATAGATAGTGTGTGGACTTGACAGACTTTCTAATGTTTTCAAGTGGGCAGGCCAATGGGAGGCTGATGTTCTAAAGTCTTCAGGCAGCTGAGATCTAAAGTGACTTGAAGTTTCTTTTGTTTCTCCTCCACCCCACCTCTCCTCTTGTCCCCTGGGCCATCTTGCCATGGATAATCAGACTACATTGAATAGACCAATTCTGCACTGAACTTTGCTCCTCTGAATGACTGTACACCTTGAGGGCATTTGTCTGCAGCCTTCTTGACACAGGGTGCCTGTTCCCAGGGCAGCTGTGTTTTATGAACACCAGTATCTTTAGAAATCAGGAAGGGAGACTTTAAGGGGTTTATTCTGTTTTATTTTTGACTTTGTCATAAATGTGTTTTTTTTCAAAAAAACAGAAGTTACTCTTCTGTCTCCACTCCCAGTTTTGAGTTCAACATGGTAGCTAGTGATTATAAGTTTGCTTTAAAACTCAGATAAATGGTTCATGACAGAAAATGTCTGTAATTGTTACATTTCTTGGTTTTTGGGTTTTTTTACACGTAACCTATTTTGTGAATTCCCAGTGTTAATTAGCTCCTCTGTGAGTTTTGGACATCAGGAGTTCTCTAGAGTAGCCCATTTGGGATTAAATAATATCCTTCTGGGAACCCCAGCAGTTGCTTTCATGGAAAATGCTAAAAACCAGGAAAAACAAGCGAGGGCAGCACAGATCGCTGTGGGTCACCAGCAGGATTGCCAGGGTCTGCCAGCTGCCACTGAGGACTCTTGTACCTAAATTTTTGTAACAAAGTTTCTCAGTGCACACACTCAAAACAACCCTCACAAGGCCAAGGACAAACCAAGGTGTATGGTTTTTCAGTGGAACAAAGATGAGCAGTTTTGTCAAACTGAGGTTTGAAGGAAGCTTAGAGAAGTGCATGGGCTCAAAGATCCTTCTGAATGTAAGTGCTCCTGAATGAGTGCAAAGAATATCTTCCCATTTTATTTGGAATGGTTTCCTCTAGTAGCACGAATGTCTTTTTAATACCTACAGTGCATTACACTACTTGTTATGTTGCTGAATCCTTCTGGCTAGGGAGGCCACGCGCCCCAAGACGTTCACAGGTACCAACTGCAATTAGAGATCATCATAATGCAAAAAACATCTCAGTCACTCTGATGTCCACCACAACAGTGCTCTGCTATGTCCAGTGCCAGTAGGCACAGTCCATGGGCTGCTGGATGGGATCTCTGCAGGCTGCACATTTGGTGCCTCTTGGACAATTCCCTGCTTCTGGTGCCGAACTGCTCATTTTTCATCACTGGGACTTGTATCCCACAGCCAAATCGAAGCAAGTTCTGATTTTTGAAGTCTCTCCTGCTTCCAGTGATGCGCTCTGGAGCTGTGGCAGCAGAGCAGTGTTGGAGGCTGGGGAGGATGGACTGGCTGGGGCCAGGCAGGCCCGAGGCTGGAGCCCTTTGGTAGCACAGGGTGTGCTGGGGTTGCTGGCCATGCAGGGTGAGGCTGGGGCCTCTCTGCAGAGCTACAGATGTTGAACCAAGATCCTTCCTGCCCATCCCTGGTCGTAAGAGAAGTTGCAAGTTTTGAGGCATGAGAAATGGCAAAGCCAGTCCCAGTCTCTCAGGCTTTGTCTGCAGATGCCTTGAACCTGACAGGCACTGCTTCACTGCCCTGGGGCTCAGCCAGGGGCACAGTTTCCAGGCAAGACCTTCCCTAGGTCAAGGTCACTCCAGGCAGCTCTTTGCACCCAGCTGTCTTGCTCTTCTCAGCCTGCAAACAGGACCTGCTGTTATCTTGGGTCTACCTTTTGGGTTGACCTCTTGAGTACTGTTACCAGCATCAGGGCAAAACCAGTTGTCTCCTAAAAGTAATTTTTGCCTATGGATATCTTAAAAGACACGATCTGCAACCCCACTGGCAGCTGCAGGGGTAGCAGCACTTGCAGATGACTTGCCAAGGCAGAGGCACTTGGAGATCTGATTTCTCTGGCAGTGGCTTTTGCAAATGGAGGTGTTGGTTGTAGGGCCAACTTTTCTTCTTGCTGCTTTTATTCTCTCTCATACAAAACCTGCCTGCCCCAACCACCACCTGGGCCCATGGTAGCACATCTGCTTTGCACTCGCAGTCCAGCAGAAACCTGCAACAAACAGTAACTAAGTCTCAGACTACAAACAAAACACCCAAGTGAGATGTACACGGATTACAAAGCATTTGTGCTGTGCTTCTGTTCCCCCTGAAGAGCACAAGGTTTCCTGCAGGTGGAGGATTAATCCAAAGCAAGATTAGTTTTTGAGGCTGCAGAGTGTGTACTGTGCAGCTCAGGTGATGGGCAGGACTGGAGACAGGATTTGTAGTTCTTTCTCCTAATGCTGTGTTATACTTTTTTGCTTTGTTCACTTGAGACCCTGGGTGTTGTTCCCGGGCTCTTCAACACTCAGGGGAATGTGCAAACTCCTCATGTTCCTTTGAAAAGAAAGCTCCAAACCCCAACACTCCTTTGCTAAGGGGCAGGCTGGTGACTTCTGTGGGATTTGCCAGCTGATTGTGCTGTCTGTCTGCAAGGCATTAAGGGTGCAGAAGGGGACAGAGCACAGGTTTAAAGCTCTGGAGTTGAGTAATAGGTGAAATTGTAGTCATTTGTGCAGCCATTTGATGCCAGGCTGCCCAGCAGTGAGCTGGGCCATGGCTGCAGAGCCAGGGCACGCAAACAAGAAAAGCCACAGCCCCTCTATAGTTCCCAGCTCATCTCCCCTCCCACTTTTTACAGTGTGGTTTTGGCATCAGATCTGGAGCTTTCTTGCTGTGACAACCAACGAGAGGAGCTGACTTCACCCTCTCCCCATCCAAGTGACTGTCCCCTCCAAGGCAACTTTGGTTAGGGTTGCACTAATGATGGATGTTAAGCAAACATGTTGTCTGGTAGGTGAAATTTTCCCAAAGGCATAAAACCTCAACTTAGCTGAAAAAAAAAGCAAAATAAAACCTAAAACCCTGAAATGGAGCAATCTGGAAAGTTGCTGATTGGGCAGCCCCCTTCTCCAAGGAGTCAGTGAAGAAGCTGCAGCTTTTCATGAGACTTAAACAAGGGCACAAGGTGTTCTGCTCAGAGGAGCTGTTCGTGCTGTGTCTGATCACAGGCTTTTGTCTGATGCACTTATTTTATTCCTCATGAAAAGGAGAGAAGCACATCTGGAGCACCTGTCTTTACCCTAAATGCCAACCTTTTGCTTCTGTTTATTCTTCCCTCTTCAAGATTTGGATTTGCATTCTAGGGAGCACAGATTCTTTACCAAGGTCTGAATTTTGAAAGTTCTATTTCTCCAGGTTACTCCAACCCAAATTTTTCTATGATTCTGTGGTGTGGAGCAGCACTAAGGAACACTGCCCATCCTGTGGTGGACAACCAGAGAGGAGGTCTCTTAATTTGGCTAGAGCTGTCCTGAGTTTCTGTTCCCTCTTAGCTGGGAGGAGAAGTCCCCAAAAAAGGGATCATCCTTCAGTAGATCCTGTTGGAAATTTGCCTTCTGATTGTTTTTTTTCCTTTACTTGCACTTGAGAAATGGGTTGGGATACAAAAATGGTGTATGTGTCCTCCTGGCATTCATTTGTTTCTGCTGCTTACTCTGTGCCTGACCTTGCAGACTTCTCTCTCTGACCTCACCGTTTGCTTTGGGAGGAGTTATGATCTCAGGTGGTGAGCAAGCACCAACAGAAAATGAACTGTAAAAATGAAGGGCCTTCCAGTCCTGTCTAAAGATCCTTGTTACTAGACAACTGAGATAGTGCAATACCAGGGCAGAGCTCTTCAAAACAGATGGTTGTTTCTGTGTGAGTAGGGCAGCCAGAGGGTCAGTGGAGAACATGGAGCCCAGATTTGTCTCCTGTGTCTCCTCTCCCCATGTCTCTAGCAGCAGACATTGGTTGTGTTCTGGTTTGTGAGGTGTTTCTGTATCTTGCACCTGGGTTGTTTTCAGATGGAAGTAAACTTCTCTTTGTCAAAGCTGTGCGTCTTTTCTAAGAAAACTGAGTTGGTTGTGTTTGAACTAGTGCAATCTGAAAAACTTCCTGTGAAAGCCAACTGTGGGCTCAGGTTTTGTCTAATTCAGTTGTCTGTTAATTGCTGGCTAAACCAGTTTAACTTTGAGATAAATTGGTTTAAGCATCCACATGAACCACCTGCACTGGTTTAACTGCGCTTGCTGGATGTTCTCTCCTGCTGAGCAGAGAACACATCCAGAAGCAGCTCAGGGAGTCATGACCCTTCCATGAATTTTGCAAACAAAGTTGTGGCAGATAATCTCAAAGCTCGGGAAGGACTGAAAATAGAGAGGTGGGCACTTCTGAAAATGGCTTGAGCTCTGACTTGTGGGATCCGGGTTAACAGAGTGTTCAGTGAGGTGTCTCAGGCTGGTTGGTTACCCTTTCTCCAACTGCTTGCAGTAACATGGGACATTTAGTGTGAGAAGAAATTCCTGTGTATGTTTGTGTTGGTGGATGAGTCCACTCAGCTCTACCAGCCTAAGGGACCATTCCCATTTTCTGGATCCCACCCTGAGCAAGCCAGGACCTAGTGTTGCACAAGGTGTCCAAGACACTGTGCTGTTTGGAGAATGCTGTGGACACTTCTGGGCAGCACCAAGCTACTGATCAATCAAAAGACAGTAAAAGTGCAGCCAAAAGGTATTGAAAGACTGGGAGTGTGGCTTTGGGCTGAGGAGAAAGGCAGGTCTCTGATTGCATCTCTCTGGCTGAAGGAGGTGGAGGGGAACTCCTGTGAGCTTTCAGAGGGAGCACACAGGAGGGGACAGGTTGTTCCCAATGGAATAATTAGGAACAATGGGATAAAAATTATCAAAAAGACACTAAAGGCAGATTCTGGGAAAACTTTCCAGGGAGGAGAAATCCTTTCATCTGGGAGGAGTCTGTTACAGGAATGTTTTTGAGCCCTGTGGTTCCAAACAAGGCTGCACAACTCTATGGAGCACACTCCATAAGGCACAAGGCTGCTTGGGACCTTGCCAAGAGAAAAGGGACTGGGTGTGGAGACCAGTCCTGCCCAGTAGGTCCAGCAGGGTTCACAGAGCATCTTCCTCTGCATCTTCCCACTCACCACGGGCACCAAACCCTTCCCAGCACTCCAGTATATGCATTAACCAGGTTTCATAAAGGAGGGAGGTGGCTGAGTGGCAGAAGGGGCAGAGGAGATAACGGCAGTTGAGGAGCACGTGTCTTGTCAACCTGTGTTCTGCCAAAGTGAAAGAATCAGTGTGAGGGAGAGTATGATATTACTTGCTGCTGGTGCTGTGCATTTTCTGTGCTACACCATGATCATGAATCCTTGGGATCTCTTGAGAATGCCCAGAAGCATTGGCTGAGACTCAAGGTCCTGTGTCAGGTCCTTGTGGAGGTGTCTCCTCGTAGCAATAAGAACTCGCCTCCCTCAATGCACGGGACCTGTCCCCGTGCCACATGTTGTCACCTTCCTGGGGCCTCTGGAAGTGTCACTGAACAGAACAATAGTCAAACCAGAGTGAGATGAACCCCAGCACAGCCCTGAGCTGAAAGCCTCCTTAGTACTGAGGGGTAGTTTGCTTTTGCTAGGCCAGAAATGGTAAACCAATGAGAGTGTATTGCCCTGAAATTCAATTTGATATAGCAAATGTTTGGGGGTTTTCTGTTCAATTTTGGTTTTGTTTGGCTGGTTGTTTTTTTTACTACTTCCATTAGAGTCCTTTATTTTATACCTTGATGGAGGAGTTTTGCTGACATTAGATGATGGTGTATCCAAGAGACCTGTTAGGGTTTAATGATTTGTAGGCGGCTGAGTTTTAATTTTTTAGAACAGCTTCTGAAATGAGCCATGTCAATGGCTCCTTGATGCACAACAGCAACCACTGGCTGAGAGGATTTTCTTCCTTCCCATCATTGTGGTGTCACTGCCAGGGGTCATTGGGTGGTGTTGCCAAGTGGGCAACACAGCCTTAGCCAAGGAATGTTGTGCAGTGGAGTTGATGGGTCCAGGCATATTAAACCCCTGCTTTTTACAACCAAAGTTCCTTAAAAAATACACTTCCAGCCTCATCAGCCTGGAGTGCTTGTTTTCAGCCTTCTGGGGGCTCTTCTGGCAGTCTCTGCAATGTGTGGTTATGATGGGGGTTTTTTTCCAGTGGGCTGGGGGATGGGAGGAGGGATTTTAAATTTTTTTTTTTCCTTGCTATTTGTGCAGAAGGACCTTTCCACTCAAGGAAGGAGGCATGTATGTGTTCTGGAAGGAGCAACACTCTTAGGAGCTGTTTTCCACGGTCCCTTAATCTTACTGGGACTTTAATATTTTTTTTTTAATTCTTTAAAAAGGATACTGATAACTGAAATATTTGTGGCAGGTGGCTAGGCAAGACTGGCAGTGCAGGAGGAGCACACATCACATCATGCAGACCCTGAGGATTCTGTTTCACGCTGTAGCTAGAAAGGTGTCACGTCAACAGCCCAAACCATCAGGAAATCCCTGTTTGCAGCCAGGCTGAACAGAGAAGCTGCTCCTCGTTCCCGTCGTCGTTCCAAACCTCCTCTTGGGAGCTGAATTCTTGTTGCTTCATCAAGCAAACAATTAATGTTCTCCTTTCCCTCCTCCCCCTTGCTCCCCTTGGTAACTCGAGTGCATTTCCTCCCTTTCTGTAGATGCAGATGTTCTAGGCAATACCACAGATGCACCTCGTGTGTCTCTACCTGCGAGTACAAGGATCTCACGGCATCTTAAAAAAATACAAAAAAAAAAATATACAAAAAATATACAAAAAAAAATATCTTTTTTAGGCCAGAGTTTTCTACAGGTATTAATGAATATTTTTCTTAATCCTTATAAGTTTTATGTGTTTAATATTTCTTAATACCGGTAGCATTAATTTATACTTTTGTAGCAACACAATATTTTTATAAACCGCCACCGCTGGCTTTGTCTTCATACCGGGGAGACGTGCGGGCAGCTGCCCCGCTGTACCATGTACTGTATTTAAAAGGTTATCTAATGTCACACTTGCTGTGTTAATAAACAAAACAAAAACCTGTTTGAAGTCTCATGTATTGTTGGTGTGGATCGAATGACTCAATAGAGAGCAATATTGCACGGGGTTGAGTTGCTGATTTTCATTGTGATACACGAACGCTTGAGGCCAACTCAAGTGCTTCTGAGTTCTTTTCTTTTTAGGATTTTGTTTTGTTTCGGTTTTTTTGTTTGTTTTGTTGTTTTGGTTTTGTTTTGGTTTTGTTTTTTTTTACAGCTAAGGAAATTCAGTGCTGTTTGAAACTTAGACTGACGTCAAATGAAAAGGATTATTAAAGAAAAAAAAATAATCAAGGTGTTTAAATGTTGCTGTTTTTACAAGTCTGTTGCTGTCTGAATGGAAATATTCCACAAGAGAGGAGGAATAGTTCCACTTAGCTTCCAAACCAGCTGAGCACTCCAGGCCAGAGCTCAGTTATTTGGAGATATCTTAGAGACGTGTTTCTGCAACATTCTTTTCAGAGTTGATGCCAAGGCAGAAGACAAACTGTAACTGTAAGAAAGCATCCGTTGCTTGAGGATTTTCATGTCAGTGTTGTATTTATGGTTTTACAATAAAACAACCTTTAGGAAAAAATGACGTGTCTGAGGTTTTCCATTTCTCAAGCACGTGGATGGGAAATCAGCCAGTGCTGAGTGTCTTGTTGTGAAGAGGGAGAACATAGAGTCACAGAACCAGAATCACAGAATTGTTCTGGTTGGAAAAGACCTCAGCTCTGCCAACCATTCACCTAACTCTGCCAGGTCCAGTGCTGAAACCACATCCCTCAGCATCACATCTGCACATCTCTCCAACACCACCAGGGATGGTGATTCAACCACCTCCATGGGCAGCCTGTGCCAGTTTTTAATTACTCTTTCAACGAAGATATTTTTTTCTAATAAGTAATTAAAGGTCCCCTGGCACAACTTTAACATTCATTGAACTGACCTGAATCCCAGCAGACATCTCTCTGTTGAACCCCAGCAGCTGTAGAATCACGTTGAGCTTCTCCCCACATCCCTGGTGCATCCACAGCTCCCTGAAGCCTTTTCTGGAACACGCTGTGTCTCACGCTCAGGTGCCAGCGCAGAGAACCTGCTCCTGTCACCAGTGAGACATTGGTAGGTAGCAGAAAGGGACCTGGGTCTGCTTAGTCAGCTGAGTTGGTTTTGGGGCATGTTGCAGTGTTTGTGTCACACCACCAGGAAGGTTCAGCTCTGCTGGCTTTGATGCTGCTAAAGCAGCTCAGGCTGATGTAGGGCAGGATGGGTTTAACTCACGTGCCAGGTGTCTGCCCAGACCCACCTCTGAATTTGCTTTCAGCACAGGACTGAGCAGGCACTGAGCCTTCTCACTCCTTGCCACAAGGCCCTGGGCAGCTCTTGTGTGATGGAAGCCAAGATAAGAAAGGGCACAGAAACCTTTGCTCAGAGGCTTCATCGTGCTTGAGGTTCCCAAGGCTGCACTGCTGAGCAAGGATCAGTTTTGCTTGCAGGAACACAGCTGTGCTGATGCTACCTGAATCTCAAAGACCCACCTCCAAACAAACCAGGAACAACTGGGGAGTTGTCCCAGGTGGAACAAGTCCATGGACCGGGGTTCAGAGGAGAAGGAGACCAAGTCTACCACTGGAAAATCCAAGGTACATCATCTGCCCCCCCTTCTTGTGTCCTTTTCTTTGACCTGTTCTGCTGTCCTTTGGGGTTGTCTCACCTTGCCTCTCACCCTCCTCTAAAAAAAAAAAAAAAAAAGCAAAAAATAACTGCATGAGAATTAGGAAATTTGTAATAAATGGGAAAAAAAACAACACCCAAAGGCATGGAATGACAATGGGTTTGGCAACTGGCTGAACTCTCTTGGTTAGTAGCCAAGTGTGAAGATGAGCCACAATAGGTACAGCTATCAAAGTGTAATAACAAGAACAGCTGCAGCTTTGCAGGGAGTTTAAGGTGAAAGGGATTTCAGGGAACAATAAGATGAGATGCCCTCACATCCTCACAGACTGGAGTTGGGATTTGTTTGGAAATCTAAATACATAAAGTGGATCATCTATAACCAAGAGGCATCGAGGACTAGAGAACGGATCTCCTTGGCTGCCAGCATCTCCAAGCACTGAATTGTGCATTTCTGCAAGACCCATTTAAAAGGATAAATAAGGTTGTAAATAACAGGCTTGAATTAATCTTATTTCCCAATTCTGTAATTTCTGCCTTAACAGGACACAACTATTTTAGCCTTAGTAATGAAGAAAACCATAGCTCAGAACTCAGGCTCAGTGGGACGGGGTGGAGGTCAAGCTGGGACGTCAGCCTGTAGTCAGAGTTCACATCAGCCAGACATGGGCATGGAGACCTCCTTGGACAGGGACTGAAGGTCTGGAGCTGAGCTGAAATGGGGCTCCTGGGCCATGGGCAGGGGGTGGATGAACCCCCCAGGTGAGGCTGGTCAGGGCCACTAAGACCTGTTGGTGTTCTCAGGTCACCAAAAGGCTCAGGTGGTTGGGTTGGGCAATGTTCCCTGTCCAAGCTCCTGCTGTCCCCTTACATTCCTTGCTGGAGATGCCTTGTGGCTCCTGGAGCAGGACAGCACAGGTCAGCTGCAGAGTCACTTCTCCTGTGCAAAGATGCCTTGGAAAATGGTGAACAACAACCATGAACATGAGCTCAGTTGTTAAATAAGTGAACACTGAGGGTGCAATAACCACAGTGCACCCCCTGAGCTGGGCTGCCCGTGGGGCCATGGACCCTGCACTGCCAGAGGGCTGCAGGGGCAGGGTCCTGCTCTGGTGGATTTGGAGAGACAGTGGGTATGGCCTGAGGGGAGGCAGCAGCAAGATGGTGATGGAACATCTAGAGATGAGCACAGATGGGGGAGTCCAGCTAAAAGCCCTCAGAAGGGACTGGACCTGAAGACAGGGGAAGGCAGCAGAGTGGGTGGGGTGGGACAGATGCTTTGAGGCAGAAAGGGGACTTGTTTTGAAAAACCTTGATCTCCTCATGGCTAAGAGGGGAGCCTGGGTCTTACCTTCCAAATGGCCTTCATAGAATCCCATAGCTTGACTTTGTGCATCTCAGGTTGGATCTTGCCCAGAATAGCTGCTCCATGCAGCCCAAGCCAGGTGCATGTTAACTTCTCAGCTGCAGAGGCTGGGACTCCAAATGAGTCCTCCTTGGCCCTGTGATAATTGTAGGGAATAAAGCATTTTTGTGCTTGTGCTCCTAGACTACATTTCGCATATTTTAAAGCCCTTAAGCCCCACCAGCCTTCCCACAATATGTCACTTTTCAAGAAGTTTTAACTGCTTTATAACTCAAACACATCTTTGCACCAGCCTGGCAAGTAGCACAGACTGGCCCAGTACAGACCAGTGCAGAGTGGCCTGCACTGAAATGCAGACATGAAATAAACATCATTGTCCCATCAGTCTCCCAAATTCTCCCTGCTTCTCTCATCTCTGCCTACTCCCAGAGCTTCATCTCCCATGTCTCATGCACCTTCTTCATTTCTTCTAGAGAACAAGACTTAGGAGGAGCAGGGGATGTTCAGCCTGGAGAAGAGGAGGCTGAGGGGAGACCTTCTGGCTCTGCAACTGCCTGAGAGGAGGTTGGAGCCGGGGGGGGGGTTGGTCTCTGCTCCCAAGGAGCAAGTGATAAAAGAGGAAATGGCTTCAAGTTGCACCAGGGAGGTTTAGATTAGATGTTAGAATAAACTTATTCACTTGAAAGGGTAATTGAGCACTGCCCAGGGAGGTGGTTGAATCACCATCCCTAGTATTTAAAAGACCTATAGATGTGGTGCTGGGGGATGTGGTTTAAGCACAATAGAGTTAGGTTTGCGTTGGACTCGATGATCTTAAGGTCTTTTCCAACCAGAATTATTCTGTGATTCTAATAATTCTTCATTTCTTTCTAACTCACTCACCTTAGTTGTGGTTCAGGCAGCAGGCAGGTGCTGCCTTTGGAGACAAGGGGTCAATAAGGGCCACTTTTCTCACCGATTTTTGGCAACAGAATTGCTGAGCTCAGTGAAAAGTAGATACAAATCTCCCAGGGTCCAAAATACCAAGGGATTGCTCATTTTCAAGACTGCTGCTGCCTCCAATTGCTCTCCCAGAGGAGCCTCCCCCACGTCTGCCCCAGCTCCCTCTGAAGACCTCTGAGGACCACAGTCCCTTCCCTGCAGTGCCCTGGAGCCTTTTCCCTTTTCCAGGCTCATTTGCACTGAGATCAGATGGAGGCATCACCCGTTTTGTTCTCCAGGCACATTTGTCAGCGTGGGATGGTGATTGTGAAGCTTAACAACCAAATAACTGCACATTCCCCTTCCTTTGATGGGTGAGTTGAAAAGCCTCCTGCCACGGAGTGCCTCAGTTCTTAGAGACTCTTTTAGTTTAATTACATAAGTTACAAGTCAATGCAAATTAGCAGATCCCCTTAAATACCCAGAACATCTGCTCTCTACTGGAGAAGCCCACGATCCATGTTCAGGGAACATATGCCATGTTCTTGGTGTGTGGCACAGGGAAGTATTTGCAGGTCTGAGCTCTGCTGGCAGTGACACTGGGCACAGGCAGGGCCTTGTGAACTGAGAGATGTCCCTGCTTGGTTTACCTGGGAGGAGATGTCCCTGAAGTGGACTATTGGAGAGGAGCCAGGTGTGGGTGCTTCCCGGGGAGGGATGGGGCTCCCTGCCTGGATGTGCACATTGACCAAGTGCTCCCTCACCCTCTCCTTGGGGACCTCCTGCTGCTCAGGCACTGCCCCACTCCACCCAACCACTTGCTAGTGGTACCAGAGCAGCAACATCCCCTTCACCTCACAGGATGACCAGGTCCAGACCCGTGCAGAATCTGGCACTACAGAGGAAAGAAAGGATTCAAAGTGGCATCTCCAAGGCTGATGTTGGTGCGAAGGGTCACCTCATCCTAACTGTGGCTCAGAGATTGTCTTTAGGGGTGACATCCATGTGGCACAGACTCTCTGATGGCCCTTGTCAGCTTTCAGGCTGCTGAAGAAGAACAGCTTCTGAAGTTCACAGAAGAGAGTTTGCTTAAATCAGCTTTATTTCAGGTGGGTGTTTTGCGTAAGTCTTGGAGGGCAGGAGCGTGGCTGCCTGCTCTGCAGCCACCTTTCAGCTCAGAAAACTGTCCAAATAATAAATATCTGCTGCATCAATGGACCC
This sequence comes from Chaetura pelagica, assembly GCF_000747805.2. NCBI lineage: Eukaryota > Metazoa > Chordata > Aves > Apodiformes > Apodidae > Chaetura > Chaetura pelagica. The sequence goes on along the minus strand of NW_009952709.1, from coordinate 161,735 downwards.
TCTTGTTTTTGTGAGCTAAAAGGAAATGCTTTTAGTTACAGATGAGTTCAAGTCATTCTCTGTTTCAATACTGCAGCATCAGGTGTTGCTTTAAGAATGTATCCGTGTTCTTTCCAGTGAGATGAAGTTTGGCATTTCAGTTTGCCCAGTTGTCAGAAAATGCAGCCTCTACTGGACTGGGAGGCTTTTGCCTTCATATTTTCATACTTTGCCAACCAGCACAGGGAAGACCATTTCCTTATTACTCAGCCTTGTTCAGTCCTGTGGGAGTTGAAATTGCTGAAGTTCTGTTTCAGTCAATGCGAAGCAGGGGGGGCAGGAGGAGACCTTCACTGCCATTTCTGATTGAGAAAATCTGGTGCTTTAGGTGGGATGCAGCTCATTATGTTCTGAAGAGGGATTCATCTGCCCCCACACAGGCACAGAATTACAGAGTCATTTTGGTTGGAAAAGACCTTTAAGAACATCAAGTCCCTCAGCACTGCCAAGGCCACCACTAAACCATGTCCCTCAGCACCACATCTTTGAAATCCCTCCAGGGATGGGATTCTTTACGAGGGTGGTGAAGCACTGAAATGGGTTGCCCAGAGAGGTGGTGGAGGCCCCATCCCTGGAGACATTCAAGGTCAGGCTTGACCAAGCTCTGAGCGACCTGATCTAGTTAAAGAGGTCCCTGTGCACTGCAGGGGGGGCTGGGCTAGATGATCTTTAAGGGGCCCTTCCAACCCCACACATTCATTCTATGGTTCTATGGGGACTCCACCCGTGCACTGGGCAGCCTGGTCAGGGCCTGACAACCCTTTCCATGAAGAAATTGTTCCCAAGCTCCAATCTAAACCTCCCCTGGTGCAACTTGAGGCCATTTCCTCTTGTTCTATCCCTTGTTCCTGGGGAGCAGAGCCCGACCCCCCTGGCTCCAACCTCCGCTCTGCAGCTGCAGAGCCAGCAGGTCTCCCCTCCCCTCCTTGTCTCCAGGCTGAACCCCCAGCTGCTCCTGCTCACACTTGTGCTCCAGCCCCTTCCCCAGCTCCATCCAGCCCCGTGTTGGGCTCTGCCTCTCCTGCCCAGCTGGCTGGACCCTGCAAGCCCAGGACCAGAAATCTTCCCATCAAGATCTCCAGAATATCTCCCTCCATGGGCACAAATGGCTTTTGAATCTCTTTGTATCACCCTGACCCAGCTGGGCTGTGCTGGGAGTGGGGCAGCTGCCTGCAGTTTTGCTCTCCAGTAGCAAACAGTAACAGTGACTCTGGATATGCTGTTTCAGATTAAATGAGGCACCTTGACAAGTGTTTGCTCCATTCTCATTTTGTGATGAAACACATCTTTGCTCATTACTTGGAACCAAATTTTCCTTGGAATGCAGGTCCCCAGTGAGCAGCTATAGGAAATAAATTACAGTATTAATCTTTTAACTAAAAAAAAAAATAATGATTGTTTATCTTATTAGCTGGGGATGGGATGTTTCTGCCATTGGAAAAAAAAACACTATCTGTTTTGTAGAAAGACAGAATTTTGCATCTGATCAATTATTTCATTGCTGTCTCAATCTACCCCACCCAGAGAAAGTTGAATGGGGACAAAAATATCTAAGAAGGCCAAGAAACAGTAACCCTGCTTGCTGGATTCATCCACATTTAAAATTGGTGATTTAAATTAGTGCAGCCAGATCCAGTCGCTGTTACATGTGACCTTTAAGTCAGATCCTTCCTACACAGTCAACGCAACCACATCTCAGTGGTAGGTGTGTGCAAAGAGCTCTTCTGGATTGTAACCAACGGTTCATTTCTAGCCTTAAAAGGAGAAAGAAACACCATGGAGAGGCTGTTCTGTCGTGCTGGTGTGACAGGTTGAAGCACTGAGGTGGTGGGAGCTGTCAGGGCAGAGACAGAATCATTTCTGAAACCCGCAGCTCCAGCCCAGCAGGTGACTCAGAGTTAAAAACTCTGTGTCAACCCCCCTGGCTGTGGGAATGCAGGAGCTGTAGGACCATCCCAATCCAGGTGGGTGGTTATTGAACTAGACTCAAGCCCCAGTTATCATCTCAGGAAGGAGCACTGGAACACTGAGCTCCAACACAGACAACACAGGAGGAAAACTGGGGTGCTGGAGTTATAGTGACCACAGAACCACAGAATTCCTGGAGTTGGAAGGGACCTCTAGAGATCATCTAGTCCAACTCTCCCACTGAAGTAGGAGCACCTGGAGCACTTTACCCAGGGCTGCATCCAGGTGGGTCTTGAATATCTCAAGATGGAGACTCCACAGCCTCCCCGGGCAGCCTGTCCCAGGGCTCTGGCACCCTCACTGTATAGACGTTTTCCCTCATATTTCAATGGAACTTCCCATGTTCCAGCTTGTGCCTGTTGCCCCTTGTTCTGACCCTGGGAACTATTGAGAAGAGCCTGTCCATCCTCCTTGCACCCACCCTTAGATACTTGAATCCATTGACAAGGTCTCCCCTCAGCCTCCTGCTCTCCAGGCTGAACAGCCCCAGCTCTCTCAGCCTTTCCTCATCAGGGAGATGTTCCAGTCCCCCAACCATCATTGTCACCTCCCCTGGACTCTCTCCAGGAGTTCCCTGTCTCTCTTGAACTGGGGAGCCCAGAACTTGTCCCAGTTCTCCAGCTGTGGCCTCACCAGGGCAGAGCAGAGAGGGAGAAGGACCTCCCTGGATCTACTGGCCACATTCTTCTTTATGCACCCCAGGATTCCATCACCCTTCCTGGCAGCAAGGGCACATTCCTGGCTCATGGATCATCTACTGTCCATCAGGACTCTCCAAACCACATTCCAGCAGATCCACCCCTAACCTGTAGTGGTGCTTGCACTTCTCCTAACGAAGTAGCTTTTAATGAGAGCACAGAGGGCACTACCTGTGCTGTGGGTGCTTTCTGTGGATCTGGGGATGATCACCTTTTGCAGCACCCAGGATGTGGGTGCCTTTTCCATCTTCTCCCCCAAGCTGCCAGCTGTGGGACAGGCATTTGATGCCATCACCTGGACTCGTCCTCCTGAGGGGAGCCCTGAGGTGAGGACAGTCAGCAGGGAGCACCAGTGTGCTGAGCCACCCTGAGTGCAAAGAGCAGGCAGCTGTTCTCCTGCAGGAACAGGAGGTTATGAGGTTGGAAAAACAACATCCTCATGTGAGGGGGGTCAGGTAGGACACACAGTGCTCGAGGCAGCACCAACTGGTACTTTCACCCAACGCTGCAGGCACCTGCCTGTGCAAAGACGTGCAACAATACCCTGCTGGAAACTCATACTTGATGTTTTCCACCCTTTCCAGTGGAAGGGCAGTGGTTGGACAGAAGTTGGGTGGCTCTGGAGAAGTTATTTAACCACGAGGTGGCACCAGCAGCTGCCAGAGCCGGGGCCCAGTGTCACTGCCCGGGACTGCACGCAGAGAATTTGGTGCCTGCAAAAAGGGCCAAGAAACCAGTCCCAGCAGAGATGAGCCCAGGGCTAAAAGGGTCAAGGGTGGGGGCAGCCCAGCTCAAGTGTGTCGACAATGATGCACGTGGTGTGGGCAGCAACCAGGATGAGCTGGAAGCCCTTGTGCAGCAGGACAGATGTGACACCATTGCCATCACAGAAACATGGTGGGTTTGTCCAGGCTGGAAGGCTGCAATGAGGGGTATGAGCTGTGCAGGAGGGACAGGCAGGGCAGGAGTGTGACCGGCCTGTTGGGTGGGGGCAGGGCTGTGGACGTTGTCTTTCTAGACTTTGGTGAGGCTTTTGACAGCATCTCCTGCAGCAGTTCCTGGAGAAGCTGGGAAATTATGGCATAGACAAGTGGACTCTTCACTGGGTACAAAACTGGCTGGACCCAGAGAGTCGTGGTAAGTGGGGTCAGATCTAGATGGTGGCCAGTCCCCCAGGGCTCAGTTTTGGGCCCAGTCTTCTTCAATATCCTTATGAATGACCTAGATGAAGGGATGCAGAGCTTCCTAAGTGAGTGTGCAGCTGGCACTGAGCAGGGTGTGTTTGCTTGAGGGTGGGCAGGCTCTGCAGACAGACCTGGGTGGGCCGAGGCCAATGGGATGAGGTTCAACGAGGCCAAGTGCTGGGTCCTGTGCTTTGGTCACAGCCCCAGGCAAAGCTGCAGGCTGGGGATGAGTGGTTGGGAAGCTCCATGGTAGAGAAGGTACCTGGGGGTGCTGCTTGACAGGGGCCTTAACATGAGCCAGCGAGTGCCCAGGTGGCCAAGAAGGCACCAGCAGCCTGGGCTGCAGCAGGGATGGTGTGAGCAGAGGAGCAGGGGGTGATGGTGCCCTGTGCTGGCACTGGAGAGGCTGCACCCCCAGCCCTGGGGCAGTTCTGCCCTCACTGCAGGAGGGATGTGGAGCTGCTGGAACGTGTCCAGAGGAGCTGGAGAAAGGTCTGGAGAACAAGTCCTGTGAGGAGAGGCTGAGGGAACTGGGGCTGTTTAGTTTGAGTATGAAAACTGAGGGGAGACCTCATTGCTGTCTACAGTAACCTGAAAGGAGGTTGCAGGGAGGTGGGAGTTGGGCTCTGGTCCCAAGTGAATAATGACAGAACCAGAGGAAATGGCCTGAAGTTGCACCAGGGGAGGTTTAGACTGGGTATTAGGAAGAATTTCTGTACTGAAGAGTGGTTGGGCACTGGAACAGCTGCCCAGAGAGGTGGTGGAGTCACTGTCCTTGGGGGCATTCAAGAAACGTCTAGATGTGGAAGTTCAGGGCATGCTCTAGTGGCCAAGATTGTAGGGGGGGGTTGTGGGTGTTATTTGGTGGAATGTGTGTGGTGTTTGTGTTTGTTGTGTGGGTTGGGTTTTTTTGGGTGGTGTGTTGTGTGGTGGGTTTTTTGTTTGTTTGGGTTTTTTAGGGTGATTTGACTCGGTGATCTCAGAGGTCCTTTTCAACCAAGACTATTCTGTGATTCTGTCCCCCCTGGGTGGGGGGCAGGAGCCTCAGGGATGCACACAGTGAGATGCTTGCTGAGACGTTTGCTACCTCCTCCCAAAAGTGGATTTCAGAGGTGGGAACTCTTGCATGTTTCTGCAGCCATCACTGTGAAGGCAACATCCTGTTTTGAGGACACCTCTTTCTGGAAGGGTTAAAGTTCCAAAGTGCCTCATCTGTCATTGACCCCTTGTCCTTCACTCTGTTCAGCTTCATCAAAGCCCAAAGAGGTTGGGCATGCTCAGAGGTCTCAGTCTCCACTTGGTAGAGCACCTCTGCCTGCCCAGGAAGCCTGTAAGTGCCTGGGCTCTACTTGGAAGACACAGATGGAGAAGCTCATATGGCCCCTTTCCCAGGGAATGTGGCCCCTCCAGCCTCTTCCAATGATGGAGCCATTTCTGCTCCAGAAATGGGGCCCCACAGGCACAAACCACCACATCTTGCAATGAGAGGGCTGCAGGCTATTGGTGCAACAGCACCTTCTGGTGTCCCAGAGTCTCTGGAGATGAAGGAAGTGGTGGCAGCTCCACCTTGTGAAGCAAGGCAGCCACATCCCAAAGACAAACTTCCCCTTGGACTCCCAAGCTGTTAGACTGAGCCCCAGGGCAGTGAGCTGGGCATGTTGGAGCACCAGGGGCTGCTCCATCTCCAGCCACTCTGCCCTGGCCACTGCAACACCCCAGCTCCAGTGTCCCCTGAGGTGAAGATGTGCAGGAAGCCCCAGGCAGTGGCTGGTCTCGCTGAGCTCCCTTCCAGCCTCTGCTGTGCAGCAGTCCCAGGGGACTGCAAGTCCCTGGGGACAAGTTGTCCCATCCCCTGGGACACAATGTGCAGGCAGCTGAAGCCCAGGCACCTCTTGGTTGGTTTTCCAGCAGAAAATTGGAATGTGCTAAGTATGAAGTTTCCCTGCAGAGCAGTTCAAACATGTGAATGCTGTTTTTTTTTCCTTTAGCAAATTATCCCAGTGGAAATTCCCACCCACTCCTGCACATCTGACTGTTCCTGTGCATTCAGCTCTTTCTGATTCCCCAGAAGCTGTTTCTGTGCTTCTCACCATCTTTGCCTGTGGCCATCAATGTTCCATGTCCCATCTCTGCCCACTTGGAAACCTCTTGCTATCCAGCACCAGCTTAACTGCTGGTGTCTTGGTGTGACTTCCCCCCAGCCCTGTGGAGCTGCTGCCTTGGATGGAGCTGGTGGAGTGTGGGAGTGTTCCTGAGATGAGGCAGTGATGGGAGAAGGGGAGAGAGCTCTGTTCTCATCACTTGGCAGCAGCTTCTTTCTATGATGGCAGGGACTCCTGAGGTGATACACACTGTTCTACAAGGGTTGGCAAAGTTCCTAGGAGCCCTAGATCAGTGCTCTGTGGGAAGAGCTGAGCAAAGCCACCCTGGATGCTGAGAGCAGTGCAGCTCCATGCTGCACCAGCTCTGTGCTGCCTGGAGACTCCAGAAGCCACATCTGAATTGCAAAGCAAGCTGGGCTGAGCGTCTCTGGGCTGAGAAAGCATTTAGGGAGAGCATGGTCCCTGGGCAGAGGCTTGTCCATCCTGGGTGTCAGACAGGGGTGGAGACAGGGCCAGAAGATCAGAAGGTCACAGCCACAGCTCGGGACACAGGGCTGCTCAGACACCTTCACTTTGGTCTCCAGCCCATTGCTCCCTGCAGCTTCCACACCACAGAAATAAGATCTTTGGGCACCCTGCTCTGAGACACCAGTCACTGCCTGGTTGGAGGTGACAAGGACCATCCTCCTGCCATGTCCCAGCTGCTCACACAAATCACAGTGGGGGGAACACCCTGCACCAGCCTCCAGGTGGATGGGGAGGGGCTGGGGGTTGGTCCCTGCACCCCTTGTCCATTGTCCACCACCAATGGACCAGGGTTTAGTGCCATTCTTCATCCCTGTCCTAGGTCATTGCTTGTTGGTCACACAGCACAGAGCCACCAAGGTGGGTGTCCTCTGCCTGCAAGGTACCCAGGGCACACAACCCATCTCTGTCATCCCCCCCTGCTTTCCCCAGCTGTGCTGGAGCACAGGCAGTTGTTGGTCCTTGCTCCTGGTCAGCAACACCTGATACTGTGGCCAGGACACTCTGACTCCATCCACTCTCACCTCTTCTGTTGCAGCTCCTGAGGACTTTTTCTCCAAACATTCTCAGGGATCCCTTTCCCCATTTTTTCAGCCTCTTTATAAAGCTGCCATCCCCAGATCTGTGGCAGCTTTGCCATCTGGGGCACCCCAGTGCTTCCTACAGGGGCTCAAGCCACTGCCAACCAGTGCTCTGACCCCTTGGGCTGCATCCAGGGACAACACTCACTCCATTTTGGTTTGCAATCCACGATCTCTGACTCCCTGGTCAATAGGAGAGACCTTCTTCCCAGTCAATGTTTCCACTGCATCAGCAGTCCTGTCCTAAGGGCAGGACCAATAATATTCACTTCTACTGACACAGCTTTGCACTGACTATCTTAAAATGTGTTCAGTTCACTCTTTTTATCAAACAATCCCAATTATTTGGCATCGTTATTTGCTATCTCACAGATTCATTATCAGTGTTTGCTTCCAGAGCACAAGCACAAATCCTGCAGTACCAACCACACCACAAATACTTTCATACCTGCAGCAACACCTGCACCTCCACCCCTCTGTAGTTCTTCACCGACAACTGTTCTTCGAGTTCTGCCAGAGCTGGTCAGTGTGTGTTTTCCTTGTTTTCTACCCTAGATAAACCACTCTTGTGTCTGGCATCTGTATGTAAAAAGCATTTCCACAGGTGATGTTACAGCTGTGTGGTTACTGGTATCAACTGGTTTTGAACTTTCATAGAATCACAGAATCACAGGCTGGTTTAGTTTGGAAGGGACCTTAAAGACCATCCAGTCCCACCCCCCTGCATGGGCAGGGACACCTCCCACAAGCCCAGGCTGCTCCAAGCCCCATCCAACCTGCCCTTCAACACTGCCAGGGATGGGGCAGCCACAGCTTCCCTGGGCAACCTGGGCCAGTGTTTTATCACCCTTATAGTGCAGAATTTATTCCAAATACCAATCTAAATCTTCCCTCTTCCAATTTGAAACCATTATCCCTTGTTCTCTCCCTCCCTGCCCTTGTCCCAAATCCCTCCCCAGCTTTCCTGGAGCCCCTTCAGGCCCTGGAAGCTGCTCTAAGGTCTCCCTGGAGCCTTCTCCTTCTCAAAAGAAGAATTTGCTTTGGCAGCTTCAGATTATGTTTTATTTTGGCAGCTCCATGATTATCTTTTCCACAACTGGGACTGATTCCTTACCTCAAGGCAGATGACATTTCCAGCTGGGTCCAGTGCTGCTCCCCTGAATTCTCTGGGTCTTATGCTGACTTGCTCTGGCCAGGGGAGGAATTACACATCTCCAGGCACCAGGACACAACACACACATCAGTCCCATGCTCTTGTCCAACTCCCCAGCATCCAGAAGATGCCAGACAACGAGCTGGATCACACTACACACATACTAATTGCTTACAGGCAACTGTGCTAAGTTCTTGTGTCAAACCATGGCTAAGAAGGTTGCCATGATCTGCCAAGAGGCAGAGACAGGAAAAGCAAAGACCTTTCCTCATTACAGAATCCTCACAAGGATCAGCTGGTGGCTCCCATTTTACCTGTCAGTTACACAGCTTCCACCCTGGGAAACCCTGCATGTACCCATGGCCTTCAGAGAGGCTGAGAATGCAGCAGGAGTGCAAGTTGTGCAGTGACACCATCTGTGGTGGCTGAGCCTGGTGGCAGGAGGGTGTGATCCGGGCTGGCCCTGCTGCCAGGACAACATGGTCCATGGGAGGCACGACCTGAGAGGGAGCAGGCTCTGCTCAGAGCTCTGTGGCCATGCCAGGAACACGAGTCTGTGGAGCCAGGAAATGAATGGAGGCACAGGGGGAAGAGCCTGGCTCCTGAGCATGGTCACCTGATTCCTGAAGTGACTCAATAACCACATTCACTTTTCTCCCCACAGGGAACTCAAGATAATAAAGAGGAAAGACCTTTTGCACTCCAAGGTGAGCAAGCCAAATGAAATTCCAAAGCCTTTTACCTTCATCTTCTCTGCTAAGTCCCCTGCTGTGGGCAGGTCTTGCCTTTATTATTCTTCTGCCACCACCTACACCAGGACCCAGGTCTGTATAAACCACTCCAGAACATCTTCTTCCCAGACAACCTGCTGCAAAGGTACCTGGTAGGTAGAGGAAGGGATGAAGTCCATTGTGTGCAGTCTAAGGGTAGGGGTGTAACCCTCTTGAGCTCTCACCCTTTGTCCCTTCCACACAGCACTTGGGCCTCTCAGGATGGACAGACACACCATGTGAGGAGCACAAGGCCCTCACATCCATGCATGGAGGAGGAGGAGGACACAGTGAGAATGAAAAGGCTAAAACATGCCTGGAAGTCTGTGCTGAGAGCTCGGCCAGACCAGTGTGGAGCTCCACGCAAAGCACTGCAGGAGTTAAGGTGAGGTGGGGCCACTTCCCTTCTCTCACGGAGTGTGTCATCACCTCCTGGGTTCCATTGCTTTCCAAGTATTGTCCACAGCTCCAGGGAGAGGAGCTCCTGGCTGGCAGGATTGCTGCACAAGCCCCTGGGATGCTGAGGCCCTGCAGCACTGCCCAACAGCCATTTTGCTTCTGCAGCTCCTTCCGAGTGCACGTGGGCAATGTGGGACACAGACAAAATGGTTTCCATGGCAACTTGCACTTCAGAGATGCCAGTGATTTGCATTGGGGGAAAAAAAAATTCTGCTTCCACTCCCGTTGCAGGCGAGCGGGGGGTGGGGGCTGAGGCAAAAATATCTCTGGTGATTTTTCCCCTGCAGTGCTCAGCCTGCTCTCCCCTTGGCTGGCACACCCTGGGCTGGTGGCACTTGTCCCATGCAGGCACAAAGCAACAACCCTGCTGGTTTCTTTCCAAAAAGGCCGAAGTGGCAGCTCTGGGGACCAACGGGCTGTTCTGGCCCCGGAATGGGAGAGACGTGGTCCAGGAGTGAAACTCAGTGACCTTCATCCACGGAGTCACACTGTCCTTCAGTTGTTGGGCACTGGCTGCTGGTCCTCCATTTTCTTCAGGGAGGCCAATGGTGGCCATGGGGAACACAGAGAGAGCCAACACCTCAGCAGGCAAACAGGTGACATTCTGGAGTGATGCAGTGAATTTAAGGGAGGAAAATGGCCAGTTGCCCTGTGAGCTCATGTCTGGAAGAGCAGTGGCTCTGTCTGGAGGGACAGAGTGAGGCCAAGGAACCAGGCTGCATGTCTGCAAAGAGGTGTGTTGGTCAGGGGAGGGTTCTCCAGCAGTGGACTGAGCACCCACCCTGATGGTGTTCCTGTCACAGGCAGCTCTTCCCAGCAGGAGGTGTGTGCTGCTCAGAGATCACAGAATCCCAGACCGGTTTGGGTTGGAAGGGACCTTAAAGATCACCCAGTTCCAACCCCCCTGCATGGGCAGGGACACCTCCCACCAGCCCAGGTTGCTCCAAGCCCCATCCAACCTGCCCTTCAACACTGCCAGGGATGGGATGCTGCATAAATGGGAATATTTGTTCTGGAAGAGATGCCAGAGACCCTGGTTTACCCGACAATCTGGTGTGATTGTGCCTCCCAAAGCCGGGGAGAGACCCAGACCCAGAGCGGGCACTGCGGGTGCAAAAGGCAGAGTGACCCCCCAGGAATGCACCCCCTGCAGCAGGGGGTCAGTCCCAGGGGAGCCCTGCACCCCCTGCACCCCCTGCACCTCCTGCACCCTCTGCACCCCCTGCACCCCCTGCACTCCCTGCACTCCCTGCACTCCCTGCACTCCCTGCACCTCCTGCACCCCCTGCACCCCCTGCACCCCCTGCACCCTCTGCACC
>NW_009952709.1:143712-147547 GCF_000747805.2 Chaetura pelagica | reverse complement strand
CACACACACACACACACACACACACACGCTGCTACACAAACACCCTACTGCAAAAACATGCAGTGCTTCATGTACACCCCCCCAGCACAGCTGCACACCCTCCCCACGACCCCCCAGCACCACAAAGAGCACCCCCTGCCACACACACACTACAGGCTGGGGGCTGCAGGCACACAGGGTGTGCACACACACACCCGTGGGCACACACACACACTGTGCACGCCTGCACACGCCCGCACAGGCCAGGGAGCTGTGGGCACACACACAGAGCACACCGGACATGCACGTCTGCTCTCACAAGCCCAACACACACCTCCCTACTTTCTACATGGGTGCACAGGGGAGCAGCCCCAGTCTGCAGGGGGTGGGTGCCCTGATGCCCTGTGCAACCCGCGGCCCTGACCCTCCCCCTGCACTAGCTGAGCACAGCTCACCAGCCCCAATCCCCCATTTGGGGCCATCAAGTGGGCAGCCAGGAAGGTACCAACCCACCCCCACCCCGACCACCCCAAACACACACACGTACAAAAGGTGGATGTGGACCCATGCACAGGTACAAACACACACACAGATGGTTTGAATGCCCACACACACTGACACACACACACAGCCAGGGAGGGGGGAGGGAGCTGGGGGGCAGAGCTGCACAGCAGAGGGGAGCTGGCATGTTTGCAGCTCAGCCTCCCCATGTGGAGAGGAAAGATGTCTGGAGACATCCCTGGGTGTGCTCCAGAGCCGGGCTGAAGCACAGTGAGGGTGTAAAACCTTCCTGCTGCTGGGAGGGGCTGGGTTGGGTCCCTGACTGAGCCGAGGCTCCATCCTGGCCGATGGATGCCTGTGTCCATGTCACCTCTGAGCACTGTCCCCATGGCAAACCCCACGGAGCCCTGGGGGTTGCAGGTGCTGGCACGTCCCTGTGTGGGTGGTGGGATGCAGGGGGGAGCTCTGGGGTGCAGAGGGGGCTGCGGGTGCTGGAGGTGCCCACGCTGCCCCAACGTGCAGGGGTTCTCCTGGCCCCACCCGTGGGTCGCTGCTTGCAGGGGCTCCTGGCAGGGGCTGCGTCCGGGCAGGGGCTGCGAGGCAGAGGGGGCTGGGAGCCTGTGCCTGCAAAATGGCTCCTCTCGCTCAGCTGCTGCGCAGCGCGGCCCCTGTCCCCCAGCAGCCCTCTCCGTGCCTGCTCCTCCACCAAGGCCTTGCCCCAGCCCTGCTGGGGACAGGTCCTCACCCACCCCCTGTCAGCACAGGGAATTCTCCTCCTCCTGCCTCCCCAGGTCACCTCCCCAGCCCCTTCCCCAGTAATTCCTCCCTTCTCCCATGGCAGAGACTGCAGCCCCTGCCCCAGCTGGCTCTGCACCCTCAGCCTGCTCCCACCCAAAACCAGGCAGGATCTTGTCACCCCAGGTCCCCAGACCTGTCCTCTCCTGTCCCAGCTGTCCCCCCAGCCCAGGCACAGAGCAAATCCCAGGGCTCAGGCAGATGCTTGGAGGAGGAAGAAATGTTATCTCCTCCCAGATATCAAAGTCCTTGCCCTGATTCACCCTAGCAGGAGAGCTGTCACCAGCTGGGGACATTCCTTGTGCTGTGACAGGGCATTACTGTAACAAAGGATCTCCCAAGGGATGGCCCAGCTCCTTCCTCTCCCTCTGACACCAAGTATCATCCTGCTGGAGATCGAAATCCTGACCCTGTGGTAACAGCAGGATCTTGCCCAGATCTTCCTTCCCAATTTGGGGAGGACCCCAATTGCCTGTGAGGGGCAGATCCTGTGCCCAGCCCCCTCCCCCAGCTTTCCCATTCCTCCCAGTGCTCAGGGCCAGATGGCTGATTCTCCCTGTGGCTCTGCTCTCCCACTCCTGGTCCCAGCTGACCACTTTGTTTGTAATAGTCCTCAGAGGGGAATTACAACCGAGTATTAAATGTGTGGTTAAAGAAATCGCATTACACAGTGTGACTGTAAGGGAGATGTTTCCCTTTAATCTGCAATCCATGCAAGTTATTAGTTTAGTGAGCAGAGAGGCCAGGATGGCATTTCCATTAAGATACAACCCTGAGCAGGGCTGTCACCTCTCTGCAGGCTGCAGCTCCCCTGGCTCCCTGTGCAGTCCTTGCTTCCCTGCTCCAAAGTACCCGAGTGCCAAGGGCACGTCACCGTGGGGCTCAGGGGGTGCAGAAAAGAAAAGGGGGGGGGGAGGAAAGAAATAAATATCTATAAAATCACCCTGGATGGCCAATGTGCTCCTGTGAAATAATGTTTGTGTCGTGTATCCTGTCCTGCAGGTCTATGCAATCTTAGTTAGCCACCCTCCTGCTCCCAACGACCACCTCACCCCAACACCCGTGTCCTACACTGCTGGTTTCTACCGGATCCCAGTCATTGGTCTGACAACACGCATGTCTATCTATTCTGATAAGGTAACTGCTGCACCCTTCTAGTCTGCTCCCTCATACGTGTGCTGTCAATCCAGAGTGCCCATCAGGAGGATTAATGATGACTACACTGCTCTGCCCCGTGTCTGTCCATCCATCCATCCTCTCCAGTTAAACTCCCCCCATCCCTCCCTCCCTCTCCCACCTTCCTGGTATGTGATTTTTTCACAGCTGCCAGTGCTGACCTACATAGTGCTGGGTGATTCTGCAGCCATTCCCTGCCAGGCTGCTGGGCTGGCTGCTCCTCACCAGGGCAAGGGCACTAAGTAGCTCCTGCTCTGCTCACTGGTGACAGCCGGGGGGGTTCTGGGTGCTCCTGGGAGTGGGGGGCTGCTGAGGGGCAGGAGGATACCCAGTGGAGCCTGGACCTCGTGCAGGAGCTCTCTGGGGCTTGCAGATTGTGTGGTGGCATTCACTCCTTTGGTTTTATGTGGTATTGGTGAGGGAGACGATAGAATTGACTCACAAGTTACCCCAAGGCTGTAATGACATTCAGTCCAGGCAGCACTCAAGGAAGGGGTTCAGATTCCACTGTCTCAACCCACTGTCTGCTCTCCCTGTGAGAACCTGCAGACTTCCAGGCTGGGTGAGGTCCTGCTGGATGTGCCCTGCCCTGCCCTGGGTGCGGAGATGCTGCCATAGTCAGCTCCTACAAAGGCACTTTGGGATTAGCAAAAGCAGAGCCAGGAACCCCACAGACCATTGCAACCTTGGTGGAGGTTTTTGTCTAGGTGCACAAGCCTTAGTGGGTGAGATCAGGCCTGTTTTGAAAGAAAAAATCAGCCTTTGCCTGGAAAATGTGAATATTCACAAATGCAAATGTTCAGTGCAAAAATAGTCATTCCACCTACATGCTAAATGCAGCCCAGTTTCAGGGGGGAGGAGCAGAGGCTCCTGGTGATGCAGCAGCAGGTCTTGGCATCTCCCACCAAGCAAAACCATGGTAGGACAGACAAGACCATGGCAGTGACAGCAGTGGTGTCTGGCAGGGGCTGAGGACCTGACAGGGTCCCAGCAGGCACGGTTAGAAGGTAAGGGATGGCAACAGAACTGGCAGACCCAGGGAGAGGGCAGGCAGCAGCAGGATGTGCAGGGGGGATTTGGTTGGTGCTGCCACAGGGAGGAGACAGGTCTGGTCAGCAGTGTCACCAAAAGGGACCTTGTCACAGTGCACACAGAATCACACAGAATGTCAGGGATTGGAAGGGACCTCCGGACATCATTTGGTCTCCACCCCCTCTGCCAGAGGAGGTTCATCTAGAGCAGGTTGCACAGGGTGGCATCCAGGCAGGTTTGGAATGTCTCCAGAGAGGGAAACTCCACAACCTCCTGGCATTGTCTGTTCCAGTGCTCTGTTGCCCTTACTGTTCAGTTATTCTTTATGTTTACATTGAACCTCTTGTTTTCC
>NW_009952709.1:135561-143582 GCF_000747805.2 Chaetura pelagica | reverse complement strand
AGTCCAACCCCCCTGCCAGAGCAGGACCAAAACCAGGGCAGGTCACTCAGAAAGGCATCCAGACAGGGCTGGAAAGGCTCCAGAGAAGGAGACTCCACAGCCTCTCTGGGCAGCCTGTCCCAGGGCTCTGTCACCCTCACAGCAAAGAAGTTCTTCCTCGTGTTGAGGTGGAACTTCCTGGGCTCCAGTTTGAATCCATTGCCCCTTGTCCTGTCCCAGGGCACAAGTCACAAGAGCTTGTCCTGCCTTCTTGATGTCCCTGTGTATTGATAGACATTCATTAGATCCCCCCTCAGTCTTCTCCTCTCTAGGCAGAACAGCCCCAGGTCTCTCAGCCTTTCCTCATCAGGCAGGTGTTCCAGTCCCTTCATCATCCTCGTGGCCTCCCCTGGACTCTCTCCAGTAGATTCCAGCAGGACCCAGTACTGGTTGTGCTCACCCTGGGGGCTGGACCCTTCCCTGGCGCACTGCACCTCAGACATTCTTTTCCTGTCTGAAGCCTCATAAAGCCCACTTGGCTCCCTGCAGAGCTGGAGGGGTGACCTGCTGTGGCAGCCCTCTGGGGTGGCAGGGAGGTGGGTGCCCCCCACAGAGGGTTTGGGGGTGTCAGGCAGATGAGGGGCTGTGGGGTGCACTTGTCTGACCGAGCCATGGTGGCCATGCTGTGTGTGTCCCTGCTCCAGGCACTCACAGAATAGAATCATAGGATCACAGAATGGGTTTGGCTGGAAAAGACCTTAAAGGTCATCAAGTCCAGCTGTTAACCCAGCCCTGCCAAGGCTACCACCGACTCATGTCCCTCAGCACCACATCTACATGGCTTTTCAACCCCTCCAGGGATGATGAATCCACCCCTGCCCTGGGCAGCCTGGGCCAGGGCCTGACAACCCTTTTGGCACAGAAATTCTTTCCAATATCCAATTTAAACCTCCCCTGGTGCACCTTGAGGCTGTTTCCACTTGTTCACTTGCTTTTTCCTTGGGAGAAGAGACTGACCCCCCCCCCCATCACTCCCAACCTCCCTTCAGGGAGTTGCAGAGCACCAGAAAGTCTTCCCTCAGCCTCATTCTCTCCAGGCTGAACACCCTCCCAGTTCCCTCAGCTTATCAGAAAACTTGTGCTCCAGACCCTTCACTCAAGCCTGGTTGGGCTCTTGCTCTGCATCCTTCCCTCCGTGGCAGCTGGAGCTTGAGGACTGAAGCTCTCTGAAGACTTGCAGGGATGAGATGGGGCAAAGGTAGGGCCTGAGTGGGTAGTGAAGCAAGGGAGAACTGGCAGGAGCTGGAGAGGATGGCAAAGGTGGGAGGGCAGGACAGCAGAGAAAAGGGGTGTGAAGATGTAGGACTGGACAGACAAGACTCTGCATCCCCAAGCAGGACAGGACGGCTGGTGCCACACAGGGACATTCAGCTGCTTCCCTTTTTGGTTTCCACTGATCCGCTTGTGTGGTTGGTTTGGGGGTTTTTTTGGGTTCTTCATGGTTTTTGGTGGGTTTTTTGTTGTGTTTTTTGGTGTTTTGTTTTTTTTTTTAAATTCAGGAAATTATCTTTCAGCTTCGTTTCTATGGAAACAAGCTTGTAAGATCACTTCGTGTGCATGCCCCGATGGGTTTTGAAGGCATCAGCCAATTTTAGTTAAATTTTACAGAGGTTTGAAGTCTCAGCATTATTTTTGGTCCCCCTGAGGTCAAGCTGCTGGGGAGAGGAAAAATGTGGGCCCCAGCAGAGACAGGTTTGCCCAGTACCTTTAGATGCTCTCAGAGCATCTCCAGTAGAGCACAACAATCCACGAGCTGTAGGTGCTCTTTCAACAAAGCAACCCAAGGGAAGCAGCTTCATTGTCCCTGTATTCAAAGCACTATTTGTTCTAGAAACAGTCTTGCAGCCATCAAGCGAAGCACTCTGGCTTGGCAGCCTTTATTTGGCCTTATGAAATCATTACCTGCTTCTTCACTGAGATCCTCACACCACCCATCAGGGTCCTGCCAGCACGGTGAGGGGGTCTCTGGAGCCTCGTCCCCTTGGAGTGAGTGGGAGGTGAGCAGGGAGCTGCAGGAGGAGGGAAGAGGGTCCCATGGTAAGGGCAGCAGAGCTGTTCCCATGACTGGGGTGTCCATCGCTGTGGGCAGCCCCTGGTGGGCTCTGCATGGACTGGGCATGGCAAGAATCATGCTCTGACCTCCTCGTGCTGGGCCCCCTGAGCAGGCAGGCTGGACCATTGCTGTAGAGCTTCTGTTTGCAGGTGTCTCCGGGGGGATTTACATCTCCTTGACATCTCAGCTGAAAAAAATGAGGTGACGTCGTCTCGACAATATGAGCAATATGAAAGGACACTGAGGGAGCTGGGATGGGCTGGTGCCCTTCATCACCACCACGTGGGACCATCCCCACGTGATGGGGATGGAGGGACCTGCTGGGTGCCCCAAGGTGCTGAGCCCCCCACCACCTGCCAGTGAGAGACAAGACCCCTCCCCATGGCACCTCGTGGCCACGTGCAGACTGTGTGAGCAGCTCTGCAAACACCTGGGCAGGTTCCCTGCAGGGACACAGGCACCCACACCTTCCTGCAGGCATGTGCTCCCCTTTGTGTGCACACAGAGGCCCTGGTTGCACACACACACACACACACCCCCCTACTCAAACACCTACTGAAATTCAGCTTCTTTTCCTATCTACTCAGATCAGCAAAGTCAGCACTACCAATATTTTGCCATTCCTGAGACCATGGTCCCAGCCTGATAAACTCATGCTCAGTGTTTTTAGGCTTCATCCCCATGGGTTTCTGCTGACCTGAATCCACCTTGAAACCTGGATCCCATCCCAACTGGTATTTACTTACTTTTTGCAGCAATAGGATTAAGTGAGGGAGTGCAGGGCTGAGCAGTCAGGGCAGGTTTAAAGGAGATGTTAGGAAGAAATTCTTTGCTGTGAGGGTGGTGAGACCCTGGCCCAGGTTACCCAGAGCAGCTGTGGCTGCCCCATCCCTGGCAGCGTTGAAGGGCAGGTTGGATGTGTGTCCAAGCTGAGCATAGAATGCAAGTGCTCGTCCTGAAATCCAAACTCAGCATTAGCAGTTAATTATTGTTAATTTCTCTATTTAAAAACTACAGTTCTGTAATCCAAGAGCTGAGACACCATCATAACGAGTCCATGATACTTTTGACACCACCTCAGAGGGCAAATTTGCCTGAACTGTCAAATCAAGTTCGTCTCCAACTTCGCAGTGAAGTTTGCCCAGATACACATATTTATAACACTTAAGAAAGCCACCATCAGTTTGAGCAGCATTTCTACAAGCTATTTGGGGAGTTAGAAAATAATTCAAAGTGACAAATATTGAAATTTCAAAGGTATTTTCATTTCAAAAAAGGGAATGAAATAGTTTTAAGTTAGGTTTTTAATTTTTTTTTGTCTGGTGTTTTTTTGTTGTGTTTTGTGTTTTTTTTTAGCTATTCTGTTCTTTTTTCATTTGTCTTCTGATTTTTTTCCCCCATTTCCTTTTTTCATTTCTGTGGATTTCCTTGAAGCAATTAAAAATGCTGATGGATTAAAAATTACAAATGCTCAGCCACACTTTTTGTTCCTCTGGTCCAAGCTGTGGATCTGGACCTGGAAACATTTGGACATCTCTGCCGACTCCAAAGGGAGCTTGAGCAACGTGGTGGTGTGAAGGCCACCATTGTCTTTCCACTGATTGTCCCTATGGTGCTTCTGCCCCATCCCATTGTTTAGGACAGGGCTGTGAGATGAGCTGCACTTCTCCTGCTCCCTATGCAATTGGGAATGTTTGCATCAATCATAGAAAACTGCAGCTCTGAGATGCTTTTTGCAGATCTCCTGGGTAATTTCTTCCTGCCATTGAGCATCCACAGTTCTTCTTGATCTTCAGTAATTAGGAAATGTTTCCAGAGGTTTGATGCTTTTTCTGCTGCCTCCATCAAGTCTGGGTTTTGGGACAGGACAGGGACAGACACACTGTCCCACCCCAGAGACCTGACCATGACAGGGGGGTTGCAGTGTTCTCTGTAGGTTGCATGTTCAGTTTGACTTTACCACCGTGTTGATTGTGAGGAGAAGGCATGATCTGCTCTGCCCACCCCTCCTGCACGGGTCCATGGTGGACATGACACCCTTTCTCTCTCACAGGGAATCACTTAGACCCATTCAGGACATTTGGTCAGGTCCCTGGAGGAGCAACTTTGGACAAGTCCTTTTTGTCCAGAGGACCATCTTAGCCTTAAAAAAGAAATATGATGGTGCTTTGTTTTCATGCTCTTCTGCTGAGGCTGCTGCCTCCCTCCAGCACGTACCTGGCTCCTCAAGCAGCCTCCATGCTGAGCTCAAGCACTTTCCTATTCTAATATTTGACTCCAGGGCCTTTTGGAAAAGCTGCATTTTTTAAAACCGCTCTGTCAGCTACAGCTTTTGGTCCAATGGCTCCCCAAAGAGTGCTGCAGTTAATTAGGCTGGAAAGGCTCTTGCTCAATCACCCAACCCTAATGATGTCTATAACCAACCCAGGTAGGTTCACCAGGGCACGTGTCCAGAGCTGCTGCCCGGGTGCTGCTGAGGAACAGGCTGACCTAGAAACTGCCGAGCAGCATGTTACAAAACTGCTTTTCTGAACTTCTCTCATGAAAAATGACTAATATCATAGAATCACAGATGGGTTTGGGTTGGAAGGGACCTTAAATATCACCCAGTTCCACCCCCTGCCATGGCAAGATACACCTGCCCCTACTTGTCGCTCTCTGCAGAGGATTCATTTTGGTTTTTTTGTCCTTTGCTCAGTAATCTTCCCACCCCAGAAGAAAGGCTGTATTTGCACCAAAGCTGCTGCCAGTTTGTTGCTGGACAGGATTTTTTCACCAGATCTCAAAAACCCTCTTTGCCATGTGCTAGGTCAACCACAGAGTGGTACAGAATCATAGCCAGGGTTTGCTTCTCACCCAGAAGAAGGGAGTGCAGGTCCCAGAGGCTGGCTCCAAGTGTGTGACCTAGAGGTCTGCCAAAACCTGCTGCTCTGCCTCTGGCCTTGTGATCCCTGCCCTGTCCCCACAAACCTGCCCGGTCCCCAAGATATACCCTGGCCCATGACCCAAGCAGTCTTTGTTGAGCTCTTGTTCTTCCTTGCAGAGCATCCACCTGTCCTTCTTGCGCACAGTCCCACCATACTCTCACCAGGCCAACGTCTGGTTTGAGATGATGAGAGTCTTCAACTGGAACCACGTCATTCTGATAGTCAGCGATGACCACGAAGGTCGTGCTGCACAAAAGAAGCTGGAGACCCTCTTGGAGGAGAGAGAGTCCAAGGTCAGTTCCTGAACATTGTCTTGTAGCTTTGTTTAAGCAACAACAAAACTAGAAGTCTCGGGCTGTTGTATGTATGTAGATTTCTGTATGTAAAACACCTTTTCTTTCCATTGTAACATGGCTGACATGCTTAAAGCATCAACAGTGTCTGACTAGTACCTGACAGAACTTTGTACTTTATTCATTTCACTTGCTTTGCCATGGTCAAAATCTCCTACATGTAAATCGACTACAAAATGAAGGGAAGGATAACCTGGAGCTCTGCAAATGCCTCGCCCAAGAGTCCCACCCAAGGAGAGGACCTGTCGCTCAGCTTAGGGAAGCACCTGCCCCGTGACAGCCACCCAGGGGCCAGGCAGACCCAACTGTGCCAAACCAACCCCGAATTGGCTAACCCAGCTCACCTTAGGGCCAGGAGGGGCAGGGCCACCAGCAGGTGCTGCCCGGGAGGTCATGCTCCCTCTCTATAAAGCTGCCGGCGCGGCCGGCGCCCCGTTCCCATCCCATTGAAGCTCATGCCAAACACGCTTTCCTGACACCCCATGCTGGGACCAGAGGGCGGTTGGGGCTGGCGGGAGCAGCTTTATGGAGGAGGTGCACTGTCCTGCACCCAGGGCCAGCAGGGAGCAGGGGGACAGGCAGGGGAGGTCCCTGAGCGTGCTGGAAATTCAGGAGGACTGTCAGAGACCTGCTGCCCTGGAGTGACAGACTGAGCCAGTGCTCAAGATGAGCGGGGAAGGTGGACAAGGGGAGTCCTTCTGCTGCAGGCACCTGTATGGAAGGCAAGGAACCACCTTGTGCCCTACAGGATGAAGTCCCAGAATGTCTTCTTGCCCAAGGTGAGATCCTCTTCTGGTGGGCAGAGCCCAAGCCCATCTCCAACTCTCCAGCAGCATCAGGGCAGACATTCCTGGCTGGTCCTTCCTGGGTCCACAACCTGCTCTTCTCCAGCCCCATGAGCATCTTCTGGACTTTTGGCAATTGGCTATTGAGGACATGTGGCCACAGACATTTCTACTTGGAGTTGGCAGCTGAGCTGAGACATGAGGGAGAGCAGCCTGCCGTTGCTCTGTGTCACCTCTCATCAAGCCACTGGAGGACCAACTTGTGCAGGGGTGCAGGTGGCAGAAGCCACACTGGCCACCAGGCTTTTGTTTTTGATAATGGTTCCCAGGAAGCTCCATTCTTGCTGCATCCTGGGCCATTGTGGGACACTGGTGTGCCACCAGCCATGGTGGGACCCTCCTGCCTCCAAAGGCAGGTTCCCATAGATCAGGTCTCCAGAGCCTCTTGGCAGCACAGTGTCCCTCACCCAAGGAATGCTGTGAAAAGGTTGTTCCCACTGTCAGTCTGAGGTCCCTTGTATCTTTTGCCTTCCAGTTTCCTGCAGCTCCCTCTCATGACCCCAGCCCAGTTTGCTCCATGCAATGCTCTTCAGCCTGCCTATCCTGCAGCCTTTGAGATCTGGGGCTTGGAAGACAAGGGTGGAAGTGTCTGTCCTCAGACCTGCCCCACATTTACACTGCATTTATGACATGTTTTGGTGTCTCCTGGCAGCTACTGGGCTACTGCAAATGCCCTGGCCATCCTCCAGCCTGGGGCATTTGCTCTGTGATGGTAGGTCACCCCGTGTTCCTTTTGGACTGTGTCACCACATCTTTTTCCTTTGAGGAGCTTGTTCTGGTCAAACTGACTGGTCTGACTGGTCTTGAAGGTGGTCAGTACCCCTGCTGGGGCTTTCCAGACTTCCTCAGTCTCTTCTGCTGTCTAATTACTCCTCTAATCACTGGTGTGCTGACTCTCTTCATGCCATGAAGTGGTACCTGGAGCCCTCCCCAACCTCCTTAAGGGCAGTCAGGGCCTTGGGAAGGGAGGAGGCAGGAGACCTGCTCTTGACCACTTCAAGGCTTGGATCACAGGCCCTGAGGACCTGGGACATCTGCTGTGGGTCAGAGAATCACCTGCCCACCTGAGCTCTTGGACCTGAGCATGGCTTGTTCCCTGGAGTCTGTGCCATCCCTGAGTGTCACTGAGGCACCATGGTTTGGATTTGCACTTCAAGCAGGTGCTTGGAGCCCAGCCTTGGAGCACCCTACATGCTAGTCTTGTCTTGGGTCTGTCTGCAATGACTCAGCTCGGAGCTCCTGCTTCATCCCAGTACAACTCTGCCCATGGATCTGGGCAGGCCAGCACTGCACCATCAGTGCTCAGGGGCAGCAGGAGGGGCCAGATGCTCTGAAAATCAGTTTGCCCAAGTCAGAGGTGGCAGGTCCTGGTGTGCTGGCTCCGCTGCTCTGGGGCCATGGTGGTCATGAAAGTGGCAATTTTCTGAGTGAATGCTGGAGAACATAGTGGAAAGGGAATTCTGATTTTGTGAGTATCTGTGGGAAACATGGGCAGGAGGAGCAGGAAAAAGCTGCAGGACCACAGGGAGAAATAGGAAAGAGAGGAGACATTGCTGGTCTAGTTCTGGAATAGGGATAGTGTCAGGAAGAGGCAGAGGTGACCAGGTGCCATCAGGTCCCACTTTCCTGCACCCAAGACTCTGCTTCATTTTGCTGACCAGCTTGGGTCAAGATGTCAGCACATCCTGGGCACATGAGGTGATTTGTGGCTGGAGGCTGCATGATGGGTGACCATGGTTTTGCCTAAATTGATGGTGCTTGAGGAAATGGGGCCCATGTCTCATCACTGGAGAATATTCCTGCT
>NW_009952709.1:124104-135387 GCF_000747805.2 Chaetura pelagica | reverse complement strand
CCTGCTGTCCTGCTGCAACTCTGCTGTCCTTGGAAGCAGTTGTTACTCCAGGTCTCACAGGTCTCACTAAGCAGACTCTAAGAAGCCATTGAAGAAATCCTCACCATGGATATAATCAGAAGTGAAGAACTGGGCTCCAAGCAGATTTTGCCTCCTCAGACACTTTTGCTTGCAAGGACCCCACTTCTCTGAGCAATTAAAATCCTGTCAGGCTGTGCCCGAGGAGAAGAAAGAACCCACAGATCCAAGGAGGAAAGGAGATCTGGCAAAATGTCCTGCCAAAGACCGGTCAAAGTGGTCAGGAGAAGGAAAGAATTGAGTTTGGAAAGCAAGATGCAAAGATAAAACGTTGGTGACGAAGGAGGAACCAGGGAACATGAACCCTTGCATTCTGGGGGTGCAAAGGGTCAGGTTCTTGGCAGGGATCAGTTGCTGTTGCCATAAGATGCTGCCAAATGGAGACTGGAATAGAGCTGAATCCTGAACCCCATACACACAGATCAGGGATGCCCAGCTGGGGTGGGACAGGGTCAAGAAGAAGGGATCAGAGTATGTCCCACCAAAACCTGCCAGGCACCATCCTGCAGAAGTGACCTGACCTCAGGGGCTGCTGCCAGGAAGATCCCCAGGACTCTGCACACTGCTGCTGGGTCAAGGCTCCTATTGCCTGGAGGAGAGGAAACCTCCAGATATAGATTTCATGCTCTGTCGAGGCCAAGCAGCAGAAGTGGCTCAGGCAGGAGACAAGGGGAGGAGGAGGCCCTGGTCCTCCATTACCTGCAGGCTCAGCCCACACTGAACCACCTGCCTTAGTCCAAGGTGATGCTCTGGCCCAGCAGCATGGAGACCATCCATCAGTGAACCCCAGTAGCCTTGTGTAGGGCCAGGTTATGGGCACTGTGGTCTCTGGCAGCTGCACCTCCAGAGCCACCCATGTGCCCCAGAGCCACCAGGTGCCCTCAGTCCTCCTCAAGCACCAGGTAAATGCTGCAGTGTCATCCCATGATCACCATTGCTTCACATCACCACGCTTTGAGCCAACATGGGACCTAGAGAGCTTTTCTTTCTCTCTTGGATGGCAACAGAGCTCCAAAAAGCTGCTCCCTCCTCGAAGGAGGTGAGAAGTTCAGCTGAGACACCACACTTGCTGTGAACTGTCTTAGGGTGACCAGGATTGCAATGCTCAGTGACAGCAGCAATGCTCCTATCCTTACCTGTCACAGTTTGCCTCTATCCAGCACTTTATTCACACACAACATGTTGTCCTTCCACAGTAATTCCATGGAAAGCCCACCACTTAGGCCCTTAGAGATGAGTAGATTGTTTCTGAGGTAAAAAAAAGAGTCTTGCTGAAGAATTCCCCAGGCCCACAGGGGACATCCAACCTCAACGCACCAGCTTGTGACCCTCAGGCTTGCTCTGACCCTCAGGGCTGGGCACCCTGAGGCGCTCTCTCCTGATAGTGGTTTTTGCGAGCTCCAGCGTTATAGAGACCCTTTAGCAAACAGTGGAGGAGGAGGTGGATGTTGGATTGCTTTACTACACGTCATTTTCAACTGTTTATAATATTCTTCTGTGTCTACATATTTTCTCTGTGCACATTATTCATCAGAGTAAAAAAAGGAACTATGAAAACCTCGACCAACTTTCCTATGACAACAAGCGAGGACCCAAGGTATATATGCATGGAAATGCACGCCGCCCACCAACCTAACTAGCAAATGAAAAAATAGCCACAGCCACCAGAAAAAAAATGATAAATAAATAAATAAATTTTAAAAAATAAAGAGAAAGAGAAAAAAAAAAAAAAAAGAAAAGAAAGAGAAAAAAAAAAAGATCCGTGACTGTTTCTTGGTAGCACGTTTTTATGTTGAGATAGTTTGGTTTGGACTTGAGAATGGAAACCTAGCCAGCTGACCCTGGAAGGATTTATTTTTGAAACATGCATGTGAACCAGTAATTAACTTGCAAGTTTTTTTTTTTGTTTTTTTGGTTGTTTTTTTTTGGTTGTTTTTTTTTTTTTGAAAAGTTGAACCAACCCCCTTTCCTCCCCAAAGGAAACGGTTCCTTGGTGTAAGTTGCTCACTTCTGCTCCCAAAGGTTAACCCTGTGCAATGTATTTTTTTTCATTTCCCATGTTTTTGAAAAACAACACTCGTTTGAGTTTTCAATTGCATTTCAAAGCCTTTTTCTCTTTCCTGTACAATGCACGCCTCTTCTTGGGTCTTGATTGACTTCAGTTTGCATGCACAGTGCAAAAAACAGACAAACAAACAAACCAACCAAAAAGCCAAAGCGTTAAAAGAGAAAGGAAGAAAGGAAAGAAAGAAAAGAAAGAAAAGAAAGAAAAGAAAAAAAAAAAAGAAAAAATAGCTGTAACCAACCTTATTTAGCAGACTTTGGTGCAGTTTAATGAATTCTCTTGACCTTTTTCTAGATAGCATGGCTCTCACGTGCAGCCTCGTGGCTCCCGCACTAACCACGTTTGCTCACACTAATCACAGGCTGAGAAAGTGCTTCAGTTTGACCCTGGAACCAAAAACGTGACGTCGCTGCTGCTGGAGGCCAAGGAGCTGGAGGCTCGTGTCATCATCCTTTCTGCCAGGTAAGGCAGAGCTGGCTCCTCCCCTCCCTGCTCCCACTTCGTAGAATCACAGAATCACAGACTGCTTTGGGTTGGAAGGACATTAAATATCACCCAGTCCCAAACCCCTGCATGGGCAGGGACACCTCCCACCAGCCCAGGCTGCTCCAAGCCCCATCCAACCTGCCCTTCAACACTGCCAGGGATGGGGCAGCCACAGCTTCCCTGGGCAGCCTGGGCCAGTTCCTCACCACCCTCATAATGAAGAATTTCTTCCTAACATCTCACCTAAATCTCCCCTCTTCCAGTTTAAAGCCACTACCCCTTGTCCTATCACTCCATGACCTTGTAGAAAACGTCTCCCCAGCTTTCCTGGAGCCCCTTCAGGCACTGGAAGGTGCTCCGAGGTCTCCTCACTCTCCCCTTTGCAGCACTGCTGAGCACTGAGGTCAGTGCAGGTTTGAGGCTTTCATGGAGTGTGAGACACAAAGTCCCAGGTCCCAGGCAGGTGGCTGGTGCTGAGCTTGCAGTCACCAGCATGGCTGAGCTGTCTGCAGGTCCTGCAAAGCCTTGGCAGCTGCAGAAGCAGCAACAGCTACTGGAGGTGTAACCTGAGGCCTGTAGACATGGAGCAATAAGGAACGGGTCAAATGTGCAGATTCTCTGCTGTGCTGGGCACTGTGGGATTAGATGGAGCTGAGAGAAAGGTTCCCATTGCACCAAGGAATTAGCCATGGCCCAGGACAACCAGTGGAGACTGGTTTTCAGAGGAGGACCAGGAGGAGGATGAGACTTCCCTGGCCCTGCCATCCCCTTGGGATTCGACAAGGGGGGAAGAGGGGCCGTCCAGCACCTGGAGCCACCTTCCCCTTCCCTTCTTCTCCTTGCAGTGAGGATGATGCAGCCACCGTGTACCGCTCAGCAGCCGTGCTCAACATGACGGGCTCGGGCTACGTCTGGCTGGTGGGGGAGCGGGAGATCTCAGGCAACGCCCTGCGATACGCCCCTGATGGTAGGAACCCTCCAGAGGCACCATCCTGCTGGCAGGATGGCAGGAATCCCCCCGCCCACCCCACCCAAGGAGCCCTGGGGCTGGGGGAACACGGGGCCGTGGTGGTCCCATGTGAGTGGAGGGTCCCCAGGTGTTGGTCTCGGCTCCCTCTGCCCACGTGGGGACTCAGCCCCCCACTCCCTGGGGGTCTGCAAGCTGGGGACAGGCCTGGGCAATGACATGGGGATGGAGCACAGGGTGTCTGCAGGTGGGTGAAGCTGTGCCCAGTCCCCCGTGGGCAGGTGGGGTGGGGCCAGCACTGCCACAGCTTCTTCCCCTGCCTGACCCTGCCTGAAGCTCCTGCAGCTCCCCCGACAGCTCCTCTGCCCATGGCCATGAGCTTGTTGGTCCCCAAGCCCTGGGCATGGAGGTGATGCTGGAGCAGCCACAGTGCCCAGGGGTGCTGATGGGCCCCCTGCCCTCTGCTCACCCCAGGAGTCATCGGGCTGCAGCTCATCAATGGGAAGAACGAGTCAGCCCACATCAGCGACGCCGTGGCCGTGGTGGCACAGGCCGTGCACGACCTGTTTGAGAAGGAGAACATCACAGACCCACCACGGGGCTGCGTGGGCAACACCAACATCTGGAAGACAGGACCCCTTTTCAAGAGGTATTTGGGAAAGGCTCCTGCTGGAGGGAGCAGAGGAGAGCTGGAAAAGGTGGGAGAATGTGGAAAAGGTGCAGGAAAGCAACATGGCAACTTTGTCTGTCACTAAAGCTTTGGGGCATGAGGCACAGGATTGCTTGGACTGTCCTGCATGGTTGGGATGTGAGGACCACATTCTAGAAAACCAACCATGACAGGGGCTCAGGCACTAGCCCCCAGTTTGCCCAGGCTATTTAGGCATCACCCCAGTGTCTGGTACCATGCCAACCTGTACTCTCCTGGGCAGTGCCTGGGCAGCTGGGACCAGTGTGGGCAGGAAGAGATCCAGAGACCATGATCTCCTCTGGTCTGGATCTTAAATCTATAGGAAAAAGATGGCAGAAAGGAGATTTTCTGCCAAATCAGGTAGGGGGGTATTTCTGTCACATCAGAGTTCAGGGATGCAGATGCATTTCTTGCTGAACTTGTCAAAGCTGTGGCATGGATCAACATGCTGCCAGCAGAGCTTGGGGCCATGGGACAGGCTGCTCCCTGCTCCAGAAGATACTGGTGCTGTGATGTTGGGTGTTGTGGTCTCAGCAAGTGTGTGTTGGGTCTTGCTGCCACGGGCAGGGTGATGGGCAGACACTGCATGTGCTTCCCAGGAGCCCACCTTTGTGCTGCTGGGGGTTGTGTGCTTCAGGTAGGGTCTGTGCTGCATCACTGCAGATGCTGTAGCACAAGGACCTCTTCTGCAGGCTGGATCCCAGTGAAGCAGCCATTCCTATTAGAAATTAATTTTAGGCATCCTCTGTAATGACACAATCAAAGTTGTTCTCAATGGTGGCTCAGGAAACCCTTCTGGATCTTCACTATTGTCTGTCCAGGGACTGGGGGGCTGGTTTTTACCTTGTATGTGTGTGTTTGAGGCACAACCCAGGCTGTGATGGGCTGGAATGGTGACAGGAACATAGCTCCCAGGGGACCCCCAGAGGAAGGGGCCCTTGGATGCTGTGGGACGTATCATTCCTTAAGGGAATGGGACTGATCTGCTGGAAAACAAGGAGCAATGCCAACGGAGATGGTAGTGGGATGTTTGGGAAACTGAATCCACCCACCAAGAGGGGGTGGCCACAGGTCTGTGAGCAGCCTTGGGTGGATTCCCATGGGGTAGTGGGCATGAGGCAGGGAACTGAGAGAAAGCATTTGCCTTTCTGATGCCTTCTGAGGTGTCCACAGCAGGTTTTCTAGGTTGGGCTGTTATGTTTCTCTCCATAGGGTGCTGATGTCCTCCAAGTATTCTGAGGGTGTCACTGGACGGGTGGAGTTCAATGAAGATGGGGACAGGAAGTTTGCCAACTACAGCATCATGAACCTGCAGAATCGGAAGCTCGTCCAAGTTGGGATTTACAATGGCAGCCACGTAAGTACAGGCCTGGGCAGGGTGGGTAGGAGGGTTGTGTGCACTGGGGTGTCTACCCACAGACTCATGTCTATCTCCTTCCCCTGGGATTGATCACAGGTCTTGACCAACGACCGGAAGATTATCTGGCCAGGGGGAGAAACAGAGAAACCTCAAGGCTATCAGATGTCAACCAAGTTGAAGGTAACAGCCCATGGCTTCAGGGGTGGCAGGTCTCCTCAGCTCTCTGCATGCAGGACTGAGGCTTTCTCTGCCTCCCACTTCCACTGGTGCCTCTGCAGCTGTCAGCAGCATCTGCAAACCCAGGGCACCAGGCATCTGGAGGAAGACACAGCAGAACAATGTAGAATCATAGAATGGTTTGGGCTGGAGGGGACCTTCAAGATCATCCATTTCCAACCCCCCTGCATGGCCAGGGACACCTCCCACCAGCCCAGGTTGCTCCAAGCCCCATCCAACCTGCCCTTCAACACTTCCAGGGATGGGACAGCCACAACCTCCCTGGGCAACCTGTTCCAGCATCTCATCACCCTCACAGGAAAGAACTTTTTCCTGATGTCCAACCTGAATCTCTCATCTTTGAGC
Organism: Chaetura pelagica; assembly: GCF_000747805.2. NCBI lineage: Eukaryota > Metazoa > Chordata > Aves > Apodiformes > Apodidae > Chaetura > Chaetura pelagica. The sequence goes on along the minus strand of NW_009952709.1, from coordinate 129,158 downwards.
TTCAGACCATTTCCCCTTGTCCTCTCATTACATACCTGTGTAAAAAGCCCCACCCCAGAGTAGAGAAGGTACTGGAGGGTGCACAGAGCTAGAGCACAACTTCCAGTTGTAGACAAACTAGAGAAGGTGGCAGACATCCTTTGGTTTGGATGGAGACAGCTGGAAAAGGGATATGAGAGAGAAGAGCAGAGAAGAGATGACGGGATAAGATGTTCACCACTCCTCAAGGCTTGGGAGCCAGAGAGCACCTGGCACAGGTTTGCAGGAAGTACAAAATGGGCTCCTTTGGCCAAGGCATAGGTCAGTTCTGGAGCCCACAGCTGCTAGACAGCAGGGGCCAGAAGGAAACAGGTTCAAAAGGAGATTCAACAAGCCAGTGGGTGGGCTGGTGGCTGCAGTGCTGAGCTCAGGAAATCCCTGAAGAGCTGGTGGCCATGAGCTGGAGGTGACAATGGGAGAAGGTCCTGACACTCTTGCTTTACTTCTCATGTTCTTCCCTTAAGTGTAGCCCAGCAGCCACTTTAGTGAAGAGGTCCTGGGCAGGCTGGTCTTACCAGGATGACCATTCATTTGTCCTGCTGTTCAGGCAAGGGAAGTGACCCATCCCCACCGGCTGTGAGCCCTGCAGAGCTGGAGCCGACGTGTTGGGATGGTGCTCTGCTGCAAAGGTCCAGGGTGGGACTAAAACATCTGCATCAGCTTGGGGCAGTGTGCCACTGTCTCAAGTACTATTCAGGGCACTAATCCTGGCTGTGCATTGGCTCTTATCAGCCTGATGTGAGGGAGAGAGGTGGGAAAGGTTTGGAGCCAAGGTGGAAGTGCAACACGAAGGAGGATGCTGACATGGCTCTTCCCAGTCTTGCAAAGAGAGCAAATGTTCCCCATCCCAAAGCCAGGTCCTGCTGCTGGGCTGAGTGGTCTTGTGCAGCTGAGGTGGATAACATGGTATTTTGGGTGCAGAGGACAGCCCAGCTCCCCGCCCAGGGGAACAGAGCTCTGGAGGGCAACAGAGACAAGAGGGTGATTGTGCTTCACCTTGCAGATCGTGACGATCCATCAAGAGCCCTTTGTGTATGTGAAGCCCACGCAAGCAGATGGGACATGCAGGGAGGAATTCACCATCAATGGAGATCCTGTGAAAAAGGTCTTTTGCACTGGACCCAACGAGACCATCCCAGGTAATCCAGTCTGGTGGGGAGCACAGCAGCTCCCCCAGTCCATTCACCTGACAAAGAGTCCCAAGAACGGGTCCCCAGGAAGGGTGCCCAGTCACACAGGGGGCCCAGAGGATGGGGAGCAGAAAGGTGAGAGAACATTCAGCCCCCCAAAGCTCCCCATCAGCTCAGCCCCACAGTGGTGCTGGGCAGCAACTGGGCACTGAGATTCAGGTTTTTGACCTCAACAAATGACTTTCCACTGTCTCTCTTCTGGGTGGGCTCCAGGGCTGTTCTGGGGGATTGCATCCCATGTTTCTGTCTCCTGGCATGCTCCAGTTTCCTTTGCCTTATCTCAAGCAGAAGTGAGAACCCCAACACACATTAGCACCTGCTGCACTGGTACTAATACCAGTTTCATAGAATCACAGAATGGTTTTGGTTGGAAAAGAACTTCAAGATCATCAAGTCCAACCATTCCCCCAGCACTGCCAAGACCACCACTAAGCCATATCCCTCAGCACCACATCCACATGGCTTTGAATTCCCTCTAGGGATGGTGACTCCAAGACAGCCCTGTGCAGCCTGTGCCAGTTCCTGACAACCCTTACAGGGCAGAAATTGTTCCTAATATCCAATTTAAATCCATTTTGTTATGGAAAGTCTGTTTCAGGATCAGGAGTGAGCACTCAGTGGGGAATGTGAGCTGCTTAGCAATGCCAGGCATGCCCAAACCCACCTTGAAGATCATTCCCTTGGCCCATCACACTTTCCTGTGCACAATCCCTCAGCCCAGCCCTGAGGTGTGTCCTGGGCTGTGTTCAACCTGATGGGGTCATGTTCCAGCACATCCTGCAGGCACCAACCCCCTCTGTCACCTGCAGTGGGTCAGTAACATCAACTCTCAGTGCACCTCTCTGGGAAACAGCAAATCATAGTATCATAGAATCATAGGGGTTGGAAGGGACCTCTGAATATCATCAGTCCAACCTCCCTGTTGCAGCAGGAACACCCAGGGCAGGTCACGCAGGAACATGTCCAGACAGGTCTTGAAAGTGTCCAGAGAAGGAGACTCCACAACCTCTCTGGGCAGCCTGTCCCAGGGCTCTGTCACCCTCACAGGAAAGAAGTTCTTCCTCATGTTCAAGTGGAACCTCCTGTGTTGTCACTTGGTGCTGTGGAAACTCACCCTGCAGATATTTATAGACATTCATCAGGTCCCCTTTCAGTCTTCTCTACTCTAGACTAAACAGCCCCAGGTCTCTCAGCCTTTCCTTCTATGACCCATGTTCAAATTCCTTCATCATCGTTGTAGCCTCTGTTGGACTCTCTCCAGTAAATCCCTGCCCCTGTTGAACTGGAGAGCCCAGAACTGGACACAACACTCCAGATATGGTCTTATGAGGACAGAATAGAGGGGGAGGAGAACCTCCCTTGACCTGCTGGCCCTACTGTTCTTAATATACCCCAAGATACCACTGGCTCTCTCAGCCACATGGGCACATTGCTGTCTCATGGATAACTTCTTCAGGATCCCAAGGTCTTTCTCCATGGGGCTGCTTTGTAGCAGGTCAACCCCTAATTTATAGGGGTGCATGGTGTTTTTTCTACCCAGTGGATGATCTCAGTGGATGACTGAAAAGCCTTCAGGTGTTATCAGCCAACCCTCCCAGCTTGGTATGATCAGCAAACTTGCTGAGAATACACTCTATCCCCTCATCCAGGTCATTGATGAAGATGTTGAATAAGACTGGGCCCAGGACCTACCCCTGGGGAACACCACAACTAACAGGTCTCCAACTGGACTGTGCACCACTGATCACAACACTCTTGGCACTGTTGTTTAGACAGTTCTCCATCCATCTCACTGTCTGCTCTTCTAACTCACACTTCCTGAACTTGCTTACAGGGATGTTATGGGAGACAGTGTCAAAAGCCTTGCTAAAGCTGAGGAAGACACATCCAGTGTTCTCCCTGCATCTATCCATTCTGATACATGATGCACGAGGCCCCTTGATCCCAGATTTCCAGCACCCGTGGGTGAAGAAGGCAGATGGAGAGGGTGGTCAGGGTGGACAGTTCTGCCTGGATGACGTGGTTAGGTCCTACTGGAAACCAGAGCCATGCAGGTGGCTTCTCTCCCCGGGGACAGCCCTGGGGTCCCTGGCAAAGGTCTGACTCCACTTCTCCCTCTCCCCCTCAGGCCGCCCCACCGTGGCTCTGTGCTGCTACGGCTTCTGCATCGACCTGCTCATCCGGCTGGCAGGAGTGATGAACTTCACCTACGAGGTTCACCTGGTGGCTGATGGTAAATTTGGTACCCAAGAGCGGGTGAGTTTGGGCAGCCTGTGTCATCTCTTTGCCTGTTTTGTGTGTTGAAACACCCCCAGGCCTTTCTCCAGGGCAGGGGTGGGGTGGGAGGGCAGGGCAGGGCTCCTGCAGCGCGTGAGGGGTCCTGGGTGGTGGGGGCAGGTGTCAGGGCAGTGTCTGACCCTGTGGTGGCTCCATGGCAGGTTAACAACAGCAACAAGAAGGAGTGGAACGGAATGATGGGAGAGCTGCTGAGCGGCCAGGCTGACATGATCGTGGCTCCCCTCACCATCAACAACGAGCGGGCTCAGTACATCGAGTTCTCCAAGCCCTTCAAGTACCAGGGACTCACCATCCTTGTGAAGAAGGTATGGCCTGAGCTGGGCTGTTCTGTAGCTCCAGGGAGGTGCCCCTTGCTCCCCAGCTTGCAGACACTTGCCATGCCTGTTCCTAGGTCCCCCCATGCTGTCCCCTGCCTGACCCAGGTCAGCTGCCAATGCCCACCCCTACTGGGGGATGCCACCTTCCACGTGAGGGTTTCAATGCTGGGTCTTGTCTCAGCTGCCCTGAGCCTTCCTGTGCAGCAGAGCAGAAGGAGCCCAGAGCAGGGCAGGGGCCATTGCCAGTCCATACAAGGTGCAGGCAGGACAGGTGCCAGCACTGGTCACCTCTCTCCTGTGTGCTAGGAAATCCCCCGCAGCACCCTGGACTCGTTCATGCAGCCTTTCCAGAGCACTCTGTGGCTACTGGTGGGACTGTCCGTGCACGTGGTGGCCGTGATGTTGTACCTCCTAGACAGATTCAGGTGAGTGTGCTCTGGGTCACTCAGGGGCTGGGGGGGACAGGGAGGAGCTCCGGGACACTGTCCCCTGGGTCCCCACGGTGTCTGTCTCAGGCACAGCCCTGCAGCCCCTCGGGAGGCTCTGGCAGGAGCCAGCCCTGCCCTCTCTGCCCCACCAGCCCCAGGCTGAGGCTTCCCAGGCTCTCTGGCTGGTGCTGAGCTGAGAGATACAGATCTGTGGGGCAGCCAGCATGTGGGTCTGTGGGAGCACACCTGGCAGAACAGGTGCCGTGCTGATACCTGACTGGGAGTGACCATCAGCTCTTGGGCTCTGAGTTCATACCCTTCCCTGGCCCCAGGGCAGCTCCTGTGCAGGGCCAGGAGCCTGACCCCACCTCAGCCTCGTGCCCACAGGCTTTTGCCAGCAATCTGCTCTGAGCTCCATGGTGCAGTGGGAGAGACTCGAGCTGGCCAGGATCAGATGATCTTCCTGGCCTGGGGGGCAGTGTGACAGGACCAGTACCAATGTAAGGCAGACAGGGCTGCAGATCAGCAAACAGGACATTCAAGGCAGCAGGACACGAGGGGTGAAGAGCTCTTTGGGTCATGTGCACAGTCTGTAGTGATGAAGGATGTAGGGTGGCATCAGGGTGCTCCAGGCACAGTGGAGAGCCCTGGGATGCAAATAAGGGGTGTGAAAAGACCTCTCTGTCTTGTTTTCCAGCCCCTTTGGGCGGTTCAAAGTGAACAGTGAGGAGGAGGAGGAAGATGCCCTGACCCTCTCCTCAGCCATGTGGTTCTCCTGGGGA
>NW_009952709.1:110837-123997 GCF_000747805.2 Chaetura pelagica | reverse complement strand
TGAACTCTGGCATTGGAGAAGGTGGGTCACAGCACGTGAGGAGACTGCTCTGCCCTGTAGCCCTGGCACTGAGCTGGGGGAGACATCGAGGGGGGAGAAGCCCATGTCCTCTTCTGCTGCTTCCCTTAGTGTGAGGGCTGATGTCCTGGGGTCACCTCCTCCCCTGAGCCAGCCCTGGATCAGGCTGCCAGGAGATCCCATGATGGTGATGATAGCACACTTGTGCAGACCATCCTGCCACCCCTCACCACCAGAGATGGGAAACAGGTCCTTTCTGTGCTGTGCCTCCTGCCCAGAGTTACCCACCCCCTCAGGGGGAGATACATGATGCTCTGAAAGGAGCTGGGTTCTCCTTGGTTTGGGCACAGCAGAGCTCTTGACACAGCTGTGGGCAGAGCAGATAGACCCTGTACATCTGCACCTGCCTTTGGTCTCGTGGGATGGACATGGCTCTGCCGACCAGCTCAAGCCCTTGTCATGCCAATCTGATCTTGTTTCTCTCCTTCCAGGTGCTCCCCGGAGTTTCTCTGCCCGTATTCTTGGCATGGTGTGGGCTGGCTTTGCCATGATCATTGTGGCTTCATACACTGCCAACCTGGCAGCCTTCCTGGTGTTGGACAGGCCTGAGGAGAGAATTACGGGCATCAATGACCCCCGGGTAATGACCCCTTGCTCCTTTTCCCCTTCCCTTGGCCCCCCTGGACAGAGGTGCAGGAGTTACCTCCTGTGGGTATCTCCTGCCACAGATAATGTGGCTGGCGGTACCCAGAGCCCTGCTTTACCAGGGCTGTGGGGCTGGGTCAAGCCCCAGGTGGCTCTGTCTGGGGCTGTTGCTGGTGAGTCTGAGTCCCTGAGCTGGATGGGAAGGGACAGATATGGGGAAGGATCAGCAAGAAAAAAACTTCTCCAGAAATAGCACATACCCAGCTAGACTGCCTGCCAGGACCTGGAGAGCCTGAGCAAACCATCGAGGAAACGATTCATTATAAATGAGTTAAAGCTAATGAAATTGTCCCTGTGGTGCAGTCAATACTCTCAGCAGATACCAGAGTGCCTCAGACCCATTTCCTGCCCTGGCAATGACACAGCCACAGCTTATCAGCCCGGCCATGCAGGAATGTACCCCACAGCAGGGCCAATCCACAGTGCCCCACATCCTGCTCTGTCCTCTGCCCACAGCATTGCCAGCCCCATGGCACCCACAGGCCTCCTGCACCCTTGGTGCCAGGGCCCCATCCTACAGCACTGCCTGTCCCACTACCATGGTCCCAGAGCATCCACTGCCCTGTGGCATCCACTGCCCCATTGCATCTTCAGCTCTACTGAGGACATCTCTGGGAAACAGGTCCCCAAAGGTGATGGGAATTTAGGAAACACAGCTTTGGGGTGAGCCAGGTTGGTTGATGAAGAACAAAATAAATAGGAGCCCTCCTCTTGCCTTGCAGCTGCGCAACCCCTCGGATAAGTTCATCTATGCCACGGTGAAGCAGAGCTCAGTGGACATCTACTTCAGACGGCAGGTGGAGCTGAGCACCATGTACCGGCACATGGAGAAGCACAACTACGAGAGCGCGGCCGAAGCCATCCAGGCAGTGAGGGACAAGTGAGTGGGGCCAGCACCTCCCCGGGCCGTGCTGGGGTTGATTCAGGGCTGTTCAGTGCAGTTTGGTGGAGCAGGCAGGGCTGATGCAAACCTGGGGGGAGCGTGGCTTGGTGGGACCTGCCTGCTTGATGCTGGGTGGGATCTTCCCAGCCTGTTGATGGAGAGCACAAGGGCTGCGTGGGCACAGGCAGAGCCCTGGTCTCCCTTCCTGGCCTCTGTGCTTGCTTCTGAGCAAGGCTGGGTGGCTTCAAATGCCATGTGAACACCTCGCACTCCTTCAAAATTTTGCCAAGCCTTTTACCTCCCAGCAGCTCACAGAAAGACCCTCCTGGGAAGAGGGTGATGCTCATCAGCACTTAAATTAAGGCTGGGAGCACCCTCACTGCCCCCACGGTGGCTGCAGACAAGCTGGGCTGCCCAGTCTTACCTGTCTGTCCTCTCTTGGTGTCCAGCAAGCTCCACGCCTTCATCTGGGACTCGGCAGTGCTGGAGTTTGAAGCCTCCCAGAAATGTGACCTGGTGACAACGGGGGAGCTTTTCTTCCGCTCTGGCTTCGGGATCGGGATGCGCAAGGACAGCCCATGGAAGCAGAACGTCTCTCTGGCCATCCTCAAGTCTGTACCCAGCCCTGGGCCTGGGGCTTGCCCCAAGTGCTGCATGTGTTAGCTCACAAGTGCCAGGCACTGCCACCCCACCCACCAAACCCTCTGTGGGGACTGGGCCTCCAGAAGCTGCCCTGTCACTCCTGATGAAAGGGATGTGCCTGAGGGACCAGGATGGGCACCCACAGCCCCAGTTCTGGCCCACAGGGCTGGAAAGCAACAGGGAGCTGGTGGGAAGGCAGAGTGGAGCAGGGCAGGAGCAGGAGCAGCACAGGAGCAGGAGCAGCACAGGATCAGGAGCAGGGTAGGAGCAGGAGCTGTGCTTGGCTGTGGGAGCCTGGGCAGAGCTGGCAGAGAGCAGAGACCACCCAGCCCCATGTCCCATGAGCAGGGTGCAGGGACAACAGCAGGCAGGAGTTCTGGGGTGCTGCCATGTCCCCACTTCTCCCTGCAAGCCCAGCCTGGCTGACAGCATTGCACTGCTGGATCTTCCAGGGGGTTTTCTTCCAACTCTGGCTTTTCCTGTGCAGCAAAGACACATCTGGACCCCTGTTGAGTCCAACTACATTTTGTCACCAGTGCTGGCTGGCAGCATGTGGTGCCACTCATGGGCAAAAAGGTGGTTCCTTGTATTAGTTGGGACACTTGTGGCAGGCAGAAGAACATGGTGATGGAGTAACAGCCAGCTGGGAAGCAGCAAGCAGAGGGAAGGGGAGATGGGAGATTAATTTTATGGAGAGACAGGGCTGGGAGACAGCAGGGTCCTGCCCAGGATACAGAGATGGAAGGCCTGAGAGAGAGGATGGGCATGATGTAGAAAACACTGGCAGGACCCAGGTTAACAGAGAGCCATGGAACCCTGCCTGTGGGGTCATCTTACTTTGTGGATTGATGTCAGTGGGACAGATGGGATTTGGGACAACAATGTCAGAATCTTGGAGAGGCAGTGGGAGACGTGAGAGACAATGGGGAAGCCCAGGGCTACAGGTTGCCCAGGAAGGTGGTGGGATGTGCCAGTAACAAGAGGGAGCAAGGACCAGGGGAACCTGTGATGGGACGTGGGCTCTGTGCCCACCTTGAGATATCGAGGTGCTGGAGCGAGGACAGAGGAGGACAACAAAGAAGGCTTGAAGGAACTGGGAATGTTTAGTCTGAGGAAGAGGAGGCTGAGGGGAGACCTCATCAGTCTCTACAACTACCTGAAAGGTCATCGTAGGTTGGTGCTGGTCTCTTCTCACAGGTAGTGACAGAACAAGAGGGAAGGGCTTCAAGCTGCACCAGGGCAGGGTCAGACTGGACATTAGGAACAATTTTCACAGGAAGAGTGGTCAGACCCTGGAACAGGCTGCCCAGGGAGGTGGTGGGGTCACCATCCCTGGGTGTGTTGAAAGGTTGTTTGGACGTGGTGTTGGTGGAGATGGTTTAGGGGAGAACTTTGTAGAGTAGGGACGATGGTTGGACTTGGTGATCTCAGGGGGCTTTTCCAACCTGAATGGTTCTATGATTCTATGATGGCTCAGGCAGAAACAGACCCAGCAAGGACATGGTTTTGTTCCTCCCAAACTGTGGCACCAAGTTGCTGGGGAGCCCTTGCCCCCACCATGGGCAGCAGGCAGGTGCCAGGCAGCAAATTTGCCCCTGCCCTGACCTAGAAGGTATCACCAGGCAGGACGGGGATCCAGAATTGCCTGATCTCAAAGGCAGCCCTGGAGGGGGGGAAACAACCGCGTAGGACAGACAGCCTCTGCAGACAGGCCAAATGCTCTCCAAAAGCCACCCACACACACCCGTGTGCACCCACGATGGGTTGGTGTGTTTGCAGGCTCAGGGGAGCACTGGGTCCCAGGATGGAGGGGGTGGAGGTGCAGAGTGTGTGTCCTGCCTGCCCATGGCTGGACCCTGGTGACTACCACGTCCTGTCTCCTTGTGCTTTCAGGTCCCATGAGAACGGCTTCATGGAGGATTTGGACAAGACTTGGGTGAGGTATCAGGAGTGTGATTCCCGTAGCAATGCCCCAGCAACACTCACCTTTGAAAATATGGCAGGTTTGTTCTGCAAACCTCTTTCTCCCTCTTGGCTGGGTATCCTGCTTTCGCTCGAGACATTCTTCTCTCTGGGGCTCTGCTTCTTCTGGGTTTGTGCTTTCCAAGGGCTGTGTTGGGCTCCAACCCCACCTCATCTGAACCTGCTCTGGGAAGCTCCCCCCGCCTTCCCTGGTAGGGCCTTGCTTCTCCTTGGTGGGGCTTTCCTGTTGTGAACATTACCCCCCCACCCTCTGCTCTGGCCAAACTGTGGGTGTGACAGTGACCTCAGAGCTGTCACCAAGGCAGAGAGAGAGAAGCAGATGGTTCTTGGTTGCCCCTTCACAAGGACTGTGAGTTCCTCCAGATGGGCTCTCCTGTTGCAGCCACACGGTGCTGCCAGGTCCTTCTCCCAACCAGCACCATGATGTGGGATAAGGGGGGGTCTAGTGGGAGAGGGGGTCCAGAGCTCCATCTCCTCCAGACACTGCTCACAAATTAACCCCGAGCGTTGCAGCCAGCTGAGGGCAGCACAGTGAGCTCTGTGCACAGCTCTCCATCCCAGTGGGCAAAACGGGCAGCACCAGGGATGGGTTTCTGGTGGAAATGGCCCTGCAGTCCCAAGGGACGGGGTCTGTCCCTGTGCTTGGTGCACCCCCAGCTCCCTGAGCCTGACCAATGGAATCTCTCAGCCACATTCCACCCCCCATCCCCCTGGGGTCTAGTGGGAGAGGGGGTCCAGAGCTCCATCTCCTCCAGACACTGCTCACAAATTAACCCCGAGCGTTGCAGCCAGCTGAGGGCAGCACAGTGAGCTCTGTGCACAGCTCTCCATCCCAGTGGGCAAAACGGGCAGCACCAGGGATGGGTTTCTGGTGGAAATGGCCCTGCAGTCCCAAGGGACGGGGTCTGTCCCTGTGCTTGGTGCACCCCCAGCTCCCTGAGCCTGACCAATGGAATCTCTCAGCCACATTCCACCCCCCATCACCGTGGGTGCCCAACCTGCAGCCTCTGCCCTCCTCTGCCAGGTTCCTCTCCCCAGCCCCTCCAGGACTGCGGGGGGTTGGTGGGGGCTGGGGGGGGTGCTGGGCTGGCACTGGACCCTGTTGCTGAGTGTGATACAGAGGAAATGAAGTGTCATGGTGCAATTTCCATTGCCCTCAGTAACTTTCCTGCTTATTTCAGGTGTGTTTATGCTGGTGGCTGGAGGTATTGTTGCCGGGATATTTTTAATATTCATAGAAATAGCTTACAAAAGGCATAAGGACGCGCGGAGGAAGCAGATGCAGCTGGCGTTTGCAGCCGTTAATGTGTGGAGGAAAAACCTGCAGGTAGGACAAACCGTTTTTAGAGCACATCTCCACCAGGTGCGTTTTCCATTCCTTCACCCACCCAGTGAATGCAGAGCCGTGGATTAGCATGGGGCCCTCTGTCCCCCACCCCAGGAACTCCAGCTGGGCATTACTGGGCATGTAGGAAGCCGGAGGGGAGGGTCCCACCTTGTCCCTGGGAGTCCTTGGCCGGTGCCATCTCTCCCAGGAGGTGATGTGCATGGCTCCAACTGGGACAGAGACCTGGCCCAGATGCTCCAAGCAGTGCTTGGGACAGGGACTTTGCTCTGCTGGGGACCACGTGCTGGAGTCAGGTCTTGCCCTCACCAAACAGGCAGTGCCAGCTCAGGTCCCTTTGCAGACGCTCTGCCCGGCTCCGGCCGCGCTCCCCAGCAGACGGGAGGGCTGATCTCCTGCTGCTGAGCATCCCTGTCCAGTGCTCAGCTGGAGAAATTCTCCCAGGATGTTTGCCCCACCCTGCCCACTGCCCAGGGTTTGATGGCCCTTGTCATACCCAGATACCAACTCCAAAAATAGGTGGTGCGTGCTCTTGTCATTTGGAGACAAGGACATCTCCCCCCATGGGACCCAGCCATGCAGGTGCCCACCAGTGGCCAGGCTCCCCCGGCCCCTTCCGTGGGGCCATCACTCCCCCCAGCTTCTCCCATCCCTGAAAGCCCTTGTGCTGCACAGGCAGGGGAGACCGGGAGGGCCCATGGTACTGGACAGTGACCCTGAGCCATGGGCATATCTGTGGGCCACCAGCCTCACACTTCCCTTAGCCCCTTGGTTTTGGGGCTGAGCACCATCCTGCCCCCAAGCCCCAGTTTAGGGCAGCTGGAGGCTCACTTGGAATTGCCTGGGCTGCTTTTCTACCCTGGGAAACAAACTGCTGTTTAAAGAGCAGAAGATCCTTTAGGCCACTGCCGTTGGCAGCAGAGCCAGGGAACCAAAGAGAAGTGGAGGCTTGGGAATACCAGAGGAGCCTGGAGTGGTGGCCCTGGGGGAGCAGCACTGGCTGGGGCAGGTGGGGGGGGCTGCCCGGGGAGGAGCCACCAGCCAAGAGCAGCCAGGGGAGGCCCAAGGCCAGGCTGCTGTATCTTGAGAGCTTGCTGGGTTCAGTTCACTGATGAGAGTCTCGGAAAAGCCATTCTCTACTCTTTTTTTTTTTTCTTTTTCCTTTTTTTTTTACTTTTTAAATTTTTATTATTTTTTTCCTTTGCTTCCAAAAAAGCAGCAGCACCGAGGGGGTTCAGGCTGCTGGGACAGAGCACACTAGTCGCACTGCCATTTTTCACTTGCCAACCTTCTAGAAAATACTGCACTGGGTCCTTGGGCAGAATCTGTGGGACTGTGAGCAAAGCATGCTGCCCTGTGGGGGTAAAACAGCCTCATGGTAAAGAGCCGTTTGACATTGTGAGACTTTTCCACAGGAGGAAACGTCAGAGCACTAGTATCTGGTACATTGCTAGAAGGTAGGCAAGTGGAAAGATTTATTTGTTAAAACAAACAAACAAAAATAATGTTTTTTGGGATCACAGTTTTGCCATGGCTATTTCCTCAGATGCCATGGAAGATAAAGACATTTCATTCCATTCATCTTGCTTTCCTTTCCGTTTGTGCATGTCCGCAAAAGAGAGAACTGAGAAGGAGGAGCAAATGTATCCCCGAGCATGCTCTACGCACCAGCGGGATACATTTTGGTTACCCCCGTGCAGTAGCAGAGCCAGACCTGGTCACTCCGTCCCCCGTCGGCAAGGTCACACTCATTGGCACGAAAGCAATTGGGGAGGAATCGTTGGCGCCCGCCGAGCGCGGCCGGCCCCCCGGGCCCGCTGCCCCCGCACCGTGGCGGCTGGGGCTCCCAGCCTGCGCTCACCAGGTCCGACTCGCTCACACCAATGCTACATTTTTCAGTTCTGTTTCTCTTTGAGTTCATCCCGACCCGACGACATCCTAGCACTAACGCTTCGCCTCCTCCCTTTCTTTTCCTTTGATTTTTTTTTTTCCCTTCACTTTTTCTTCCAGTTTCCTTTTTTTATTATTATTATTATTTTTTAATCTGTTTTACTTTGGAAAAAGAACAACAACAACCAACCACCACCAACAGCAACCACGTTCGGCTTTGCACAACTGCATCATTTAAATTTTTGAATACATTTTTTTTTTTCACAGAATACTCATACAATGACTTCTCTTTCAATGCAGTCCTCTCTCTCTCTTGTGGCACTAGGATTCAGCCTCAGAAAAGGTCCTGACCAGTTTTTTTTTGTTTCATAGTGTAGGTGCAGCATCTCACCTCTCAGTCCATGCAGGGTAGCGAGGGGCAGGGTGCCAGGCAGAGCATCCCCTGGAAGCCAGGTCAGCTGTGCCAGCCTGGACCAGACACCCAGGAGTTTAGGGCTCCTCCCCAGAGGGGTCTCCAGCCCTCCAGATGCCAGGCCAGCCCCATAGCCATAGCTGTGTGGTGGCCATGCTGTAGCTGTGGGTCACCAAGGCCCTTGGAGGACTGGGAGTGACAGGACACCTCCAGTAGCTTTCTCACCTAAATGAAGGACATGACACGGGGCAGTATTCAAATAGATTTAGCGTTTCCAACAACACACTAGAGATCTAATCACTTATACATATTCATTTTAGGATAGAAAAAGTGGTAGAGCAGAACCTGACCCTAAAAAGAAAGCCACTTTTAGGTCCATCACCTCTACCCTGGCCTCCAGCTTCAAGAGACGTAGGTCCTCCAAGGATACGGTAAGAGGAAGAAGAACAATTCTGCCCTCTCTCTTTCTCTCTCTTTCTCTCTTCTGCCATCCCATTGACTGCCACACACCCATCCCGAAGCTGCCAGTGTACATGCATAGCTCATGTTCGTCACCAGTCAGTCAGTGAGTCAGCGAGTCAGTCATCCCGTGGTCCTGAAAGGCTGCTGGGATCCTGGAGGGCAGGCAGGAGGTGGCTTGGAGTCCTGTGATGAGTTGGGAGATGCAACCGAGTTTTCGTTCTGTTTTTTTTTGTTTTCTTTTTGCCTGGATGATTTCTGATGTTCCTCTCTGTGCTTTGCTCACCTTTCCGGTGCTGACCTCTTGAAACCGATGACATTTTTTAATTATTTTTTTTATTTTTATTTTGAGTTATTCTCCTGCCAGGTCTCTGACCAGACTAATCTGTGCTAGCTGTCAGAATGAGGGTACGGGGGAATGCGTGGTCATTGGAAAAGGGAGTGGAGATAGGACTTCTTGTCATCAGTGTGGCTGTATCTTGGTTGATGCTGCCCAAGGAAGGGCAGCTCTGACATGTGCAGCACAGGATCCTGTGCTCCCACAGCCTTTCCTGTCTCAGCCCCGCGTGTGTGTCATGAGGCACGGGCGTGTTTAATAATGCAGTAAAGTCTGATTAAATATGTACTTAGTTACCTGAAGTATTTCCTGTCAAACTAATATTATTGTAATATTTTGAGGTCTGCTGGAGTAATGAACATAAGAAGCCACCACGTGTGGTTTTGGTCAGCTTAACAGAAAGTGTATGTAATTGCTTCAGTTTAATCCTTTTTTATTTCCCTCAGCACTTCTCAAAGGTTGTTTATTTATTTCCAATATTGTTGTTTATGGACAAAAACATTTTGCAAGATCAGTTGAGATTATTAACTACAATATTGATCTTGGTTTGACTTTGTACCAGAGAAGGAGAAAAGAGCTGGGTGGCAATAGTCAATGAAAACTTGGATGTAATACTTCTTCCATAACTCAGTTCACACTGCTGTTGTGTGTAGTCACCATGTGTAGTTGTTCAAGTGCAGAAGCTGTGCTGAGGATGAAAATCTATTTTGCTTCTGTTTCTTTTTCCTCCTTTGCCTGTCTCTTAAAAACTCAGAGTTATTACTGGCTGCCCAGACACTCACCTCGAGAGATTGTTTTGTTTCATGGGTTGCGGTAATAAATCATTTTGGCTCCCCATTTGTGGTTTAAAATGTTGACAGCTCCTTCAGATGGATTTGTGGCCCCTTTGTCCCATGACAACATATCACAGCCTGTCACAGGCCATACGTGCAAGTGGCGAGTATATGCAGCCAGGAAACCTGATCCCTCGTGTGCTCTAGTCAGAGGAGGTAGTGGCTGCCATCAGGTGTGATGAGAAATCCTGTGAATTAAGCTCATCATCTTGAGGTCTTTCTACACTGCCTTCTATCACATACATGAAATCTAGATACTGTTTAAAGTGTCACAATTAAGGTTTTTAGGTGATTCTGGGAGCCCTTATAGCAACCTTCCAGTACCTGAAGGGGGCCTACAGGAAAGCTAAAGAGGGACCTTTTACAAGGACATGTAGTTACAGGAAAAGGGGTAATGTTTTCAAGCTGAAAGGGGGAATGTGTATGGGAGAAAATGCCTACTGTTTTCTTCAGTGGGAAATGGGTATTATTTTCAGCCCTTATAAAACAAAAGTTATGAAGAAGACTTTATTCAGCCTTGCAAACAAACTTGCTTTGAATCAGTCATAGGGAATCCAGAAGTCAAAGCTTATAATGAAGAAGCATTGCAAACAGTTGCTGCCAGAGCTGATGGATGCTCTTCTGGTGTTGTTCTACTGTTGGGAATCCAGCAGCATTTCCATGGTTTAGCCCCCATTTAATTAAGCTCTGCTAGAAAAGGTTTCCATCAGGCACCAGGTCCCAGAACAGTCTGATTTCCTAGTGATGTGCTATTCGTAGGCCTCTATAGTCCTTCTTGAGCTTCTCTTACTCCTGTGGCAGGTACAATAAACCAACTCTGCTACATGTTTTGAGCTTGGTGCACACAGACCCAAAACAAATGTTCTTGATGGGAGAGCTCATCCTTCATCTGTTCCAGACACTTCAATTTCTTCAGCACTGCTGACAGAGCTGCTTGGATTAGTCCTTTCTAGCCTGGCAGCCAAAAGAAGCTGGTGAGCAAAAGCCCTTTTATACAGGTGGATGCCTTGCAGTTCATTTTGACCAAAGTAGTCTTGGTGGCTCCTTCTGGACATCTCAGCCAGGACACTGGAAACAACTGCCCTCACAGGACTGGGGCCATGCTGGTTGCTGAACACCAGCTAGAGTTCTGCTGAGTGCCTGTTCCCTGATTCCCACTGAGCTGGTTTTCCCAGGTCTCAGACTGTTTTCAGTGCTCCCAACAGCAACTATGGTAAAAGCAGGTTTGAGGTTTTTTCTGAGGATATTAAAGAACATGTGCATTTTATTTGATTTATTTTTTTTTAAATTATTAATGTGACAGTGAGTTAAACAGGATCTTTGTAATTATGCTAATCTGTATTAAGAGGTTTGAGAATGTTAATTTGGAGATTTCTAGGCAATAAGGAACATTAAAATTCTAGCAATTTGTCAGAAAGTGAGGTGCAGAATACAGATCCAAGGAAACTTGAGTCACAAGTTATACATATCCTGCCTAGTGCAGAAATTAGTTTTCTCTGGAGTGCTTCAAAATAGTATTTCACAGAAAGATTTGGGGCATAATGCAAACACTGTCTACAGGGCTTAAAACATTGACACTACTCTTCAGCACAACAATCTAGAGCAACAGAATCAGATTTATGCTGGAGATGAAGCAGAGAAGGGCAAGTGCTCCTCTTCCCTTAGTCAGCACTCAGTAGGAATTACCAAGCATGGGACGAATCTGGATTCCAGCTCTGCTTTGGAGGTGTCTGGCTCAGTGCAGTGCTTTGCCCTCCCTGCCCCAGACTTCTAAACTACTCCTCAGACAATGGACTTGAAAGTAAATTGGCTGTGGCTACTGTTGATTGTGGTGTCTCACAGCCTTGCCTGGGAGTTGCAACCTGATTAGAGTGAAGAATCTGGCTGCTCAGGCAAACACTTGTCTGCTACTGAGATTTCAAGAGGTCGCCATGTGGATCTAGGACATTGCTGCCACCCAAACAGCTGGTGTTGCTCACATCTGGAATCTGAGCTTCTGCCACTTCATTTGGCCTAGCAGTCATTTGACTCCTTGATGAGGCAGTTTGGCTAAATTGACAGGAGAATACTCATTGTACAATTTTTTAAGGAAAAGTTGCCCTTCCCATAAAACCTCACTTATGACACGGTGGCACCTTATGATTTTGTGATCCAAAGAAGATTTTATTGCTCTTTGAAGCTGAAGTACCTTTCTCTTCCTGTGCTCTGGAAGTCTGCTTTGGGCATCAAAAAAGAGAGACGTCTGTATCTTACCCTTGCATGTCTCTAACAGTCTGCTGGATCTGATTAACTCCTGTATGAAAGAATCAAAAGAATCTGAATGACTAAAGCAGAAATTTGACCAAACTCACAACCCAAGGCTTTAGAAAGATGAGCAAACAGCAGACTGTGGACTTGAGTCGTAAGGGAGGTGAGGACCTTTTGCTAACCTAGTAACTGGAGGCTGTGATTACTCCATTTGGAGTTTTGGTGACACGTATAAACTGTTCTGCTCCTGTTTATAATGTCATCACAGATTGTCCCAGAAGAATGGCATTCATTAAAGTGAACAGTTGGGAGATATGCTTTCCGTTCTGTGACTAATCTGGACTTTGAAACGTACTGCCAGCAGCTTCAAAAGGCAGCCAGTTGGTGCACGAATCAACACCAGGCCTGGAGCAGAGATCTTAAGAAATGTGGCAGTGATATTTGCAGATTATGCTCAAAAGTAAATAGTCCATACCAAACCCAACAGATGTGTACTGCTTAAATTGAGGCTATACTGGTATAACTGTATTCTCCTCCATGATGTCCGGGGTTGATTTACATCATCTAGGCTGAAAAGTTTGGCCTTGTTTGGCAATATGAACTGTTCATGGTGAAATGAAGGGAGATTATGGAACTGTGATAGACTGAAATCACAGGTTTGTTGTTTAGCTCTTGGATGAGGTACACGATAACTTTCTGACTATATTCCCCTTTATATCCTGCTGTGTTATGCAGAAACAACCCTATGATGCAGAGACCTATGGTGAATGAAAGGTCTGAACCATGAGGAGTGCAATGTTTGGAGGAAATCCCTCTGTGTGTGGAAGCAATGACTCATAGCAAAGCAAATGCTGGCTCCTTGGACATGGATTCTTCATACTGGCTGAGATGCTGTAGTAACATAGAAGTACATCTCCTCTTGTGGACAAGCTTAGCTCTTGCTGACATTTAGTCTCTTAGAACCAAATCAGTTTAATGGGAGCTAAAATCTTCCTCAGAGTCTCAGCTAGTATGTCCAATGACTTAACTGTTATCCTGCTCAAAACAGTCATTTTGACAGCTGATATGGATTCCTCTTGTAGCATCTTTTTTCAACAGCCAAGGATGTCTCCACTGGAAGGAGGTTCCTGTAAAAAAACACCAAAAATGGGCTTTGTGTACATAACAGACTTTTACCCAGATAGTTAACTCCCAATTAAAATCCACTTTAATTTTTTGAGGCTATAGTTTGGGTGTAAGTGGATTATGACTCCATATATTTTGTTTTATGACTCTAACCTACTATTTCTTGATATTTCTTTTCTGGTTTTGTGGGAGTTTCGGTTGGCGGGGGGGGGGCGGGGGGGTGTTGGTGGCTTGTTTGCTTGTGGTTTTTTTTTTCCTCGGTTTGGATTGTTCACAAGGTT
>NW_009952709.1:105192-110332 GCF_000747805.2 Chaetura pelagica | reverse complement strand
CCCCCCCGACCGCGGCCGGTCCCCCGGCCCCGCTGCCCCCGCACCGTGGCGGCTGGTGCTCCCAGCCTGCGCTCACCAGGTCCGACTCGCTCACACCAATGCTACATTTTTCAGTTCTGTTTCTCTTTGAGTTCATCCCGACCCGACGACATCCTAGCACTAACGCTTCGCCTCCTCCCTTTCTTTTCCTTTGATTTTTTTTTTCCCTTCACTTTTTCTTCCAGTTTCCTTTTTTTATTATTATTATTATTTTTTAATCTGTTTTACTTTGGAAAAAGAACAACAACAACCAACCACCACCAACAGCAACCACGTTCGGCTTTGCACAACTGCATCATTTAAATTTTATTTTTTTTTTCCCTTCACTTTTTCTTCCAGTTTCCTTTTTTTATTATTATTATTATTTTTTAATCTGTTTTACTTTGGAAAAAGAACAACAACAACCAACCACCACCAACAGCAACCACGTTCGGCTTTGCACAACTGCATCATTTAAATTTTTGAATACATTTTTTTTTTTCACAGAATACTCATACAATGACTTCTCTTTCAATGCAGTCCTCTCTCTCTCTTGTGGCACTAGGATTCAGCCTCAGAAAAGGTCCTGACCAGTTTTTTTTTGTTTCATAGTGTAGGTGCAGCATCTCACCTCTCAGTCCATGCAGGGTAGCGAGGGGCAGGGTGCCAGGCAGAGCATCCCCTGGAAGCCAGGTCAGCTGTGCCAGCCTGGACCAGACACCCAGGAGTTTAGGGCTCCTCCCCAGAGGGGTCTCCAGCCCTCCAGATGCCAGGCCAGCCCCATAGCCATAGCTGTGTGGTGGCCATGCTGTAGCTGTGGGTCACCAAGGCCCTTGGAGGACTGGGAGTGACAGGACACCTCCAGTAGCTTTCTCACCTAAATGAAGGACATGACACGGGGCAGTATTCAAATAGATTTAGCGTTTCCAACAACACACTAGAGATCTAATCACTTATACATATTCATTTTAGGATAGAAAAAGTGGTAGAGCAGAACCTGACCCTAAAAAGAAAGCCACTTTTAGGTCCATCACCTCTACCCTGGCCTCCAGCTTCAAGAGACGTAGGTCCTCCAAGGATACGGTAAGAGGAAGAAGAACAATTCTGCCCTCTCTCTTTCTCTCTCTTTCTCTCTTCTGCCATCCCATTGACTGCCACACACCCATCCCGAAGCTGCCAGTGTACATGCATAGCTCATGTTCGTCACCAGTCAGTCAGTGAGTCAGCGAGTCAGTCATCCCGTGGTCCTGAAAGGCTGCTGGGATCCTGGAGGGCAGGCAGGAGGTGGCTTGGAGTCCTGTGATGAGTTGGGAGATGCAACCGAGTTTTCGTTCTGTTTTTTTTTGTTTTCTTTTTGCCTGGATGATTTCTGATGTTCCTCTCTGTGCTTTGCTCACCTTTCCGGTGCTGACCTCTTGAAACCGATGACTACTCTTAATTATTTTTTTTATTTTTATTTTTATTTTACTGTTCCTGAGTGTTCCTGTACCTGTTTGTCATTGTATGCCTAAAAATGATCACCCTGATTTAATTTGGGCACCGTGTCACCTCACCGAGAGCCATACGTGTCACATTCTCTACCTGTGATTTTTGTTTGTGATGATTAGCATTCAGGCCGCGGTCCTGGGCGCAGGAGGGCAGCTCTCTGGTTGTGGTCAGCAGGAGCGCAGCTCTAGCAAAGAGGGGCAGAGGCTTGAAAGAGGAGGTTGTTAAAGCCCCAACCTGGCTTCAAACTTGTGCTTTCCGCCTCCGAGTAAAACTGCTCTCACATAACCAGAGAAAAATCTCCAAATTGCTGCCTCCCAAACCAGCTGTTTCCAATCGTGTCTGCTTGTGCTGGAGCTTCAGACACTCTTCAGCGTCAGGTTGGGCTGTTGGTCTGTCGGACTGAGCCGGTGTCCCTCTGCATGTCGCCGTCTGTTGTATGACACTCTGCACTGTGGCTACTCTGTTGTCTCGTGTGGCAGCGCCCGCTGCGTTTTGCTGCCCGACCTCCTGGCGCGACGGGCTCGTCCCCATCACCTCCCCGGGGTGACCGGTGGGTTTCTGCCCAGGGTTGCTCAGAGCAGGTTCCTCGCCAGCTGCCCGTGGCGCGGCAGGGATGGGAGGACAGTGGCAGCGTGGGGAGACGTGGCCCATGGCTCGGGGAGCAGCACGTGATCCCAGGGGGGTCTGGGGGCCGTGGCTCTGTGTGCGGAATGGAGGCAGCTGCCTTGGACACCAGTGCAGGCTCCATCCTGAGAAGCTCCTGGAGCACCCCTGGGACACAGCCCTGGGGACAGCTGAGCTCTTGGCCGGGCTCAGCTGCCACCATCTCACACAAAGTGCTCCTCTTGCTGTCACCTCAAAGCCTGGCAGGCATGGGGGGGACATACATTCTCCATACTCATCCCCCATGACGGGCATCCCTGTCATCCCCTGCTCTGCCTCCGTGCTGCCTGGGTGGCACCTTGTCACAGTGATGCCTCCATGTCTGGGGTCCCCCCTCCCCACTGCTGCACCCCCCAGCAGCTCTGCAAGAAGGCTGCAGGCTGTGTCTTGGTGCCCTGAGCCCCAGTCAGAGGAGAGGAGACAGAGGTGGGGTGGGTGGTGCATGTGGGAGAAGGTGGGAAGCGTGAGGAGGAGGAACAGGTGGGACACATGGAAAAAGGGGAGAAAAAAAATCAGAAAGATCTTCTGGGGGGACCCTCAGCATATCCTGGGAAGACTCCTGTGATCTGTGTTTGAACCACTCCACAGTTAGGAAACAAAGGGATCCCATCCTGGGAAAGCAGGAGCAACACAGTGCAGTGGGCATCTGGGGGGCACAGGAGAGGGGGAGACCCCAGGAATACTGGGGCAGCTGGTGTGTGGCACCCTGACACGTCCCACCTTGTTCTCTCTCTGGGGTAGCATCCCAGGCCTGATCCTGCTCCGTGGTGTGGCATCCACCCTATGCCACACCACTCCTCAGCACTCTGCCCTGGGGTAGGAGCACCCCAATGAGCTGACCGAATCCAGAGGCCACCCGCACCATAAATCCCATGGGCAAGCAGTGGAGCCGTCCTGTCCCCTTTCCTTGCCCAGTGGGGTCCAGAGCAGCATGAGTCTCCCCATGCTTTGGGCCCTGTCATGTTCTTTTCATGGTGCTTGCAGGTGAATTGTGGAGATGGCCCCACTCATCCCAGAAGATGGCCCCTGCCCTGGGGGTAGCTGCATCTGCGAGGCCACTATGGGCAGTGATGCCCCACTGCCCAGGAGCCTGTCTCCCCCCCATGGGGTGAGGTGGCCAGGGTCCCAAGACACATTCCCCAGGGAGCTGGGCTAGTTGGGTTGAGAACAGGCTAGCGGGACCAACACCCACACCAACGCAGCCGAGATGGAGGCTAGCAGGTCCAAGGTTCAGCCATGGCAAGAGGCCCGTGGAGGAGCGAGCTTTGTGCTGATGTTGGGCAAACCTGCTGGCTGCTCTGCGGGCTGAGCGACCAGCGGGAGGGTGCTGCCACCAGCTCATGTCACAGCCTGCCACTTGGTGCCCTCCACTTCTGTGCAGGAGCCCTGGCTCCCAGACCACGATGCCTTCCTGCTGTTGAAGGCCCCATGAGGATGTAGCATGCTGGGTCACGTTGCCTGGGGTCCTTGTAAAGATGAGAAAGCAGCGAGGCGCTCTGTCTGATGATGCTCAGAAGAGCTGTGGGCCCACACCAGGTCTCAGATGGGCAAGGCTCGAGAGCCCAGGGGGCTGGAAGGCCAGGCTGACCCCAGCCCCACGGGCTCTCCTGGCTAGTGAGCGAAAGACGCAGACCTGGTGGCCTTGCTTCTTTCCTTTTCGTTGTCGGGAGTTTTAAAAATGGATTCTGCTCTGCAGCCCTGCAGAATGGTCCCTCAGGAGTGCCAGAGAGACAGGCTGGCACCATGGAGCCAAGACAGTCCTGGGAAGCTGCCACCCCACTCTGAACGTCCTAGCGCCCACCACCACCCGAGCTGCACAGCCTCTCCGCGGCACATCATCCCCACCGCCCCAGGAGGAGATGCATGTGTTCCCCATAGGCAGCTCCTGCAACTCGAGTAGCGCTGGCGGCGCGGACGCTCTGCCACCCGGCGCAGCCACCCGCCGTGCTGCCACCCCGCAGACGCCAGCCGAGACGCATAGACCACACTGACACCCTGCGAGCCGGCACTTTGTGTACAGACACCTGAGGAGGTGCACAGGTCCCTTAGACACCCCCCCCATCTCCCCACCGCAGCCGTCATCAGCCCCCACAGAGTCACAGCCCCTGGGCATCCCCCCCAGGCACAGCACGACACACACGACACTGCCAGCAGGTGCTCGCCCTGCAGCCCTGGGATGTGTCCTGGTTTGGTGCCACAGCTGGTCAAGAACCAAGGGGGGGGGATGATGGAGAAGGTCACCTTTGCAGTGAAGGATCAGCCGCCCCAAAGCCAAACATGTCTTGGCTGAAAAAGATCCTAGGTTTTTGGCCCAAAAAGAACCAAAAGTAGGTCAAAGAGAACTGATTTATTTATTCTTATTTATTTATTTATTTTAAGGAAAGTTGACGTTTTCTACAGCAAGATTACACTTATCTGAAATTCTAATTTTTAACTGAAAAGAACCAACCAAAACAAAACATGCCCCAGAATTCTTCCAGAAAAATCTTCCACCAGCCAGGGACCATACGAGCCCAGATTAGGTTGAAGTCATTTTTGAAGACATATTAAGTTCTTGTCTATATTTTCTTCCTGGTTGTCATTTAAAGTTTTTGGTGCCTTCACTTCACTTCCATACCTTAACACGTTTGAGTCTCTTCTACGGTTAAAATTGATTAATTTCTTGGCTTTATAATGTTTGGTTTGGGAATTATTGCACCATCCCTGTAACTTAATTTACCCTAAATTATTGATATGTGCTTCTACCATCAGTTCTACTTCAACATAGTTTTGGTATTACCGTTTTCTTGCCTTTTTTTTTTCTTTTTCTTTATTTTTTCCATATTTTTTTTTATTATTAAAAATTGCATGCATGAACTCGACACAAAAAAAAAGTAAATGAGAATGTTACCCTGTGATAACTCTGTGATTGGAGGAGATATGCTTTCAAACCAAAAGCCATGCTCTTGTATTTTAATTTTTCTGGCCAGAT
>NW_009952709.1:98011-105142 GCF_000747805.2 Chaetura pelagica | reverse complement strand
CCCCCCCCAAGCTGTGCAGAGAGGCCAGAAGCCCCAGCCTGTCCTGCTGGACCTCCAGCCTGCCCTGCAGCAGCCACACACACCCAGGCACACGCACACCCACACCCTGCTCCCCTCAGCTTGCATCAGGCAGGACATTTAACAAAGGTCCTTTCTTCCACCGGTTCCTTTTTCTATCTCAAGTTCCTCCTTCTTCCCCCACCCATGAGTCACCCAGCCTCTCCCTGCTCTCCTCCCAGCCGGAATCCAGCCCTGTCCCACCAGCACTGTGGAAAGGCAAGATTGTATTTAGCTGACATCTGGATTTTTTGCAAGGAGGGGGCTGGCTGCACCCGTGTTTGGGGGAGAGGGGCAGGCTTTTTTTTTGGTGGACCCAAAAATCACCCCTCGGGGTCTCCTGATCTGTCCTCTGTGCACGGGGGCGATGGCCAAGGCTCTGCCCCTGAGCAGAGGCTGCAGCAAAGGGTGTCTCAGAGGCTCCACTTGGATAGTAGCAAGGCCCCCAAGTGAAGGAAGCATCCCCTGAGCTTCTCCTTGGGTGTCCCCCGAGCTGCTCCCTGGGGGTCCTCACATCCCTGCACATGTGATGGAGAGACAGGAGCACGTTGGCTCCCACCCCTGCCCCATTAGCTCCCACACGGAGGCCCTGCTGAATCACAAAACTAGGCCAAGTGGGGCAACAACCCCCAGCGAGGCTCGAGGGGACCCCCAGCCCACTCCCGTGGCAGGAGGCAGGGCCATGCAGGGTAGCCACAGTGCCAGAGCCACCAGCAGCACTGCAGGGGCCACAGCCACCACAGACCAATGCAGGGCTCATGAGGAACCCCCCCAGATCCCAGCAGAATGGCAAATGTCACGGGAAAGGGTCCATGTGAGGCCCACTCAGACTCTTCCTTGCCCCGGCACTGACAAAGGTCCCCAGAGAGCAGTGCAAGATATTCCATGTCACCGGCTCCAGTAGCAGGGCAGGGCTTCCAGTTCCAGGGTTTGGAGTTAGGAGAGTGGAAGGGAGAACAGAAGGAGGAAGGGAGAAAATAACTGCCCAGTTGCAAATCTCTGCCTGGGGAGGAAGGACTTTCTCTTTCCTGCCTAGGGAAGGGTATTTCTGCTCTCCCCATTCGCTTGCTGGTGGGACCATGGCTGGGGAGGTCTCTCCGCGGAGTATTTGCTAAGCAAGGAGCGCAGGAACCCAAATCCAGGCCACACCCCCACCCAGGCAGTATTTTCACATCACCAACTGACACCCCAGTTTCTCACAAGTCACCACACCACACATCTCACCTGCACGAGAGGACAGTCAAAGCAGGGGCAGGCAACAAGGAGGTGAAACGCCCTGGCCTCAAAGCACAGCTTGATGTGGCATCAGAGAGAGATGCCGAAACCCAAGCAGACCCTCCAAACCACAGGTTCAGCCGTGGGCTGGGCTGAGCCACAGGCTTTGTGTCACAGCTGTCCCAGAGCAGAGGGGGCTGGCTCAGCAGGTGACAGTCTGCCAGGCTCTCTGGGCATCCTCCAGCAGAGCCACAGACACTTGGAGAGTGTCTGCCCCGACCTCTGCGCCAGCCCGGATTGTGGTGGGAAGGGGACCTCAGCCAGCAGCAGGTTTTTGGGCTGTTGCATCACCTCCGAGAGGCATCCTGTAGGGACACACGGGATGTAAGTGGAGGTGGGGGCAAGTGCCAGAGCTGCCTAACACTTCTTTTCTCCTTGTCTGTCTATTTGTGTGTTGCAGCAGTATCATCCCACCGACATTACCGGCCAGCTCAACCTCTCTGACCCCTCAGTCAGCACTGTGGTGTGACCTTCTCCCCGAGGGCCATCAGTCCTTGCCCAACACAGTAGGAAGGCACGGCCAGGACTGCCTTTCCAGGGACACTGATGGGTTCTTCTGGGTGAGATGGGAGAAAAACATCCTTCATCCATACACGGTGACTTCATTGTATATCTCCCTCCCTTCCCAGGCCTGCTGCCACTCTCATGCCCCAGGATGCGCGGCAGAACCAGGACACAGTTTGGACTTCCCTGTACAGAGATAACTGCTTCCAACCAGTGCTGTTGATAACTAGTATTGCCACGGACTGGTGACGTTCAAGGGGAAAGGACTTTGAAAGGCACATGGTGCCTGCTCTCCCACAGCAGCGGGGAAGAGCTGGGGCCAGAATACAAACACATGCTTCACTTTGCAGGCTTCAGGCTTTGCAGCACACACACAGCTCCTCAGACATGTGCTTCATGTCTCCCACCATCCCAGAGGGCTCCAGTGGTCCCAAGCAGCTGGAGCAGCTGGCACAGCTCAGCAGGTTGGGCCAAATGTTCCTGCTGTGCCAAGGGACCCTTGCTCTGCAGCAGGGATGAAAGGTGTGTGCTCTGCTCCTCACAGGATGGACCTCCCTCCCACCAGCCCGTAGCTGTGACTTGGCTCCTCTGTGTGGCCTATGTGAAGCAGGAGTGCTCCCAGCCCTGCAGCCCACACTCCTCTGCTAAACCTGGTGCCTGGACCTCATTACAGGCTGTCAGCCAAGACTCTGGCTCCCCACCTCTCCTGACAAAAGACATCCCCAGGACCTGGCCATGGCCAGCATGTAGCTCTCTCACCCTCACTGTGGCTCTCCTGGCCAGGAACATCACGACAGGGAATGGCTCTGGATGGTTGCACTGACCTTCAGCCAAGCTCCACACTGCCTCAGCACCAGCAATGCAAGAAGAGATGCTGCTGGCCAGTCGTGGTTTGCTGTGTGCTGTGGTGGCCTCAGTGGCCACCCAGCCTGCCCACAACAGGCCCTGGCAGCTTCCCTGCCATGTGCACTTGCAGCTCCAGCTCAGCAGCAGCTCCCACGGCAGCCCTGAAGACTTAGCTCATGTGGCTGCATCTGCCCAGACCTGGAGACATGGAAACTAGATCCCAGTTCAGGAGAAGGGAACCAAACAAGACATGCTAGTGTCCTTCCTCCCCTCCAGCACATATGCCCGCCTGCCAACATCCCTAAGTCCCCTCCCCATGGGTGCTGTGAGCAGCTGTGGAGGCACCAGTCAGGCTGGTGATGAGCAGCAGAACATGGGCAGCATCACTTCCCACCTCCTGCTAAGGTGGAAAACCAACCTGCGACGTGGTTCCAAGCCCCAGTGGCATGAACTGCCTTCTCCTTGCCCCAGATGAGCAGAGGGGGCTTCCCTGGAGGGTCAACAGCCCTCACAGGCAGGATTTTCAGGTGGCAGTTAAGGTCTGTGAGCATCATCCCACTGACTGCAGTGGCTCCATCAAGTTCATCCTGCTCCAGCTGAGAAATTGGACCCATTCTACTTTATACGTCAATGTAACATTAATATCAAGTTTTTGCAAGAGCTCAGTAAAGTCTAAACTGGATTGTGAAGTGGTTTATTCCAGTGCTGTGTGCCTCTTTCCATCTCTGCCTTCTGGCAAAGCTGGCAGGGAGCCCTGGGCTGAATCAGAGCCTCACCCAGCACTGCTGCAGGGTTTGCAAGCAGTAAAAGGTGGAGGGACAAAGAAGTCAGCAGGGAGAAAGGCCAGGAGCTGTGGGGAGGACTGGGAGGGAACTGACATCCTGAAGGGCTTGTGGGGGGCATAGGGCTGGCAGTGGCAGCGGAGGACTGGAGACAGTCTGAAACTGTCCAAATGCCAGCACCATGCCCGCTGGCTCTCACCCACCTCCATGGAGCAGACAAGGGTCCTCTGGGACCTCCTGGGAGGGAGGGACTGGCCAATGGGGCTGGCCTGCAGGATGATTCCAGACACAGGAGGTGTCCAGAGGGATTTCCAGAACAGGGAAGCAGCACCCCTGGGCTGAACTGCAGCAGCATCGCTCACTGGCAGCATGATCCCCATGGGCTGAGACCACCAGCACAACCTCCACAGAGGTCTCAACCTCAGGACCATCTGGGAGGAGGTGCAGGGCTCAGGTGGCCATGCAGGTCCCTGCTCCAAATGGGAAGCCCAGGCCTTCTGGGGCAGGACCGAGCACTGTCACTGGAGAGGGTCTGGGAGGACTGGGCTTGCTCCTGGGAAAGGCACCTGGTCCTGGCAGAGGTCCTGCAGCCCTCACCCCCCTGCCTGAGGAGAGGTACTGCAGGAAGAGCCGAGAGGGAGCCAAGCTGAAGGCAGCACATGGGGTTGGTTTCTGTCTTGAAAGTTAAAATGGAAGCAAACCACAACTGAGTGACATTTGGTTTATTCTCTGCACTGTTTGTTTAACTCTTGCCAAGATCTTGCCAAAGGATGCGCTCACTCCCACCACATCCCTGGCTTGTGACACAGCTCTGGCACGGGTGAGAGCTGGAGCTGGAGGGGGAGGCTGGTGGCCACAGTCATCTCCTCATGACTAACTGCTGTGCAGTGGGTCAGGCCTGACGACAGGAAGGGCTGTTGCTCACCCTAGAGAGAGGCTTTGTCACCCCAGCTTGTGCCTCCCTCTGGAGCACAACTCCAGCTCCTCCCAGGCCCTCTCCCAGTATGCTCACTAAGCATTTCCAAGCAGTGCTGGGGAGGGGTGTTTCTGTGGGGAAGGGCAGGAGGGCAGGGAGATTCAGGGGCAGCACCAGCCCCTCTCTGTGCCAGGTGGGGGGTGATGCAGCAGCCAGGGCTGCAGGCTCAGTGCTGTAAACCCACACAGGTTTTTGTCCCCACTCCCATGACAGAGCTAATCCCAGAGCTTGGCTTTGGTTGAGCTTTAGCCTCAGGGAAAAGCTACTCGGGAAGGAACCCCCGTGCAGCCTCACCCTCCCTTTGGCAGCCTTTGCTGAACCACATCAGTGAGAGCTTGAGGCTTCACCTCCTTCCAACCCTCACCTTAAATCTCAGCCTCACCCCAGACCTTGGTTGTTGGTTGAGCCTTCTCAGCACCAGCAGCCCCCTCTCATGGAAAAAAAAAAAAATACAAAAAGAAACATTTTTGGAACCTGCCCTTTCCTTGTGCAGCACATGGAGGGGTCTAGGGCTCTCTGAATGTCCCGTGGAGGCTCTGAAGTGCTCCAAAAGTACCCAGAGATCTTCAGGTGCACCAAAAGGCACAAAGAGAGCTCTGAGGCACAGCAAAGGGTAAACCAATGCCTGTCAGGACACAGGAAGTCAAACAGGTAGCATTTGGGTGCACAAAAAGCCAAGCCAAGGGGTCCTGAAGTCATGGAAAGGCTTCTGGGGTCACTGAATGGCAGCTGGGCAGCGCTGGGGGCAAACTGAAAGGCATGTGGAGTCTCCAGAGCTGCACTGAAAGGCACGTGGAGACTGCTGGGGTGCACTGAAAGGCACACAGAGGAATATGGGGTGTCCTGAGATGCACATCGGGGCACCCAGGATGCACCAAAAGGCACCCAGAGGCACATGGTGCTTTCCAAAACAGACAGTGAGTCCCTGGGCAGCAGGAGGGGCAGGACAGGGTGAGCTGGAGGAAAAGAATCACCTGGCAACCCTCATGAAAGAGATGAGCAGGTCTGAGGTGGCCTGGGGCAGCCTCTTGAGACACTAAGAGCAGCTGCAGCCAAACCGTGCCCGGAGCTGGAGTGTGGCATCTTCCTGGGGGACTCTGGGAGAAGGAAGAAAAGTAATTTCCAGGAACAGAACATCCACTATTGGTCCACAGATAATTGTTTACAACAGGAGGGTGCAGACAGCTGGAGAAGGGCATGGATCACCTCCTTCCCTGGCACCCTCTCAGCAGCTCCTGCAGACACGGGGTCTCCTCCTGAAGGGTTCCCTGCGCAGGTTCTGGTAAACGACTGTGATGGAGCCCATGAAGGTGCAGAAGAAGATGCTGGCCATGAAGGAGAATGGTCCAATGATCAAGAAGGTGATGTACTGCTGGGAGGACAGTGACGTCTCCTGACATTGCCTGAAGGACTCATTCCCGAAGGCCATGATGGGATAATTGTTTAGCTGCTCCGGGGCTTTGCAGAGGAGCAGAGTCTTCTCTGGAAGAGAAAAGCAGTGCTGACAGGTACATTGGGCAGCTAGGACAAGGCCAGTGTCAAGGACAGAGAGGATGTCAGGTTTGCATGGGACAGAAGGGACCAGGGCAGGAGGACATGGACCAAACTGACCAAGATCACCTAGGGCAGGGTACAAAGAAGGAGAGCAGTGAGGGTTCAGGGCACACCTACATCCTGTGTCCCGGGGAGTGGGATGGGGATGTGGGCACGTTGCTGGAGGGGGCACTGGAAAATAGGTTTGTGGCAGAGTGGTCGATGGGGTAGGGAAGGGGGGTTGGCCTGGCTCACAGGGGACAGATGTGGGGAGCAGTGAGCAGCCAGCCTGGAGATGCCACAAAAGGTCCCAGCAGAAACAGAAGAGTCTCAGAAGAGACAGGCATGTTCCTGAGCTGGAAGCAAGCAGAAGTGGGTGACAGTGGAGAGGGAGACACTGCTGGCAGAGCTGAGGTACCCGGAGGAAGAAATGTGGGTGCTCAGGAAGGCTTTGGGGAAGGGGCAGAAGGCACTGAGTCCTGGCTGGGTCAGCAGTGATGCCCACCCTGACACACAGGTGCCCAGCACACCTTGCCCTCAACGTCACAGGACAGATCCTACTGCTGGGGACAGTGCTGGGTGCCCATTGCTGAGACACAGCCCAGGCAACCCCTGCTGGTGACCAAGGGTGGGCACCAGGCACCAGACCCAGGGCTGCATCTACCCAAGCAGATACAAGAGCTGCAGTGGTGAGAGGACAATGGGTCCTGGAGATCCTCACTGTACCCTCATGGGCATCAACCAGGCAAGCACCCAGGGTGCCTCAGCCCCAACAGGTTGGCCAAGCAGTGTGGAGCGGGTGGGGGGCTTGGGGACACGGTCCTCGGGGCACTCACCTTGCACCTTCTCCCTGTTGTGGCTGAGCCAGCGCCAGAGGGGCCGGATGCGGCAGCTGCACACCCAGGGGTTGTCCTGCACCAGGAGGGCTCGGAGCTGGGGCAGAGCACCCACCACCCCAGGCTCCAGCTCCACCAGCCAGTTGCTGCCCAGGTTGAGCGTGACCAGACTGGTCAGGGGCAGGAAGGTTTTGGGGCTCAGCACAGTTAAGTGGTTGTTGCTGAGGTCCAGGTCCCGCAGAGCCCCCAGCCCCACCAGCGCCCGGCTGTGGATCAGCTCCAGGCGGTTGTGGGGCAGGCTGAGCAGCAGCAGGCCCGGCCG
>NW_009952709.1:89336-97677 GCF_000747805.2 Chaetura pelagica | reverse complement strand
TCCCTGGAGCCCCACACATTCCCCAGCTCGCTGCCACTCTCCGCCTGCAGTCCCGGACCCGGTTTTCCTTCAGGGTGGAGCCACGGTTTTTTCAGCAAATATTTTCACAGTGATGCCTGCTCTGGCAAAGGTGTGAGCCGGGCCCTGGTCCCTCCCTCTGCCAGGCGCTGCTCCAGCCAGGTGAGCGCCAGCTCTTTGTGGCCTGGGATTAACTGCTTGTATGTGCTGCAGGCTGGAGAGCTGGAGAAAGGCAAAGCCAGACCCATCTCTTGGCCTCCCTCCTCCCCCCCAGGACACCCCACGGTTGTGCTGCCACACCAGCCAGGGGCAGATTCAGGGAGCCAGGACCCAGCTGGCTCAGCTGGGACAAAGCTTAAATCCCTTCATCAGCAGGTCTAACCCCATCTTCTGTGCTGGCCTACCATGTCCAGAGGTGCTCAGCTAGGAGCTCTGCTGGGAGCCACAGGCCACCCACTGAGCCTACCCCTGGCAGGAGACCACAAGCCATGCCAAAGTGAGGAGGACTGGGATGCAAGTCCCATGGGCCACCTCCCTCCTCCTCAGCAGGATCACACATCTGCGTGCACATGGGGGGACAACCCAGAACCCCAACAGGGGAAGGAGTGGGAAAGGTGATCTTGCTGGGCTGCAGCCACCCAAAACTTGTTTACACTCACCCTGGCACGGCAGTGCCAGCACAAGAGGGCTCAAAGTCTGCCTACACCTTGTTTACACCTGCCCTGGTTTCAAAGCTGCCCAAAGTCCTGAAGCAGAAGGCTGGAGAGGAGAGATGTCACCTCCCAGCACCCACTGTCCCTGACAGAGCTCAGCAGGCAGGGCTGGCAGCTCCTCATCCCACCCACAGCCTGGAGCAGGGACCCAGAGCAGGGACACAGCCTCTGCTCACAGCCTTGCAGTAGCTTTGGGACCATCAAGATCCCAGATGGTCCCTGTCACCTCTGCCACATGGCCGAAGGGCTGGAAGGCAGGAAAGCAGTGCATGGCTGCACCCCAGGCCAGGAGCAGGATGTTCCCAAATCTGGGACAGGAGCAGCAGGCAGGCGATCTATTAATAGCAGCCAGAGGAGCTTTGGTTTGTTTATCTATCCTGCAGCAAACTCGGTTTGCTGCATTAATCCCCATCTGGAAATAATTCAGAGGAATCCTCCAGCCCAGCCCTGAAGCAGGGCATGAACCTGCAGCCACGTGGAGCTGCAGCACCAGCTCATCCCACCAGCAGCTGCCAGATGTATGGAGAAATGAACTTTTAGACACCCCTGTCCCAACATGCTCTTCCTACCCACTGTCTGCAGCTACTAGGAAATGCAAAATTCATTGGGAAAAATAAGCAAAAACTGTTAAAAGTGAGGCCACTTCCAACTTTTGTGCTCAGAGAGCCCAGGAGGCTGCAAACCCATCTTAGCTCCACTGCCAACCCCTCACTGCCAGCCTGCTGCCCACCCCCATGGCACACTGCAAGGGAGATGTCCCCAGTGTCCCGCCTGCTGGGGACACCAGCCAAGCACAGGGTGGGTGCTGGTGGTGCCTGGCTCCACTCCTGTTCTGCACGTGTTTGCTGCACCCCCTTGGACCTGCTGGCTGGTAACCCCTTTGGTGTCCTGTACCCTTGCAGCGCCACCACTGTCACTTCATGCATTCCCTCAGTGCTTAGCAAAGTGTGGGTCCCTGTCACTGTCCCCTTCTCTGGAACGAGGGACCCAGCACCCTGCAGGAAGAGCCCAGGTGCCCCCCCCAGCCAGGGCTGCACCCACCAGCACCCCACTGCCCTGCAGCAAAGTCTCCTCCTGGAGCTTTTGTCTCTACAGGGAATGGCAAAGCCTGGCCCCAGGGCCCACATTCAGCTGCTGTTGACCAAACTCCCAGGTCCTTTTCTGCCAGGCACTTTCCAGCCCAAGCCTGGAGCGTTGCCTGGGGTTGTTGTGACCCAAGTGTGGGACTTGAAGTCTCTAATTTATTGCATTTTTCCATGTAATTAAAGATCCAAGGCAGGCAGATTCCTCCTGCCTGGAGTCCCTGAACCACATCATGCTTCTGCTCTCCTTGCTAGGCACCTCTGCCCTGGGATATCCTTAGTACTTCTGCTTCCATGACTGGAGCTCCTCAGGTTGGGCTCTGCTGGGAACATCTCAGCCCTGCCAGGGACATCTCAGGGCTGACATTTTTATGGCAAGTGACACCAAGAGGCAGAATTGTGCACAGGTGCTGTGCATGGTGTGGGTGCTGAGCACAGGTTGGGTGCTGGACTCCTCTGGCTGCAGCTCTGGTACCCACAGCCAAGCACCAGGACTGCCTGGGGGGCATGAGATCAGTGCTAGCTCCAGGGAGGCAGTGGCTAGGGTGGTGTCTGGTGCTGGGATTGCAAGAGCTCAGAAACCACATGGAAAATGGATGCAGAAAATGGGTTCTGAGGAACCACAAGAACTGCCCAGGCAACACCAAGCCCTGACCAGGACCTGTGTTAGTATCACCCTGGGGCACCCCATTTGGCCTCAGTTAAACCCACCCCAGCTGTCTGGGCTCTCATCCCTGCACCCCCTGTTTGAGGGAAGGCAGGGAAAGCCCTGCAAAGACATGGCCTGGAAAAAGAGCAGGGGCAGTTCTGTAGGGGCTGCAGGCAGGTGTGCAGGCAGGGAGGTGGGAAAAGGGAAGGCAGGGAAAACCAAACTGGCACAAGCCACGGAGCATGAGGACTAGCCAGAGCTGCCATAGACTCTCCCACCCTCAGTTTCAACTGTCCAGCTTCCCCCAGTGGCCGCATTTCTCATGCAAACGGCCAACAGAGCAAACACTTAAAGCAAAACAATCCGGCAGAGCAGGTCCCCTCTCCCTGTCCCGCCCTCCACAGGGAGGATTGCCCTGGGCTAGCCCAAGGCTTGCTGGCAAATATGACCAAGACATGCAGCCCAGCAGGGCCAACAGAGCAATTTTTAATAGGCACAAAGCTTTTGGGGTGCAGGACACAATCCCTGGAGCATCATTGTGTGATGCCAGGCTCCTGTGTCCCCTGCCTGGGAGCTGCTCGGTGGCTGTGTCCCTGCTGCAAAGCCATGTGTGCAGAGAAGCCAGGCATGAGCAAGTCCTGGGGCAGGGGACATGGGGACATCCGTGATGGCTGGACCAGGTTACTGAGTTGTCAGAGGGAAGAGTGGGCAGGATGAGGGGGTGGGAATATCCCCATCCTTCTGTTGCACCCCAAATCCTGGCAGGATGGACAGCAAGCCCTGAGCAAGCTGCAGCCCATCCCCGGCTGCCCCACTGCTACTGCCCATGGTGTGGGTGTCCCCAGAAGTGGTCCCAGACTGCATCCCAGGAGCTCAGCAGCCTCCTCCTGGTGCTCAGCCCTCGAAGGCAGCCATGGCCCCGCAGCACAGGCAGGGCCGGCAGCAGCCGCGCCGCGGGAACAGCGCGGGAGGCCCCGAGTCTTGGCACAGTCCCGCAGGTTGCTGGGTCACTGCCTTCTCCTTGCACGAGCCCTTGGTGGCCGAGTCGGGTTGAGACCTGCCAGCCACCCGGGGCTGCTCCTTGTCAGCCTTGACGGCCAGGAAGGTGGCCAGGTCCAGGTCTAGCATGGCGACCCCGCCGCGCGGCGTGGGCGTGTTTTGGCGGCACTGCGGGCAGGGGATCCAGCGCTGCTCGTTGGCCACCGCGTCCAGGCGCTTGAGGCAGGCTTGGCAGAAGGTGTGGCCGCAGTAGAGCCGGCGGGGCAGGCGGCTGCCCAGGTCGTAGGAGCAGTAGCAGATGATGCACTCGACCCGCTGGCTGCCCCGGCTCGGCGTGCGCTCCTGCTCCCCCGGGCGCGGCCCCGGGTCCCCTGCCCACGGGCTGCCCCCCTGGGCCATGCTGGGGGGCGGGAGGAGCCGTCAGACCCAGGGCCAGGGCGGGGGGTGTTACCTCTGGGTGCAGCTGATGCACAGGGGATATGGGGACCAGCCCTGTGGGGTGGGTTCCCAAGGGCATCAGGCTCCCTGCCCAACATCCCTGCCTGGCTGCCTGCCCCGTGGACAGCCCTGCCTAGAAAACCAGGACCTTGTCACAATAGATGGCTCTGACTGCATCCAAGGGGGATGCATTTTCCCTGATCCCACCCCTGAATCTCTGCTAGGAGCTCTGCCAAATGACCCTATGTCCCTATGCTTGAACCTCAGCATCCTGTCCAGCCTCTGGGTTGGTGGGAATATGGGGTGGGCAGGAGTATGTTGGCTGGGTGGGTAGGGGAGCAGCACCCAGAGGACCAGGCAGAGCCACAGTCCTGCTCCTCACCAGCCCAGAACTGTGCCAGCCCACCGTGGCATGGCTGGCAAGCAGCAGAGTGGTGGGGAGGAGTTGAGAGGTCTGGCATTATCTTAAGTGGGGTCTGGTACCCACCACCACATTTGCAAACCCATCCTGGAGGCCACCAAGACCCCACTCCCACTCTACACGTGACCTCAAGTGTCTTCATACACATGGGCATCCCTCCCCTCCTCCCCTGCCCCCATCCCTACCTGTCCTGAGATGCTCCCCCAGGCCCTCAGGGGAGGTGGCAGAAGGGCTATGCTGTCCCGGGAGGCTGTGGCAGTCCCATGGGGAGCATGGGGGGTCCAAGTCACCAGCAGTGTCCCAGCCAGATCCCGATGGCTGCCAGTGGCAGCAGGAAGGGGCTCCCCTTTCAGGGACAGGCGCGCTATCGGATCTGCTGCTGGGAAGCCAAGCCTGGGAGATTGGGTTACAAGAACGCGGGTAACAAAGACCTTTGAAATTGAAGCCCCAGGAGTAGTAACTGACCATCCACCTCTCCTCCATTAGCAGAAGAAACTGTCCCCATGAGGCCAAGGATCCCTGGGCTTCACTGTGGGCAGAGGGTTTGCACATCCTCTGCGTCAGGGCAACAGCAGAGGAGTCTTCTACATCATCCACATCCACATGCTGGCCAGGAACATCAAGACAGATGTTGGCCAGCAGAGCCACCCCATCAGCCTCCAACCCCCACATCTCCAGGGGGTCCCGGGCCATGGGGATGGCTGTGACAGGAGCAGCAGGGCACAGGGAGGCTCCGGGCTGGCGGGGGCACGGGAGCTTGGGCAGGAACGGGGACATGGAGGTTCCAGCCTACTCTGAGCTGGCAGTGCCCAGAGGTGGGGCAGTGCTCCCTGACAAGTGCCTGGGGTCACTGCTGCCACTGACCCCCCTGCGACCCGCAGGCTCTGGGGACTCAGTTACTCTGCTCTGCCAGGAATGATGCTCATTTCCAGGCTGGAGCCAGCCCAGCACCCCTGGGTGACACACACACGACCCAGGGGAGGTGACAGCACCAGGGGGGTGGCAGGTTCTGTCCCTGCGCCAGCAATGCTGCAGGTGCTCCCAGCAGGGGAGTGTGAGAACGGCACAGGTCCTGGAGCCAGGATCCTGGAGGAGAAAAGCGCATCCTGGAGCCAGGGCAGGGCTGCAGGAACCCAGCAGCATTTCTGCCTGGCAGCAGGAGAGGGCAGCAGCTGCTGCTCCAGGCAGGAGCAGGCAGCAGTGCAGGCAGGGAGGCGGGCAGCTCCCTCCTGCTCACCCAGCATTTCAGCTGCCCTCGGGCCATGTTTCCAGCACTCTTCAACAGTAAGAACTGGGGGGGGTCTGGAGACCAAGAACGCCACAGGGACATTGGGCTCTGCAGAAATCCTCGGCCCCACGACGCTGGGGTGGGGAGCAGGGCAGCAGAGCCGGCAGTTCAGCACCCCGGGTGTGGTGGCCACACCTGACACAGGGTCCTGATACATCTTCTGCAACAGATTTCCCCAGGCAGTGCCCATCGGATGTGTGTGCCCATGGGTCCCCAGGCGTGAGGATGTCACCCCACGGCAGGGCCTTTCTGGGCTGATAGCAGGTCAGGGCTGGCTTGGGATGGGGCTGTGCTGGGGACCTCAGTTTTGGCCAAACTCACTGGCCAAGGTTGGGGCATTGGCTGTGTGTCCTAAGCAGATCAGGAACCAGCTGCCTGGGACTCCCACTGTGCTCTGGCACCTGAGGGTGCCACCCTGCATCCTGTGGGGTGGATGGCAACACCCGGGATGTGGCAGCCTGGGCAGAGCTGGTGCCCAGATGGGCACAGCATGCTCCCTCCAGAGCCCTGTGCCCAGGGGTGTACAGGCAGCTGGATGCCAGGGGATGTCCAGGCACATCCCAAAGCTGGAAAGAAGTCACTGTGCCACCCAAATCATGGTGGTGGCCAGACTCACCTGCCAGGGGGAGGGGAATGGAGCAGGAGGGCACCAGTCCCTTCAGGCCATAGGAACAGAATCATAAAATCACAAAATGGCTCAAACCACAGAGTGGTTGAGGTTGGAAGTGGCCTTTAAAGGTCAACCTGACCCTGAATGTTTCCAGGGATGGAGCACCCACCAACTCTCTGGGCAACATGGGCCAGTGTCTCACCACTCTCACTGTAAAAAATTTCTTCCTTATAGCTAGTCAAAATCTCCCCTCCTTCAGTTTACAACCATCACCCCTTGCCCTGTCACTACAGACCCTGCTAAAAAGTTTGTCCCCATCTTTCTTACAGGCCCCCTTTAAGGACTGAAAGCCCAGCCCAAGGAGAGCTTGGGCCCAATGATTGAGAGGGTGGGCTTGGCTCAGTGCACACCTGAGGATACCCCTGGCACTGCTCAGGGGCAGTGACCCCCCTTGGCTGCCTCTCCTTGCAGAAATACACACACAACCCTACCCCCTGCCTGCCCTCCTGCCCTGCTCCAGCCCCTGAGCTCTGCCAAAACACCTCACCGGGGACACAGGGCAGGCGTATCTGTGATCTGCAATGACAAACATGGGTGGGAAATGTCTTTTCCTCATCCCAGGACTCATCCCCGGGAGCTACAGGGACCTTTGGCCAGCAGGACGGGGAGCGGCACCCCCTGGGGAGTGCAAAGGTCTGATCCAGATGAGCCAGAGCTGAACACCAACCCCCCCACTGTGCACACAGCAGGTGGCACCAGCCAGCACCACCCTCCACACCCCTGAGCACCCTGCGAAGATGAAATGCACCCGGGGAGCACCCACAGGACCCTGCAGGCAGCTGTGTCCTGCAGAGCCCAGCTGAGGTCTGGGGTAGCATCCCCTGCCCACCCCTCGGCTTTCCTGCCACCCCCAGCTTAGCCCCCGTGGGGCTCCTGGCAGGCAGCTCTGTCTGGCCTCTCTGCGTTGTTTGCTGTCACCCCCAGGTCAGGCAGAGCGAAGGGCAGAGGTGACACATGGCACTGCTGGCAGATGCTGTGCCCTGTCAGTGCCCTGCCCAGGTCAGGTCAGCACATCTCTTGCCTCTTGCCCCTCCTGATGCCACCCTGGCCAGCCTGGGCCTCTGTTGAAGGTGCCACACACCCCTAGGGGACAGTTTCCCCTCCCAAAACTACATTTGCCCCTGCAGAGAGTGTGGGACATCCAGGATGTGGAGCAGCCACTGCGGGATGTGGGTTCCAGCCAAGCCAAGGTGATGACACCAGGTCCTGGCTCTGTGGCTGGGCAGGCCTGGCCCCGGGGCCACCAAAGCAAACAAGGGGTGGGTCTGCTGGTCCCCATGCCAGCTCTGCCTGCAGTGCAGGCAGGGAGAACAAGAACCAGCCTTGTGCAGGGCAGGCAGTGTGGGGCTGTGTCCCTGCCAACCTCCTCCAGCCAGCTGCAACCCCCCTGGCCACCCTTGGACACCCACTGGGATGGGAGCTGGGCCAGGCAGAGCACTCAGGACTGGAGGTGCAAACTGGCCAGGCCCTTTCCTGCACGTCTGCCAAGCCACTGCCACTCCAGCCCAGAAGCTCCCAGGGGTAGTGGGCTTCCAGGCAGCTGTGGGCTCCTGATGGTGGTGGGTCCCAGTGGTGGAGGACTCCAAGGGGTTGTGAGCCCCCAGTTCTAGTGGAATCTCAGTGGTGGTGGGATCCCAGTGATGGGTGGATTCCCAGTTCTGGTGAGCTCCTAAGGGTGGTAGGCTCCTCATTCTAGTCAGATCTCAGTGGTGGTGGGCTCTTGGTGGTGGGGGGTGCTCCTGGTGCTGGGGGACTCCCAGAAATGGTGGACACCTCATGCTGGTCAGCTTCTAGTTCTGGTAGGATCCCAGTGCTGGTAGGATCTTGGTGGCAGTGGACTCCAGGCAGTGGTGGGCTTCCAGTGCTGGTGGGAGTCTCAGCCAGCTGGGACAGCGCAACAAAGCCCACCCGGCTGGCCCAGGAAACTTCCCCTTCCCCAGTTCCATCCCCCCGCCTCCCAAGGCCAGGCTCTCCCTTCCCAAAAGGCAGGACAGCCACCCAGCTTGGCAGGTCCAGGTTGAGCAGCAACCAGCGTCCCCAGGCAGGCAGGAGGGGCTGGGGGA
>NW_009952709.1:87107-89163 GCF_000747805.2 Chaetura pelagica | reverse complement strand
TGAAGAGCTCACAGTGCCCCCACCACTGCCGCAGGGCATCACTGCAACAGCTAAGGGGAGTTCTGAGGGGAGAGGGCTCTGTGCCCCTGGTCGGTCCTGCCCACGCAGCCAGGGTAAGCAAGAAGTGACACAGGAATCCCGGAAAAGCCAGGGCAGAGGGAAGAGGCGCAGCTCGGCAGGGGAGGAGGTGGCTGTGGTTTTATTTGCAGCGCCCCGGAGTCACTGCTAACACACGCACTGTTTCCGACGCCTTGCCCCGCTCCCGGGGGGCTGCAGGAAGAGAACGATGGGGCTTCTGCATCCCAAACTGCTGGAGCTGGGCCAGCAATCACCACTGGACCCGGCCCACCGCGGTCAGAGCCCCGAGCCGGCATGAGGATGGGGTGAGGGGCTGTGCCCCCTCACCAGCCTGGCACGAGGAACCGAGCGGGGCTTTCCTGGTGCTGGGACGTGAACCCCCGCGTCAGGTGCTGCCCTGGAGCGCTGCCCAGGCTCTGCCACGCTTTGTCTGTCCGTCCTGCCTGTCTCCTTCCATCTGTCCCGTGGGCAGTGTGGCCAGGAGGAGCAGTACCCAGCCAGAGGCTGGCACAGGGCACTGCAGCCTACCCGGGATCTCCCCGGGACAGCTCAGTTCTGGGAAGGGTGGGGCCATGTCCCTGGCTTCTCTCCCCTGCTCCAAGACAGCCACAGCAATGCCCTCCTCTGCCAGGCACGCAGGGCTCCCACCATCCAAATCTGCCCTCTGGCTCACAGGCAATTCTTGCCCCTTCCCCTGTGCAGGAGGTTTCCCAGCAAGGGCCAGAGTCCAGGATCACAGGCTCAAAGTGCTCCCCCATCCCCAGTGTAGGCACTTCTCTGTGGCATCTGCATTGGCACACATTATCTTCAAGGCTCCTGTAGCATGGCAAGGGGGACCTATTCTTCTCTCCCACGCTCCAGACTGGGCTCTCAGGACTTGGCAGGTGCCCATCACCAGCTCATCTGGCCACAGAGTCGACAGGTAAAAAGCAATGTCATAGTCCAGCCAGTGTCACCTCCCTGCTGCCAGCTCTGCTGGGTGCTGGGGCAGGTCCCCGGGGTGCCCTGGCAGGGCAGCCATGTCCCTGTGGGGCCACCTGGTCCCATCTCATGGTCTCACCCTTAGGAGATGACACAGCAGCACTTTCTGCAGCAGGGGCAGCACTTGCAGCAGCTGCATCCCCTGCCAGCCCCCCGCTCCTGGCCCTTGAGTGTCTTGTCCAGGGTGACAGTGTAGAAGGAGCTGGATGATTCCCCATTGGGCATCTTCAGGCTTCCATAGGGGTTGTAAGGACGGGACCAGGACTTCTCCGTGGAAATGGCTGGGCTGTTCCAGCTGCCAGTGGGATCCAGCTGCTCCTGCAGCCGGTAGGTGGGCACGGCTGCAGGGTTGGCGATGACGGTGGGTTCGTCCTTCAGGTAGCGAGTGATGAAGCTTTGCTGGAACTGCTCCCGTGGGATGTTGACGCTGGCGTAGGGATTCTCCAGGGTAACACCACGATCCATCTTCCCTCCTGCTGTCAGCACGCGTGGCCCAGCTGGCATCGCCCACCTCCTGTGAGACAGAGACCCCGTTACCCCGGAGTGCAGGGGTGTCAGTGCTGGGGTTCTCACGGCAGACCCCACTGGTTTGGGCACAGGGTGCAGAGCTGTGCTCCCCCCTCCCTGCCAGCCCAGGGGACCCCAATATAAAACCCCTGCACTTTGCCAGAGACGGGAGGGGAGGCAGGAGAGGGGACACCTGGGCAGGGAGACATGCAGCTGGGCAGGGCAGCAAGGGGGTGCTGGGTGGGAGCAGTGTGCAGGTAGGGCAGCAGGGTGGGAGCTTCTGCAGGGAGATGGGCCTCAGAGAGGAGAAGCAGGCACTGGGGAGAGGAGAGGGGAGAAAGAGAGTGCGGGGGGAAGGAGAGGCAGAGGTGGGGGAAGGAGGGGACAGGACAGGGGCAGTAGAGAGAGAAGTCGAGGGGAGAAGGGAAAGGGCCAGGGGGGGCAGGGGAAGGGGAGCAGGCAGGGAAAGGGGCAGGCAGGGAAAGGGGCA
>NW_009952709.1:77992-86511 GCF_000747805.2 Chaetura pelagica | reverse complement strand
CACCGCCCCGACCCCCCGCACGGCTCTTGCCCCCCCCCCGGGCCCCGCAGCCGCAGCTCGGGCTGCCCGGAACCATCACCCGCTGCCCGGCCCAGAGATGCGCTGGGCGCTGCCACCAGGACACAAGGAATCAGCGCCAGTACAAGGCACTGGACGGGGGGGCACTGGACAAGGGGATACTGGGCAGGGGCCACTGGGCAGGCACCACTGGGCAATGGGATCTGAGCACTGGACACTGGGCAAGATCACCAGTATGGAGCATCATGCACCAGGTGCCAACACTAGCCACTGGTACCAGCCACTGGGCACTGGCTCTGGCAGCATGTACACCAGCACCAGTATAGGCACTGGTATCAGTTGCTGGCATCAGCACCACGCAGCGTGCACGGGACACCACGCAGCAGTGGCACCACCCCCGCCAGGACC
Organism: Chaetura pelagica; assembly: GCF_000747805.2. Taxonomy (NCBI): domain Eukaryota; kingdom Metazoa; phylum Chordata; class Aves; order Apodiformes; family Apodidae; genus Chaetura; species Chaetura pelagica. Next base: position 86,085 of record NW_009952709.1, on the reverse strand, counting down.
CGGCACTGACACCAGTGCAGGCACCAGTACCAACCACTGGCACTGGCACAAGCACTGGGCTTGTCCTGCCCTCTCTGGTCCCTCTGGGTTTGCAGTTCCCAAAGTGTCGCTCGCCATGCAAAGAGACTCAGTGGCCTCCCAGGGGGTGGAGGGAAGGAAGGAGAGAGGCCTGTGGTTGTTTTCGAAGCTGGGAGGTCACCCCCTCTTCTGACCAGCTCTGGCATCGGGAGAGGGGCCTCGTGCAGCTCCGTGCCTCAGTTTCCCCACGGAGGACTGAGAGTAGGGGTGCAGCAGAGCATGTGCCCTGCATGACCAGCATCCCAGCACTCAGCTCCTGGGTTTTGAAAGCTGCAAAACATCTGCACAGACACGCCAGAGCCTCCCTGCTCCCGCAGGCTGGTCGGGAGGAGAGACACCAGCGCCCTTGTCCTTCACCGGGCCTCACAGCTCCCAGGTTTTCCCTTCTTGAGCTGAGTCCCCAGAGAAAAACTCCTATATTTTGCCCGTCCAGCAGGCATAAAAACCCGGGCAGCCCCCGCCGAGGTGTCCTGCTGCAGCCCCAGCCCTGGCTCTCCCAGCCTGTCCCCTCTGGTGCAGGAGATGTCGCTGTGACTCCAGAAGCCGGTTTCTCTTCCTCCCGGTGCCACAAGACTTGCTCCTTTTGGCTTTCTACCCCAGATTTCCACACCCTGCCCTGCTCAGTAGCAGCTCTGCTGGCAGGGAGCTGCCAGGCTGTGTGCCAGGCTGTGTGCCAGGCACAGCTCAGGTCTGGAGGGCCCCAAGACCCTGCAATGGCCCCTGTGTCTCCCACGCCTTCCCTCTCCCGTAGGGATTGGACACAAAGCTCAACTGATCAACACCTCTCCGATTTTTGGGGTAGGGGAACCCACACAGCACTGCCTGGGGCTGTGGACCCCACACAACCTCTCCAGGCACGGTATTAGCTTCCATCTGCAGTGCCTCCATCCCTGCTGATCTCTCTTTATCCAGGTTGATGTCCCTCTGTCTTGGTCGATGTTCCTCCCCAGCGTCTCACAGGCACCTCCTGGATAACCTCATTCCTTGCAGGTTCCAGTGCCAGCTCTGCAGCAGCTGGGATGGTTGCAGCTTCTTCTTGGGAAAGCCCTTCCAGCCTCCACTGCTGCTCTCCTGGTCTGGATCTGGCTGTCTTCTTCTTTCCAGCTTCAATTTCCTGATGGCAAATTTGTTCTTGGGCCAACGGTGTCTGCACAAGCTCCTTCCCTCCCAGCCACGGGTGCAGCACTGCCCTGCCTGGACCCAGTCCTGCAGCAGCACATGAGCAGAGACACACAGAATCACAGAATTGTTCTGGTTGGGAACGACCTTTAAAAACATTAAATCCAACCATTAACCCAACTCTGCCAAGTCTGATGCTAAACCATGTCCCTCAGCACCACATCTACACAGCCCTGCTGGTGGGGATTGGGTTAACCCAGGTCTTCTGGCAAGGAAAAGGAACAGGAATATCTATATCCTCCAGGGACCCTATAAGGTCCCTGCCAGGCCAAGGTGGCCACCAAGACATCTGTCACTTGGGCTCCTGCCTGAAGGCAAAGTATCCCCAAAAGTTGATGAATTCAGGGTCACAGAAGCATCCCCCCCTTCCTCAAAGCTCACCAGCCTCTTGTCAGCCTCAGGGAGCTTCAGGCCTCTTCACATGTAGATAAACTCCTGAGAACCAAGGCTGAGGAGAACACTGCCACCAGGGCTGAGGTCCTGGGCCCATCTGGGGCTTGTTCACCTCCTCAGGGGTGCTTTAACCCAGCTATGGGAATCCCATGGGAGCAGCATCTCTGGCAGGTAGGAGTTGTCCAAGGAAGAACCACAGAATCATGGAGGAAAAGCCAACCTGTGCTTTCTTTTTTTTTTTTTTCTACCCAGCCCATGAGCTCACTTGCAGGCCTTTCCTCCATGTGCTCCAGCAGCCCAAAAACGAGGGGCAGACCTGCCAAGGGGGCTGGGGCAGCTCATGTCAGGTCTGGAGCCCAGCAGGGGGTGCAGCAGGGGCAGGAGCATCCCCAGCCATAGGACATGCATCCAGGGCACTCTGGGCTCAGCAATTACTGCAGTAACCACCCAGGAAAGACCTGGGCTCTCTGCAGCAGCACCAAGGCAGGGTGCTCACAGCCCCCCATCCTGCCAGACTGAGCACAAGCTTTTGGGGTTGTTTTGCAGGATAACTGCAGCAATCGAATGGGATGCCTCCACTCCCTGCTGCTTCACACACAGCAAAAGGGACATTGTTGGTTTTAAAAAAAACCCAACAAACAAACAAACAAAAGAAAACTAAAAAGCCACAGCTGTGTCCCACTACTGGGCATCCATCCCCTAGGGACAGGGATGTATGTGGCACAGTCTGTGGAGCTTCCCCAGCTCCTCCCAGGGGCTCTCTGAGTCACCTGGGTACAAAAACTGGTGGATAAATCAATCATGCTTGTGAAATTCTTCCCTTTGGCTCCTGTGAGACACAGTGCCCTGGCACTGGTACTCTGTGGCCATCAACAGCACAGCCCCATTTCCAGCACCCTGGGGGGCTAACCAGGCATGGTGAAAAATTCAGCTGGTGCCCACAGGCCCAGCTGGCAGCCTGGCTGAGGGAGCTGGGGGTGTCCAGCCTGGAGACAAGGAGGTGAGGGGAGACCTTCTGGCTCTGCAACTGCCTGAGGGGAGGTTGGAGCCAGGGGGGTCGGGCTCTGCTCCCACAGAGCCAGAGACAGGACAAGAGGAAATGGCCTCAAGTTCTGCCAGAGGTTCAGACTGGATATTTGGAGCAATTTTTCCATGGAAAGGGTTGTCAGGCCCTGGTCCAGGCTGCCCAGGGCAGGTGGGGTCCCCATGCCTGGAGGGATTTTAAAGCTGTGTAGATGTGATGCTGAGGGACATGGGTTAGTGGTGGCCTTGGCAGTGCTGGATGAATGGTTGGACTTGATGATCTTAAAGGTCTTTTCTAACTAAAATGACTCAATGATTCCATGTTGTGCTCTCCTGATGTGACTACCTGTGTAGCCTGAGACAGTCACCCCACAGCCCTATGAGTGGGGGGCAGGGGCACTGGGAGCACCAAGGGGAGGTGCAAAAGGCAGCAGTTGCAGTGCAGAGCTGGGGCACAGGTGCCCATGTGGCACATGTGGGTGCTGGGCACCCACCCATGGCCTGGCTCAGCCCTGTGCCTGCAGCAGGGCTGAGGACACCACAGAGGCACATCTCCAAAGCCTGGTTCATCACAGCTCCCTGAACCTGCGTGTCCTCCCTGTGCACAGGGAATGCTCAACCTGTGGCTGCAGAGCCCGAAGCCTTTCTAGTTGAAGCCCTGCTCTGCCCTGGCAGGGAATGCTGCAAACTTCAAGGATAAAGAGTCAGATAAATAATCGGAGCCCAGGACTGGCACAGTCGGAGCAAGCGTGGCATGAGTGGCTGAGTGCTGCCCTGCTGCCTGCCCTGCTGCCTGCCCTGCTGCCTGCCCTGCAACCTGCCCTGCTGCCTGCCCTGCTGCGGCATCCCTGCCTGCTGCCTGCCCTGCTGCCTGCCCTGCTGCCTGCCTGACCTGCTGCCTGCCCTGCTGCCTGCCCTGCCCTGCTGCGGCATCCCTGCCTGCTGCCTGCCCTGCTGCCTGCCCTGCTGCCTTCCAGCCCTGCTCCGGCAGCCGCAGGAACCAGGAGAGGAGCTGGTTTCCTTATCGCCCTCCTGCACTCACCCCGTCCCTCTCCCCTGTGGCTCCCTGCTCTGGCCAGTCCCCGGGACACGCTGGGGCTTGGCAGCGGCGCGAGGGAAACGTGCATTGTGGCTGCCCACTGTGGCTAGGCTGGAGGAGAAAGCAAGGATTTCCTGGCCTGGAGCGAGTCCTTCCCGTCTCCTCCCAGCAGCCAAGAGCTTTGGGGCTGAGAGTGGGCTGTTCCCAACGGGATTTGTACGGAGCACCAAAGGTGCAGCCAACCAGGAGGCAAGCACAGAGCTGCAGCACTTCACTGGACACAACCCTTCGGTACCAAAATCTCCTCCCTGAGCTCTGCTCTCCTCATGTGCAGAACCCCATCTTGGGCAGCATCTCCAGTCAGCGTGGAGGAGATGTCCACCTGGTGCCTCCTCACCTGCAATGGGCCATGGGAACCTAGGTTGTCTCTTGTCCTTGCATGGGGACTTTTGGAAGGACAATTCACCCATTGCTAACCTCCGTCCAGCACCCATGGCCAGTCGGTGCTGCAGGATTTGTGTCCCAGGAGCCACCACCTCGAGCTCCCTGTGCAGAGCCAGGCAGCAGCAAACAACCCAGGATGTCTTCCAAAGCTAAACACTCACAGACCTGGAAAACAGGCTGGAAAAGCCCCAGCTGGGGACACTTGGTTGGGCAGCTCACGTGCACAGTCACAGCTTTTCCTCCCCAAATGTCACTTCTCCTTCCTGTGTAGGAAGGAGCGGGGGCAGCTGCTGCCTCCCCCTCCCACAGCTCCCCCAGGCAGTGCTTCACTTCTGCTGCAAACCACACTGAGATCTTGTGCAGCGGCTACACCTGCCCAAGATTTTTTAGGACAAGGTCTAATTTCCTGCTGTTTTTCCATGATTCAACGTTTCCAGTCCCGGGGATGTGTCAGAAGGGCTGTCACCCAGTCCGGAGCACCCCCAGCCTTTTGCCCTCTGGCCGCTGCCCCAGGGACGCACCAGGGGTGGTCCCAGTAAAGGTTTTCCATGGCAGTGCAGGGAAGCTCTCCCAGAGGGAGCAGGAAGACCCCAGGCAGCACCCAGCTCCCAGCTAAGCCGTTGGCTCCAGCTCTCTCCTGGAGGAGGTCTGGTTTCTGTCCTGCCTTCTGCTTGTCCTCCCTCTCTGCAAACAGTCCCCGTTTGTTTGGCTCCCGCTGCCGCTGCAGCCGGGGCCGCGTGCCGGGGCTGCCTGTGCACAAGGGCTCCTTGTTCACCACCTCCCTCCCTGCTCGCCCCTCACCTGCTTTAGCAATTATCCCAATTAGCTGTGCCAGCTCCTGCTCCCTGCCTGCGCCGCACACCCTCGTGCTGGTGGCAGCAATGCTGCAAAGGGCCAGAGAACAGACCCATCAGATTGTTTGGGTTGGAAAAGGCCTGTAAGACCAGCAAGTCCAACCACTCCCCCAGCCCTGCCAAGGCCACCACTGACCCGTGTCCCTCAGCACCACATCTACCCAGCTTTGAAACCCCTCCAGGGATGGGGACTCCACCCCTGCCCTGGGCAGCCTGGACCAGGGCCTGACAGCTCTTTCCATGGAGAAATTGTTCCCAATATCCAATCTAAACCTCCCCAGGGCAACTTGAGGCCATTTTCTCTTGTCCCATCCCTTGTTCCTGGGGAGCAGAGCCCGACCCCCCTGGCTCCAACCTCCTCTCTGCCGCTGCAGAGCCAGCAGGTCTCCCCTCCCCTCCTTGTCTCCAGGCTGGACACCCCCAGCTCCCTCAGCCTCTCCTCATCTGACTTGTGCTCCAGCCCCTTCCCCAGCTGCATTACCCCTCTCTGGACATGCTCCAGCCCCCCCATGTTCTTCTTGTCATGAGGGGCCCAGAATTCAAGGCGCAGCCTCACTAGTGCTGAGTTCTGGCCACTTCCTGGACAGCAAGACATGGGCACTGAGGTGATGGAAGTTGTCTTCCTGAGTGGGAAACAGGAAAGTTGTGCAAAGTCCAGGTATTTGGGATTTGTGCTGGATCCCATGGATCTCTTCAAAACTCTTTGGGGCTGGAAGTGGATGAGGAAGTTGTGCCTGGACCGGCAGCACCTGAGGTGCCAGCCCTGTGCCACTGGCATCTGCCTCTGCTCCTTCAATCACCTGGGTGGGTGCTGTCTCTCCTGCCCCAGCTGTGCTGGGTGCTCTCCCTGCCTCCCTCCCCAGCAGCGTGGAGGCAGCCAGCCAGCTCCTGCAAGCCAGGAGCCACAAGCCACCACAGCAGCACCATCCTCCCACAGCCCCTGGCTCACAGCCCCTGGAGCTGGGGTGGGCGGTGGAAGTTTCCACCCGCCAGCACAGGCACAGGCAGTGGTTCTGAGCCCCACAGAGGGTGGCTTTTCACAGCAGTTCTTGGCAGGGATGTGTTTTGGGGCCTCCTCTACTGCCCTCCTGAGCCCATGGAGGAGCCAGCTGCAGCCCTGGGGAGATGGTGGGTGCAGGAGCATCCCCATTGGCAGAGCTCAGCAAGTGGAGAGGGGCCATTTGTTCCTGCAACCTGGCAGTGGCTTGTACATAGAATCATAGAATCCTTTTGCTTGGAAAAGATCTTTAAGATCAACAAGTCTAACCATTAACCTGCCAAGGCCACCATTAATCCATGTTCCTCAGCACCACATCTACATGGCTTGGAAACCCCTCCAGGGATGGGGACTCCACCCCTGCCCTGGGCAGCCTGGGCCAGGGCCTGACAATCCTTTTGGGGAAAGAAATTGTTCCAAATAACCAATCTAAAACTCCTCTGCCACAACTTGAGGCCATTTCTCTTATCCTATCAGTCGTTCCTTGGAGAAGAGACCCACCCCACGTCATTTCAACCTCCTCTCAGGCAATTGCAGAGCCAGAAGGTCTCTCCTCAGCCTTCTTTTCTCCAGGCTGAATATCCCCAGCTCCCTCAGCCTTTCCTCATAAGCCTTGTTCATAGACCCATGTTCATAGAAGGTTAAGTGCCATTGCCCTTCTATGAACATACTCCAGCCCCTCAACATCCTTCTTGTCATGAGAAGCCCTCCCCCAGATCTGAAATCTGGGGCAGGGAAACCCCCATATCCCCTCTCCCTGGTGTGGTCCTGAGGCTTGGCCAGTCCCTGCCCGGTGCACAGGCAGTGCAGGCAGCCCCAGCCGCTCTGCCAGCAGCACCAGGCTGCAGCCACAGGGCACCCCCAGGCAGGGCTGCCACTCCAGGATGGCTCCGAGTGCTCCAGCTCTCTCTGACAGCAGGCCTGGGCTCCTGGGGTTTGATCTTTACTGCTGGAGCCAGCCTGTCCACTCCCATTTGTGTCTGTCAGGCTGGCGAGGGACGCGAGCGCGGGGCTGCCAGGCTCTCAGCTCTGCACTGACACAGCAGCAGCTGCTGGGCAGGCAGCCCCTGTGCTGCTGTGGAGCCACCTCTGCAGCCCTGCCAGCCCCAAACCCGGGTGCAGATCAGGGTCCTGCAGAAGGACAGGGCCTGAGTGGTGGGAGCTCCCCAGAGACCCCCTCTGCCCTGCTGGAGGAAGACCCTTGTCCTCAAGCCTGCACTGAGAGCTCCACCTTCTTCTCTATCCATCAAACTGTGCCAGCTCTGGAGCACCCTGGGGGCTGTATGCATGCTCAGCACTCTGCACAAATTCTTGTCTTCCCCAAACCCACATGTGCCCCCAGCAGACATGGCTCACAGTGACACAAGCCTGTCTGATTACCTGGGGTAATCCTGATCACACCCTGGGGTCCCCTTCCAGGCTGGAGCATCAGTTGCTGTTACACGAAGGACCTCAGCTCTCATGTCACACTGGGCACAGAGCAGGCTCCTGTGTGACCACTCACTTCCCCACAGCCTCCACAGGAGCACCAGGCTGCAGCAGCCCCCTCGTTCCCAGGGGTCCCCCTCCAGCTGAGGCACCAGGCACAGCCTTTCTGGAGAGAGCAGTGGGGAAAGACAGACCACAAAGTCCTCCCATAGCATCCCAGGATGGCTCCTGGCACCAAATATATTATCAAGGTCCTTGAAGGAGTGAGCAAATCACGGATAGGAAGGAGGTGATGGAAACCTCAAGGCCAGGTGATGCTGTCATCCTGGAGTAGCTGAAGCCACACACCGTCCCTGTCCCACAGGGTGCAGCCCCCTCCCATGGACCCTCTGCCACAGGCTCCACACGGCTCCCAGCCTCAACCCATGGCAATGCTGTGGGGTCCCCAGCTCCCACGTTTCCTCCTGCCTTACCCCCCCCAGGTCTGCAAGCTGCTGCTCCCTCCCCACTGCACACACAGAGCAAGCAGCTGCTGATCTAGGCTGGAACCACAGCGACGGAGCCTCTGTCCCCACAGCCCCACACCTGCAGCCCCACACCCGCAGCCCCACACCAGCAGACCCACACCCGCAGCCCCACACCCGCCGCCCCACACCAC
>NW_009952709.1:77382-77856 GCF_000747805.2 Chaetura pelagica | reverse complement strand
GGAGCAAGCAGGGCTCAGCTGCCAGCCCTGCACGCACCCAGCTCCCCAGGAGGGGACCCAGGCACCCAAGGAAGACAAAATCCTCAGGTCAACCTCAAATTCACCCCCCCTAGACCTAGAAATGCAGCTGTGGTGTTCCATGTAAGACCATCACTTGGCCATACTGAGCAGAAGGGGTGGCAGGAGAGTTGGGGTGAGGGGTTGGCAGCTGCTGGGAGCACGGACAGAGCAGCACATTGTGTCCCCAGGCTCTGCCAGGAACCCCAGGACAGCCCCACTGGGAAAGCAGGATCCCACTGGCTGCAAGACTGGCCAGGACCTGGTGTGCGGGGTGTGCTCAGGGCCAGGCAGGGCTCGGTGGGTCCCGCCCACGGCACCGGGTGGAGTTTGCCTGGAAAAGTTGAAATTCTGGAAAACCAAAATGCAGTTTCAGTGCTGGGCTGCTCTTTGGAGCCGTGTCCCAGCCAAGGCAGC
>NW_009952709.1:68858-77181 GCF_000747805.2 Chaetura pelagica | reverse complement strand
CCCTGCCCCTGCCCCTGCCCCTGCCCCGGGTGTGACACATCCCAGCGCCGGGCAGCGCTGCCAGGCTCCCAGCACAGGCAGCCCCGAGCTCTTCCCGGGAGCCAGCAAAGCAAACATGGAATGTCACCGCAATGACAGGGCATCTGCTCAGCCCCCGAATCACCAGCACCAAGGATGCTCCACCAGCCCAGAGAAGGGCTGGGAAAAGCAGCCGTGTCCCCACCTCTGGTGCACGAGCTGGTTTCTGCTGAGCCTTCAATCCCTCGGGCTTGGTTAAGCCCAGCATCAGCTGGGCTGGATGGGAAGGGGGATGGTTTTCTGCAGAGCTGCCATTTCTATTTCTGCGCCATCCCTGTCCTGTTTCACCCAGGAATAAGGTGTTTTCTAAAGGACATGGTTTTTCTTGCACCCGCTCCCCTGAAATGCAGCACTGGGTCTTTGTGTCCATGCTCTGCCCTGGGCCAGCAGCCCCCAAATCTCTCCATCAGTCCCTGCCAGCACTGCAGGACCAGGAGGGACCTTCTGATGTGATTGTGCTTCTGGGCCACCAGTAAGATGTGGAATACTCCTTGCCTTGGGTGTTTCTGGCACTGGACACACGTGGGGTGGGGAAGATGCAGCCCTCAGGTGAAGAACGGAGCTCTGGTGGGAGCAGGGGATCCCACTTGTCCCATGGGGACTGTGCCTGGTCCCAGCCCCATGACAGAGTCTACAGCACCACTCAGAGCATGGCTAGTGTGTTGTTCTGGACCTCATAGAGGGCAACTTTGAACATCTGCAAGGCTGGACATCCCATCACCTCTCTGCACCCTGGTCCAATGTTTGATCCTCAAAAAGAAAAAGCTTTTCCTAGCCATAGGGAAATACAGCTGGAATTTCCCATGTCCTGGCTTGTGGCTGTTGATCCTCACCCCTCTCCCTCCTCCCAGGAGAGACCTGTGAAGAGCAATGAATTTTCCATGAGTCTTCTCTTCTGACAGCTGAACAACCCCAGGTCTGCAGGCAGGGAGTGGGTGAGGAGTGGAATGAAGGTCACGGTGTCCAAGGAGAGAGGAGATGGACTCTCTGTCCCTGCTGCCCTCATCTCCCCCCACCTGAGTCCCTCCTCCTTGCCTGTGGGTGCAGCACCAGCAAGGTGGGTGCCCATTTCACACCAAGGGCTCCTGACGTGGCCACAATATTAATCACTAAAAGGAATTAATAGTAAAAATAAGGAATACAGCCCTTGGGATCTGTTTGGGGCTTTAGGAACAGCCTTAACCTTTGAGCTGGCCAGAACTACATGCACATGGGTCTGTCATGCCATGGAGTTCATCATTCTTGCAATCTCAAGGTTTGTGTGCACGTGAAAGAACCACAATCTTTAGACCCTTTTGCAGATCTTCTGAGCACCGTTTTTTCTCACGGTGGAGTCTCTGCTGAAGACCTGCAAGCCTAGCTAGAACCACATACAACCCCTCATCAATGCATTAAGACTGTACTGCAAGAGCATCAATGGTCAGGTCCTGACCACCCCCCACCCACACACTTCTGCTGCTCCAAACAGCAACCAGAGCAACCAGCTCTGCAGCAGCTGGCTGCAGCCTTGAGCAACCAACTGGCAACGAGTGATTCTGCTGGTTCCTTGGCAGATTTTTCATAGCATCCCTCCTTCGAAATGGTGTTTGCACTGCCTGGACAAGCAGCACATCCCAGGAGTTGCAGACAGCTCTTGGTGCTTTTGGCAGAGCCCCCTGGCAGATGCACCATGTGAGAGCTGCTCTGCTTCCCTCTTCTGTTGGTGCCTGTACCAGCCATCGCAGGGTTGATCATAGAATCATAGAATCATAGAATCTTAGGGGCTGGAAGGGACCTCGAAAGATCATCTAGTCCAACCCCCCTGCCAGAGCAGGGTCACCCAGAGCACATCACACAAGAACGTGTCCAGGTGGGTTTGAATGTCTCCAGAGAAGGAGACTCCACACTAATTCAAGGTATTGTAAGGTACAACCTGTAGAAAAGAAAAATCTAGGTTACCATAGCTCACTGAAACCAGATAGCATCTACACCAAATATTACCGAAACATTTCAGAAAGCAGAAAACCAAAGATGATTGCTCAATAAGGACTCTACGAACTTCATAGTTCTAGTAATCCTTAATAAACCCACACTTAATCCCCAGTCCATTAACTGTTGGCCTAGCTTAAATCCCTCTTTCCTCATAATTGATACTTCTTAACTTGTAAGATTCACATCTCAAAATCAGAAGTCAAAGTAGAAAACTAGTATGACTTATAACTTTTAAGTTTATACTGCTGGGCTCATCTACAGCCTCTTGAACATTAGATACAGATAAATCACCCATAAAGCAAAAAAGTAGATACTAAGTCACTCTCCTGAACAGAAGTCAGTTAATGGTGACAGATAAATGTTGCCATCTACAAAAAGTTTTCACCTCCAGTGTTCCCCCAGATTACCTTCTCTGTTTCTCTTCCAAATCTATCAGTCCACTGATAGCAACATGCCTTGGTCTTTGTTTCCAACATTAGACCAAATGTATAACTTATAGAATCATAGAATCATAGAATCATAGAATCTTAGGGGCTGGAAGGGACCTCGAGAGATCATCTAGTCCAACCCCCCTGCCAGAGCAGGGTCACCTAGAGTACATCACACAGGAACTCATCCAGGTGGGTTTTGAATGTCTCCAGTGAGGGAGACTCCACAACCTCCCTGGGCAGTCTGTTCCAGTGCTCTGTCACTCTTACAGTAAAAAAATTTTTTCGGATATTCACCTTGAACCTCCTATGCTCCAATTTACACCCATTACCCCTTGTCCTATCACTGGTCATCACTGAGAAAAGCCTAACTCCGTCCCCCTGACACTCACCCCTTACATATTTGTAAACATTGATGAGGTCACCCCTCAGTCTCCTTTTCTCCAAGCTAAAGAGACCCAGCTCCCTCAGCCTTTCCTCATAAGGGAGATGTTCCACTCCCCTAATCATCTTCGTAGCTCTGCGCTGGACTCTTTCGAGCAGTTCCCTGTCCTTTTTGAACTGAGGGGCCCAGAACTGGACACAATACTCCAGATGTGGCCTCACCAATGCAGAATAGAGGGGGAGGAGAACCTCTCTTGACCTACTAACCACACCCTTTCTAATGCACCCCAGGATGCCATTGGCCTTCTTGGCCACAAGGGCACATTGCTGGCTCATGGTCATCCTCCTGTCTACCAGGACCCCCAGGTCTCTTTCACCTACACTACTCTCCAGCAGTTCAGCCCCCAACCTGTACTGGGACATGGTGTTGTTCTTCCCCAAATGTAAAACTCTGCACTTCCCCTTGTTGAATTTCATCATGTTTCTCCCCGCCCAACTCTCCAACCTATCTAAGTCTCTCTGAATGGCAGCACAGCCTTCTGGTGTGTCAGCCACTCCTCCCAGCTTAGTGTCATCAGCAAACTTGCTGAGGGTACATTCTATACCCTCATCCAGGTCGTTGATGAAGATGTTGAACAACACCGGTCCCAGTACCGACCCCTGTGGGACTCCACTAGTCACACACCTCCAACCAGATTCTGCCCCATTGACTACAACTCTCTGACTCCTTCCTTTCAACCAGTTCCTAATCCACCTCACTTCCTGGTCACCAAACCCATACCTGATCAACTTTTCTACAAGGATGCTGTGGGAGACGGTGTCAAATGCTTTACTGAAATCAAGATAAACCACATCTACCGCTCTACCATCATCTATCCACCTAGTAATTTCCTCATAGAAGGCTATGAGGTTAGTCAAACATGATTTACCCTTGATAAAACCATGTTGACTACTCTTGATGACCCCCATGTCCTTGATGTGCTTGGAGATAGTGACAAGAACAAGTTGTTCCATCACCTTTCCAGGGATGGAGGTGAGGCTGACCGGTCTATAGTTACCCGGGTCCTCCTTCTTGCCCTTCTTGTAGACTGGAGTGACATTTGCTATCCTCCAGTCCTCAGGCACCTCTCCTGTTGCCCATGACTTACTGAAGATGATGGAGAGTGGCCCAGCAATGACCTCTGCCAGCTCCCTCAGCACCCTTGGGTGCATTCCATCTGGACCCATCCATTTATGGATGTCCAGATTACTCAACTGATCCCTAACCCAATCTTCATCTACTATGTCAAACTTCTCCTCTATTTTGACTACTTCTGGGGCTATATGAACCTGGGGCTCATGGGGAAATCCTGCAGGAGTAAAGACAGAGGCAAAGAAGGCATTCAGCACCTCTGCCTTCTTTATATCCTCTGTCACCAGGGCTCCCACCTCATTCCTCAGGGGGCCAATATTGCCTCTAGTGCTAGTTTTGCTAGCTATGTATTTGAAAAAGCCCTTTCTGTTATCCTTAACGATAGGAGGCTGGAGGATCTCAGCCTGGGAGGGTGGCACTTGGGGTCCCTTCTCCTGATGCTCTCCCCCAGGAAGGACTGACAGTCCTGAGGGGATGGAGCATGGCACGATGGAAAGACTGAAGATGGATCATGGGTACCACATCAACATCCACCCCAGCCAGGTTGTCCCTCCAGCGCCGTGAAGCAGCCGGGCAGGTGCTGGGCTGTGACAGACCTGCTGGTGAAGCTGCTCTCTGGAAAGCTGCAGATGAGCTCTTTTGTTTGTTTGTTTGTTTGTTTTTTTTTTTTTTGTTTGTTTTTTTTTTGTGGGGGGGGGGGGGGGTGTGTGAACTATCCATGTAACTAGTGACTCACCAGAGCAAAACAAGATTATTGCAACAAACAGGCTGGGTTTTGGGAAGAGCTGTTGGTGTGTGCAGGACCTGGTCAGACCAACTCAGTAAGGAGAATGGTGACCAGGAAAAAAAAGAAGTGTGAGTCATTGCAAAGCAGCCCAGGTGCTGCAGCAGAAGCACAGCCAGCCAAGCACAATGCCAGGTCTGCACAGAGCAGCTGGGATCCAGGACACAGGGCAGGAAGGTTTGACACACCCAGAACTGCTGGTTCTCTTGGTTGAGTAGAAAGCAAAGACACATGTGGAGACACAGTGCAGGGTCAGCACCAAGCAAGGGTGAAAACATCCTGTTACAGCTAGTCCTTCTTCACAGGCATTATAAATCCAGGTCAATAAAATCTTCAGCTGGACAACTGAGCTGATGATGGCTGATGTAGATGATGAGGAAGAAATTTAGGGTTAAAATATCTTCTGACATCACCACTCATCTCAGCAGAGTTGCACGAGGGCCTGGTCAGTGGTGTCACATCTCTCAGTGCATCCATAAACCAAAAGGCTTAGAAATTATCCACTTGTGATACTGGGAAAGAATGAGATTTGTAGAGAGGAGCTGTGGTTGCACACAGGATACCAAGGAATGACCACCACTTGGTTAGAGAAGCAAACTTTCATTGGCCTGGGTGGCATGGATAGAACCCACTAGCAAAGCTGCTCCTGCTTGTTTGTCCAGGTAGAGCTCAATGCAGGACATGGGTAACTTGATCTCAGCTGCTCCCTCCAAACCCCAAGTACACTTGGTCTGCTGGAAAGGTCTCAGAAAATGGTAAAATAAATCAGTGCTCTTTGTAAAACCCAGAAGCACTTGTCATATCACATCAACACAACTCAGAAGACACGCTGAGAACATCCACACGCAACGTCATGATGTACATTTATGATAACATACATAAAAATCCAACAGATTTTTATAAAAGATAATGCAGCATGTATGGATAGGTGACAAAGGCAGGTGTTAAACTCAGGAGTAAGAGTATGGCCAGACCCAAAAGCAAAGATTAGAGTTGGACTGAGGTTGGGATTTGATAGGAACTTCACTTGGGAGTGTGGCCACCCAGGCCTGGCTGCAGATGAAGGATCTGGCCTTTGAAGGATAAGATTATCCTCAGTTTGGGTTGGAAAGCAGTGATTTTGGTGGACCAACTCAGCAGAGAAAAGGGAAAACTCTGCACCTCACAAAGCAGAGCCTGGGAGAGCTCTTCAAGATTCATTGAGCACTCACATGTTGGGATGAAAACGTGGGGGCAAAGCCTCCCTTGCACAAGACTTAACCAGTGGCACTTGCTCACTAGGACCCCATCAAGCCTAAAACAAGTTATTGGAGAAAAAGAAGTGCCAGGCTTTGTCTAGGGCAGCAAACTGCTTCACAAGTGCCTGAATAGGTGGAGGAGAGGCCAAGAAGTGCTGCTGTGGTGGCGTGGGGAGAATCCAGAGCCACATCCACAGAGCACATAAAGCAGAGACTAGAAGAGCTAATGAAGTAACACGAGGATCCTCAGCTTCTTGGCACAAACACACTCTTATTCAGCAGAAAAGCTGCCTGATATAATTTATTATTATTTTTAAATAGAGCTGTTGCTTAACTCACCAAAGAGCAGCACAGTAACACGGCGTAGCTGGGTCAGCACGGGACGCCACATGAATTAATAACAGAAACTGGCTCGTGCTCACTCACTTCCTGCAATTTCCTTTGCTCTGTGAGTTCAGGCATAATATATCGGGTCTTGTTATCTGCATCCAGAAGTGCTGGCAGGGAAGTAAGCAAAACCTGCCACAGAGGGGATGGGGAGGATGGAGTGAATCCCTGTTTAGGGCTCTTTAGGCCTGACAGCAGCAGCCTCACGTGGATTTAGGCAGGTGAGCAGATCAAAGACTCACATTTAGAGGGACTAGAGGCAAAGTTGTTACAAAACCCCTTATCCCAAAAGAAAATAGAAGATTAAAAATGCAACTGCTAGCATTGTCAACCAGGAAGCATGGATTTCCGGGTGGTGGGTGAAGCTGCATGGTCCCAGGGGGAAGCCACACTCTAGGGTTGGTCCAGCCTGTGGCTGAGCCCTTAGGGTACCAGGGCACCCCTCTGGAGCTTTGGTCAACTCCTCCAGGCCAGGCATCTGGGTGAGATTTTTAACATAATTGCCTGGAGCATGGATGATCAGATCATCTATGGGATGTGTGAGGCCTGATGGACCTGAGCTGCCCTCTGGGCTGACAGAGGACACAGAGCTGTTCAGTGAAATACATGAGCTCCAGCTTCTGTGTCCATCCTGCATCAAAATCCAGGCAAAATCCTGGTGCCAAGTCAACAGACGGAAGGAGCACGAAGAGCAACACGAGTAGGGAAACCCCAGCAGCACCCAGAGGAGCCTGGTGAGCATCCACCAGCACCCAGCCAGGGTGGGATGGAGGGACAGAAGGCTTTTGGCTTTGGGTGTGCCTGTGTCACTGGCACAGGGGGTTGGCTGTGAGCAATGGCTTTGAGCATGGCTGGGGAGTTGGGGGGCTCCACGTGGGGGCTGGCTGCCCATTTTGGCTGGCTGCCTGAAGACTCCCCACGCTGGAGGCACCCATGAGGCAGGGGGACAGGGAAGCCTGGCCTCTACCATCTGCCAAGGCACAGGAAGAGCAGAGAAGTATGGACCAGCAGTAGTCCTTGAGGGGCATGATGTGGGGTGTCCCCAGCCCGTGGGCCCATGTCAGCCTCTGCTAGTGCAGGGGGTCAAAGCAGCAAGGCCCAACCATGTTGCCCAGCGCTCCCCAGCACTGCTGTGTCACACTAAGCCCATCACATTCCCTAGGGACTAGTGAGACCCTGTGCCCTGTTCCTCCATTCCCCAAATCTATGAACATTAGGAATCCCGGAATTGTTTGGGTCAGAAGGGACCTTAAAGACTGTCTTGTTCCAACCCCCTGCATGGGCAGGGACACCTCCCACCAGCCCAGGCTGCTCCAAGCCCCATCCAACCTGCCCTTCAACACTGCCAGGGATGGGGCAGCCACAGCTTCCCTGGGCAGCCTGGGCCAGGCTCTCACCACCTTCACAGCAAAATATTTCTTCCTAAAATCTAATCTCAATCTCCCCTCTTTCAGCTTAAAACTCTTCTGTCTCATCCCATCCCTTTCTGCTCTTCTTCAAAATCCCTCCCCAGCTTTCCTGGAGCCCCTTCAGGCACTGGAAGCTGCTCTCAGGTCTCCCTGGAGCCTTCTCTTCTCCAGGCTGAACACCCCAACTCTCCCAGCCTGGCTCCAGAGCTGCTCCAGCCTTCCCATCATCTCCATGGCCTCCTCTGGATGTGCTCCAAGAGCTCCATGTCCTACTCGTGTTTGAGGACCCCCGAGCTGAACACAGCACTGTAGGGGGGGTGACCTCAGCGTGAGGGGAGCCCTCTCTGCTCCCCTCCTGCAGGGGCAGCTGTGAGTCCCAGAATTGGGGCTGGGTCCCATGGGACACTATGGGGTGCGTGGCTCTCATTTGGCAGCAGAAAAAGAGGTGGTGGGGAAGGGGATATTACTGGTGTTCTGGCCTTTCCCCAGCCCCAGAAGCAGTGGGGGCTGCT
>NW_009952709.1:64904-66249 GCF_000747805.2 Chaetura pelagica | reverse complement strand
TCTCCAGCAGCGCCCGGACAAGGGCAGGGAGATGGGAAGGGGGAGATGCAGCTGGAGGAAGGGATAATAGCAGGGACAGATCAGGAACAAGTGATGGAGGTAAAAATAGATCCACCGAGGAGAGGAGGGGCTAAACGTGAGAGAAAACCCTGAGCAGAGGCAGGTCGGTGGGGGAGCCCCCCTGGAAGGGCCCCTGCATCCAAGAGGGGCACAAGGGGATGTGCCCTCCTGGCCCCCAGGGCAGAGGGGGGACCCGGGATCCCACACTCAGGGCTGCCAAGGACCTGCCTGCTCCAGCTTCCACTAGCCCGGCCACGCAGGCGGATGGATGGGACCTGCAGGGCTTGGGTGCCAAATTGCTGGGATGCAGGTGGGCACGCATCCCGAGGGAGCCCTGGCAGCCAGTAGATCCCTGAGGAGCCTTGGAGCCAACCCCTTCTTGCTTTTCATTTCCAGCGAGCCTGAAGCTGAGCCGGGGACAGAGGTGGCAGGGACAGAGGGGACGAGGCATATGGCAGTCCCAGCAGCAGCCAAGGTGAGCTGCCCTCCGGCGCGGGATGCTCCCTGAGCCCCTGCCTCGCGGGAGCTGCCGGTGACTGCAAGTGGGAGAGCTGGGAAGTCAGGCCAAAGGAATTTGCAAACATTCTTTAGCACCACGAGGATCCCAGAGCATGTAAACAGGAATAAAGGCAGGGTGGAGGCAGGCGCCAGGGTGAGGTGGGGGCTGCCACCGGTTCCTGCGAGACCCTCACCGACTAACCTGCCCTGAAGAGCACCAGGCACCACGATCCCAAATTTACCATTCCCTACTGCAGCTGATCTGGTGCAGAATTGCCTGTGAAGGTGAAGGGGGGGCTGCCGAGTGACGGCCAATGTCACATTAACATCCCGGCAAGGCACTGCAGGGAGCCAACGCTTTGATCGCCTGTCCAAGACCATCCTCCAAGGCGGGCAGGATGCTGCTGTGAGCCCTGCCTTCCCCTGCCCACCTCAGCCCTGCACCCAGCACCCTCGGGGCTGGCTGGAGAAGAGGGGCACGGGGCCCACTGGCGCTGCCCCGTCTCCCCAGGATGCTCTCCCGCGCCAGCAGCTGCTCCCCGTGCTCCTGCTCTGCAGCCAGACCAAGACTGAAAGCTCCGCAGGCTGCCAGCATGTTTTAGCCTCATGCAGGCGTCCCTCAGAGACCCCAGAGCAGTGGACAGTAATGTGAAAACAATACTCATGTCGTGTCTGAAAGGGCAACAGGTCATCATTAAAATGGAGGCGATGAAAATCATCCACCCAGAGAAGTTTTCGGAGCTGCAGGCCTCGCAGCCGCGCTACGCGCCGGCCCCGCGCCGCGAGC
>NW_009952709.1:61500-64531 GCF_000747805.2 Chaetura pelagica | reverse complement strand
AACAGACTGCCAGCTGAAGCCCTGGCCACCAACCCCGTCCAGTGGAGCAGTGACACCGACCGCAGCTGCTACCAGACCTTCCGCCAGTACTGCGGGGCTGCCTGCACCTGCCACATCCGAAACCCACTGTCTTCCTGCACCATCATGTAAGCCCCCCGCCCCTGCCCGCACCCCAGGCAGCGGGGCAGCTGGGAGCAGATGGGGCAGCACCCACATCCAGTCCCCAGGCCATTCCTTGCTGCCAAAGGATGCTCTGATACTCACCCTGGCCAAGGATGTCAGACCAGCATCTTCACTGGCACTGGTGGGGGGCGGTGGGGATGCTGGGACCTGGCAAGAGCCCCCTACACCCCGGTGCTGCCCAGAGAGAGGGACGCTGCGATGGGCAGAACATCTACCAGCACACCCAGGGGCTCTGGCTCCCCCAGGTTCTGCAGCGAGTGCTCCCGCTGTGCATTGAGCATCTCATCGGGCTCCTTCCCCAGGCGCCTTCTTCCTCTCCTCTCCCCACGGCTCTTGAGAGTGGACACGTGTCCCAGCCAGAGAGACACTCTCCATCACCCCGTGGCCACCACCTGTGGCACAAGAAGCCCTGGAGTTGCACTGGGTCACCCACCTGGCACAGGAGGCAAGGACAAGATCCCCGACTGCCCACCCCCCTTCTCTGTAAGTTATTTGCCAAAGCTTTCATCTCAGTGGCCAAGCCGCCCTGCGCCTGAGTCGTAGCCACGCCAAGCCAGCGCACCCGTCCCACGGCTGCGAGCAGACATGCGGCCCGTTTCCTCCATAGGCCCTTGAGGAAAGCTCCACTTTATCCTCGTTTTGGAGGATTCTTGTTTTTTCCCCCATCCATCCCCAGCTGCCCCGTCCCAGGCTGCTACTCGTTCACAAAGGCATTGAGCTGTGCCCGTTCTCTGCCGCTCCGTCCCAGACCCTGCACTCATGTCCTGTGGGATGGCTTGGAGGGGTGGCATGGGGTGCTGTACCCCAAAATACCAGC
Source organism: Chaetura pelagica (assembly GCF_000747805.2). Classification (NCBI taxonomy): domain Eukaryota; kingdom Metazoa; phylum Chordata; class Aves; order Apodiformes; family Apodidae; genus Chaetura; species Chaetura pelagica. The sequence goes on along the minus strand of NW_009952709.1, from coordinate 63,531 downwards.
TACAGTGAGGGAATTTGGGTGGGCAGGGGGGGCAGAGGTCTGGCTCCTGCCCATGGTCCCTTCCCCAAAGCAGCACCTCTCTCTTACCCCTTGTGCAGGGGGGCTGGCAGGGTGGAGGCCCCTGGGGACTCTCTTGCTTTTTCCAGGGCATCTGGAGGGGTAGGTTTGCTGCCAAAAAAAGCAAAAAAAAAACCAAACAAAAAACAAAACCAAAAAAAAAAAAAAGAAAAAGCCATAATCTGCAGGTGCTCCCACGGGGCTGAGCACCACAACCTGGCATGGCTGCAGCACCAGAGCCACCTGCCACCCAGTCCCAGGGCTGGGCAAGCCGAGGGGGCCCTGCAGAGCTCCGCACCCTGGAGGAAGAGCAGCCCCAGTGCTGGCTGAAGCCCAGCACCCATCCAGGGAGAGGGGCTGATCCGTGCCCCCTGCCCACTCCAAGGGAGCAGGCGATGCCACCGGCGCAGCTGCCGGCGCAGGACGGGGCCGGGGCCGTTTCTGTGTTGCTCTGCCAATGCCTCCCGCTGCTGGTTGTGACAATGATCATGTTTTATACCCGGCCTTGTTCTGACCCCCATCAGTCTCCCCAATAAAAGTTATATTGGAACGAACAGCGAGCTGGTGTCTCAGGGGCTGCGTGGCTGCAGGAGGAGCAAGGCCAGGGCTGCATCCTGGCCCTGCTCGGTCCATGGAGAAAGTTGGGGGGGGCAGATACCCAGAGAATGGGCTTTCCCTTGGGCTGGCACCCCGACCTTGCAGCTCCTCTGACCTTGCCCTTGGCTCTGTTGCAGTTGTGTCCCCTCTCTGCCCACTCCCTGGTTACACTGCAGGTGGCTGGGCACCATGGAGTACCCTGCCCACCTTGGCAAGGTCCCCCAGACACTGCAAGGGCTCTTAAATACCCACTGGCTGTCCCGTTCCTCCTCTAGTGACACAAAACACTGGGGGAGAGCATTTGCCAGCCTGGTGCCCAGGTGGCACCTGCTGGTGAAGGGAGATGAGTAGGGACATAGGCAGCACTGGAGTCCCCTCTTCACTCTCCAGTGAGGCAGACACTCCCACAGCCCTGCCACACTCGTGGCCTCTGCACCATCCCCCGCTGCCCCCAGCAGCACCACAAATGGCATCGGTGGGCAGCACCCATTGCCTGCACCAAGTGGGCCCCAGGGTTGCTGGGATGGCAGCTTTCCAGTCAGGAGAGGCAGGAATTTGCAGCAGAAACAGCTGGGATGATGCTCCCAGGGCAGCACAGTTCCCCAGGGTGTGAGCAATGCACACAGGCTGTCAGGCGCACACGTGTGCACGGTGCAGGGTGTATGTGTGTGTGTGCACACCTGGGCTGGCTGGCCCAGTCCTGCTGGCCCTGAAGTGCCTCTGGGGCTGCCTCTGCCCTGCCAGGAGCCACTGTGGAGCAGCTGCTTCCAAAGCACTGACACATCCTCAGCTCACAGCCAGGCCCTGGGGGCAGCTCCAGCTCCCACCCCTGGGCAATACAGGGTGTGCAGGGGGGGTTGCAGACCCCCGGTGCTTGGCTTCTGGTTCCCCTCCAGGAGGGGTTTCTGTTCCCAGAAAATGGAACCACATCCCAGCCCCTAGGTGCTGAATGACAGCATCAATAATGCAGCTGGTGCCATCCCTGGTCCCAAGTGTGCCATGGCCATGACCTGGCTCCTCAGCCCCATGTCCCCATCCCTGCCATCCTTCGTGGGTGTGGGGTACACATGCAACCCTGGCAGCAGTGCTGGGGGCTCCTGGTGGTCACAGCATCCCCTCAGAGAGCCCAATGACATGGCTGTTTGGAGATGCTGAGACAGGCCCAAATCCAGAATGAGCACCTCCATCACCCTGTAGGCTCATCCGGAATCCAGGATGAGCATCTCCATCTCCAGGGCCTCAAAGTCACCAAAGACAGGGCAGAGGTGGCAGCAGTTTTACCCTCGAAGCAGGAATTTGCCCTCTTCATTACATAAGGATGAATGAATGGTACAGCATGTTCCTGCCTCCCCCCCCCCCCCCCGCCCCTGGGGCACA
>NW_009952709.1:57768-61428 GCF_000747805.2 Chaetura pelagica | reverse complement strand
CCCCCCACCCGCCCCTGTGGTTTCTCTTGGGCACAGAGTAAATTTAAAAGCACTAATTTGATTTTTAGTTGCAATTAAGGAAGAAATGGGGCCTTTCAGGAGTGAGTGCTGGGCGACAGCCCATTTCTCCAGCCCTATTAACCTCAAACAAGTGCTTGCTGGAAGAGGGGCCGGGTGTGCTGCAGGGTGCAGGGACAGCAGGGTGGTATCAGCCCTCATGTCACTGTTGCAGGTGAATTAAATCTTTCCAAGTCTCTCTGACACCCTGGGCCCTGAAATGCTCCCATGGCCACTGTGGCCACACCAAACTTCATACCTCCAAGATGGTTTTTCAAAGCACTCCCAAGTCTCACCAGCTGCTTCAACATGGCCCCACGTTGCCGTGGCAGCAGGTTTGGCCACGTGTGAGCAAAGATGCTCCCAGACATTCCCAGATGAGCTGATTGTAAAACCTCCTCACTGATGTCCCAGGCTGGGCTGAAACTCTGGGCTCTCCCTGTGTTCAGGTTGGCCTGTGATGGCAGAGGGAGCTTGAGGGCTCCTAGGAATGACCCTTCCCCAAACTCCCTTGTTTCAGGTGTGGAAAGGGGCAGGGTCAGCAGCTCTTGCCTGGTTTGGGGTCAGCCTCTGGCACAGGTTCAGGAGATTATGTTTCCCAGCTCTTTTCCCTAAAACCAGCCCAGCCAGTCAGTGCTGGAGGTCATGTTGGGTGGGGACAGCTCTGTGCTCCTTCTGCTGATGGGTGGGTGGCAGAGCCAAGGTCAGTCCCTGAGGCCAGTCCCCACGTGTGTGGGCTCACAGTCCTCATCCTGCCCCACCAGGAGGTTGCTCAACAGGAGCAGTTTCCCGGTGGCACTGGAGGGGATCCTGCCCCAGTACAGGGGCTGAAGGCTGTGCTGGGCTATGTGGTAACACCATGCCAGGCTGGACGGAGGTCACCAAGCATCAAGGAGGTGCCCTCCCTGGGGACATACATCCCCAAAAACTCAACCCAGGATAGTCACATCCCCCAAATGGCCATTTCAGCAGAGAGGAAACCACTTGCAACAGCTTCTGCCAATGCCCAGCTTTCACAACAAGGTGCAACCCCACGCTGAGAAGATAATGGGTTGTGGCACTGAGCCTGAGAGGCTGTGACAGGTCCCCAGGGCAGCACTGGCCCTGGGGACTGCTGTGCTCAGGAGCTTTTTTGGGGTTAAGTCTGGACAAGGGCAGCCTGCAGGCACAGCACCACTCCTGCTCCTCCCTGGCTCCACATTCAAGAAGGTGCTGTTCGTGTCTCACTGCTTTTTGCCACCCTTGCAGCTCGTGTCCCTCTGGCTTCACTGCCATGTCCCCAGCATGGGGACTGAGTGGGGCACACAAGATGCTGCTGCTGGTTGTGGGAGGGTGATGCCAGTGACTGGAGCTGAATGGGGACCCTGAAACCCTGATCCCCTCACCCCGACACCCCAACCCCTGCCTGCCTGGGCAGGTGAGACTGGGCTTACTCAGTGATGCCCGAGGCTGGCTGTGCTGCCGGTGTCCTCACTGCCACCTGGGCATGGCCAGTGACCTGGGACAGGGGACATGCAGGAGATGACAAGAGAGAGATACAGGCAGGTCCCTGCAGGGATGGGAACAGCCAGATCTGGGGACATCACATCACCCTCCAGGTGCCACCAGCTGGGAGATGCAATGGAGCATCTGGGGAGCAATGGGGGATCAGGGGCTTGTGGGAGGGGACAGGGAGGGCTACAGGGGGGATGAAGTGAGGGGATGGCATGGATTTGGGGGCTGTGCTGGAGTCCATGGAGGGGCAAGAAAGATGTTGGCAGGCTTCAGTGGGGCAATAGGGGCAGGTGAGAAGGTGGGGGAGGGCTGTCAGGAGTGTGCAGGGGGAGACTGGGGTGCATGGAGGCGCTGTGGGGGCTGCAGAAGGGGACTGGGGGCTGTAGGGAGGGTGTGCATGGGGAGACAGGGCACACGTATGTGCCAGGGGGGGAATGTGGCACGTACCGGGAGTGCAAAGGGATCAGGGAGGGCATGGGAGGGTCTTTGGAGGGGTTGTGCCATGGGCTGGTGCCCTGCAGCCCCTGTGCTGTGGGCACAACCCCTGGCCCTGGCTGGCTGTGCTGCCAACACCCACCGTGCTGCCGCCGCTAAACGTAACCGAGTCCTTGCGAGGGGACATTGCAGCCAGGCTGACAGGCCAGCCCTGCCCCTCTGCCCAGGCACCACGGCATCACCCCTGGGCCACTCCTGCACTGCAGCCCCCCAGGGACCCCAGAGCTAGGGGGATCTGGGTGCCCTTCTATAGCTGTTAGCACCCGGAGGTGCTGGCAGCAGGAGCGCGGACGTGCTGGGAGCGCGTTGTGCTCCATGTCCCCGTGGGGCAGCTCTGGCCTGGTTTGTCCAAACAGCAGCCACCTCCCCCCAAGTAATGTAGAGCAGGGACACGTGCCAGGTATCCCAGGAGGTGGCAGGGCCCCCCTGGCTGTCTAAGCCCCTCCTCCTCACAGGCCCCAAAAAATACCTCTAGCTGGGGCCAAGCTGGTGCTTCTCCTGCTGGAGCTGATCCACTTGGTATAAATAAATATTCCTTGGTACAAGGGGAGCCAAGGGGGGCCACCTGCCTCTGTCTACAGCCTGACCCATTTTGGGGTGCCCTGCTCCTGCTCTGCCTCCCACTCGTTGCTGCTTTGCTAGAGCAAAGCATGGCAGTGCTGACACTGAAGTTGCCTACGTGCCCTGGCAAAAATCTCTGTCCCCGTGGGCACAAGGGCACACTGTGCAGCATGGTGGGCAGCAGAGGAGCTGTGCCATAGCCCAGGCATTGACACAGGGGAGTCCTGAGGAGCTGGGCACTGTGCCTGGATGTGATGCAGCCCTCACGCAGGGCTGGCTGCTGGGTGAGGAGCAGAGCCCACACATCCTGCTCAGCACTGAGCTATTCATGCCCACCGCAGCCACAGGCAGGTCCCACACAGGCACAGCCCCTGTGCCATGGGCTCCTCTGCCTGTGATACCTGGCTGGGGTCAAACCCATCTGTCCTCAGGCAGTGCCACCAGCGCCAGGCCATGGGGACAGAGCCATGTTTGCTTCCTTATCTCCGTGCAGGGCAAAGCATGAGCACGGGCTGGCACTGTCCAGCCTGGGCTGGATTGTGACACGGTGGGGGCAGGCACCCTCTGCCAGTGTGGCTGGGGACCACTGCTTGTCCCCATCCCCTCCTCATGTCACCACTGGGACCCAAGGGGACACGCTCAGCCAAAACCATGTACTGAATTCAGCTGACACAGCCATAGTACAAACACAAGTTATATTTCCAGTCCATGCTGGGGAACCCCAGTCTGTCTGTCCCAGGCACGGGCAGCGCAGCCCATGGCACAGCCCCTCTGGATCTCAGCCCCATGCAGGGATGTGCCCCTGGTGCAGGGAGGGCTCCCACGCTATCAGATCCCTCGCTGCTGCGGGATGTGTCATCTGGTGGGATGCAAGTGATGGCCGGCTCCAGGGGGGCTCCCCCAGCTGCCCACCCCAGCTCCCCCACTGCCTCACCTGCTGCAGGTTCCCTGGCAGCGCCGGAGCCTCCCAGGCACCTGGGTTCACCAGTTCCCTCCCAGGCTGGCACCACCACTGGCCCCAGGGGTGAAGCAGCAGCAGGGCTCATCTCCCCC
>NW_009952709.1:54787-56360 GCF_000747805.2 Chaetura pelagica | reverse complement strand
TGGCTGCGCCAATCAGCTCCCACGGGAGCCGGGGAGGAGCTGGGCCCACGGCCGCCTCTGCCCCTCAGAAATGGAGCCACCCCTGTGGCCAGCACTCCCCACACCACAGTGGCGTGAGCCTTGCTCAGTTCCCAGTACCGACCCAGTCAGACCCAGTGCAGCACAACAGAGTGGGTTCTGTGCTGCCCCAGGCCAGCCCCAGCTCTGTCCCCTGACTCACTCCCTGAGCTGAGCCACCTCACCTTGCCATGCCCCATGAGCATCCTGTGGTGCTTGGAGGGAAGAGCGCAGCCTGGATAGTGCTCAGTGCAAGGGGCAGCGTCACCAGTGTGCTGACTGCCACGCAGCAGCTCTGCACTGTCCACCCACCAGCCCTAGGGTGGATCTGCAAGTGCAACAGCTCCTCAGAGCAAGGCGGAGGGGTGAGAAGACCCCAAAGCCAACCCTGTTGTCACTCACTGCGGTGCCACAGCCAGAGCAGTGCCCGGGGCACCACTCACCCCTGCAGGACCCCATGATCCAGTGTGTGGGAGGGTGGCTGGGTCACAGGCATGGGGTGGCTCCACTGTCCCTTCCTGTCCCAGCCTGCTCCTAGGGACTGTGCCCATCTGATTCATGCCCTGAGCCCTAATTGCTGTTTACATGGCAGCAGAGTTCACTGAACGGAGGGGAGGAAGATGGTGGCACTGGTCCCACTGGGGAACCAGCAGGGCCAGGAGGGCGCATGGCCCCACAGCTCCTAGGGGATAGGCTGCAGGGTGCCAGCTCGCCCAGCCCTGGCTGCAAGCAGCTCCCCGGATGGGGAGGAGGGTAAGTCCAGCAGAGCAAGTGCTCAGGGAATGGGACAACTCAATGGGAACTCGCACTTGGGGATCTTTGACCTCAGCGTCAAGCAGGCTCAGGAAGATGAGCCAGCAGCAGAGACAGAGGGATCAAAGCTTCCTCCTGCGCCCATCCCTGCTGGCCACTGGAGACGGGGAACAGGTCTGTCCAGGCAGCCTCCTGCAGAGAGTGCTGCAGCTGCTGACTAATGCCAGGGTGGAGGGACTCCCATGCAACAGCTCACTTCCTCTAGGTCCAACCACAAACATGAGCTGCCACCAACGCTGCAGATCCAGCAATGCCCACAGGGGCATTCCCAGCACAGGGACCCCAGGAGCACAGAGGACAGCAGGTTAGTCCCAACCTGCAGGATCTCACCACAGGGACTTCTCACCTCTGCTCTGGTGGGATGCAGGCTCAGGGAGCCAGGCTTTACCCAAGTCAAACCCAGCCCCAGGAGATGGGTTCCCCCAGCGCACCATGGCTCTGCTGCCATCAGGGAAGGGCTTGTCAGGTAAGTTCACCCCCTCTGCCAGGCCCCAACCCCTGGCTGGGATAAAATCAGCCCAAGGATAATGACAGAGGTGGATCATTTTGCTGGCTCCTTTATTCAGGCAGAGTTCACGGGGAAGGGGAGGCAGGGAGCCAGGCTCAGGACCAGGTTTCAGACTGGAAGCGCTGGGACCGTTCCAGGGCTGTTAAATGTTCCTCTGCCTCGGAGGGCGACAGGCCACCTTCCAGCTGCAACACC
>NW_009952709.1:45427-54755 GCF_000747805.2 Chaetura pelagica | reverse complement strand
CATTCCTGGGAGAGAGAGTAGGCAGTGAGATGGGGGATGAGCAGGAAAACTGGGAGCATGTCTGCACCCCCAGTGCTCAGGCAGCCCAGGAGATGGGCAGTGGGCAGTGAGATGGGGGATGAGCAGGAAAACTGGGAGCATGTCTGCACCCCCAGTGCTCAGGCAGCCCAGGAGATGGGCAGTGGTTCGTGCCCCCAAACCCATTGCCCCCGGCACACACCACAGGCTGTGGCTGCAGCAGGGTAGTGGGCCCCTGCCTCACCCTGCCACACAGGCTGCTGGCACTGAATAAATTACAGGCTTCAGGAGACAGCTCCTATCACTCCCTAGAGAGCAGCACCGTTATCCACACACAGCTTTTTAGCACCAGCACCTGCAGGCAAAGACAAGGCCTGGTACCCAGTCCCTGGCAAAGGAACATCAGCTGAGTAGCCTTAACTCTGGCCTCTGTATTGCTCCATTTCCTGTCACCCTCATTAGAGGGACATGGGGAACATGTACGAGTCATAATTTGTCAGCAGGAGGGCAGGAAACTGTCCTTTCATCTCAGGGGAAACACTTGATGGAAAACATGTCTGATCCTGAGCTGGGTGAGAGGATTGCTGAGGAGCAGCCACTTCCGGCCGGCCGCTGCCTCCTCTCAAGGAGCACAGAACAGCTGCTTTGATGGCAACGTTTGCAACCAAAGCCAGTTCAAACCTCAAAATAACAGAAATCATGAAGAAAACATGTGCTCCTGTGTCAAAAAAAACAACTAAACCAAACAGGATTCAACACTTCCAAGCATGATTATTTCTTATGGGAAACAAGAAATTGGGACTTTTTCCTGGAGAGTTTAATTTGATGAACTGACTGTGCGACAAAAAAACATCCAATAAAAAAATTCACAGGCTGCTCCAATTGGAACAAGCAACGTCCTTGCTACTTCCCAAGAGCAAGGCAGAAATCTGACTTGCATTTGAAACTGATTAAGGTCCCAAAATACACAGAAAGGAGGTCTTCTTTTTTTGGAAGAGTCATATTGTTTCTGAGTCAGGCACTGATATGCAAATGCAATTTAATGTAGCTGGGCTTGTGATGGAAAACATGTCAAATAATATTTTTTGCAGAAAGAGAGAGACAATTTTTAACCATTTTGCACCTGTGGGAAATAAACTGGGCAAAATCAGAGAGAGAAGACACAGGCCCAGCTCCCCAGACCCTGCCCAAGCCAGCAAGGGCTCAGAAAGGCAGAGACACAGTGCCACATGACAAAGGGACACTGCTCAGGGGCACACAGCCCAGGAATCACTCTTCCCATCTTTCTCCTACTGTGGTTGAAACAGTGAATACTATTTTTAGGGGACAACAGGCCATTTTCAGGCCAGCCTGCGCCTTCCCATCTGGCACTCCACTGCAGATGTTCACAGCAGGTATCTGGGGGCCAGGGGAAGCCCTGTCATCCTGGGGGTCTCTACAGACTGTGGGCTGTTCAACATGGGTGGGAAAATGCCTGCAGCAAACAGGACAGTCACCACTCATGCCAGGAGGATGAGGCATCCAGATCCCACCTGCCTGACCTGGGCCACCCCATGCCAGGGACCAAGACCCCAGAGAGATGGGTCTCAGAGCAACCATGATGTCCGAAACAACATCCTCATGGCCACCACAAAATCCCACAAAGGGGGGAAGCAGTGCAAGCAGAAGAGGAATCTGTTTTGGCACCCCTCAAGGTGTCTCCCATCAGCGTCAGAAAGCAGCCAAAAGGATTGAAGAGGGAAAGGACAGAGCCACTGGGACACTGCAGATGGCACCCAATGGTCCTGACATTTGGGCTGTGGATGGAGGCACAAAGCCAAACCCTAAGTGCAGTGTAGCAGAGGAAAGTGAACTCAACCCCCAGATCAGTGGGTAGGAGTCCCTGGGTCAGGGTGAGGGCAGCAGGAAGCCTCATGATGCAGCAAGGCACTCCAGATCAGGCAGCAGCAAACAGAGCAGTGGGAGGCCTGGCCTCTGCTTCCTGGGCAGTAAACAAAAATCTCCTTCTCCCAGGAATGCAGTGAGGCCAGCCTTGCCCTGCCAGGCTCCAGGGCAGTTCCTGCTCTGGTGTGAGACATGCAGAAAAGAGCCTCCTGCAACTGCTGCTCATGTTGACAGCAGGGCTTGGGTTTGCACAGGGCTGCCCAGGTCACCGGGTGCAGGACAAGGCCCATCAGGGAGCACAGAGCATTTCCCAACGCTTGCCCCAGGCAGCAGCTGAGCAGCCTCCTCCCTGCCACACAGGCAGTGACAGGGCTGGGCAGGTGAAGGGCTTTGTCCAGCCATGTTCAGCACTGCAGCTGCTCTGCCTCCAAAGGCCAGACCCCTCTTTTTGGTCAACTAGTTGAGATTTCCTGTCAGCCCAAGGAAACCACCTAGTGAACAACTGTACTGTCAAAGGAGAAAGAATGGGGTGCAATGTGGCTCATCCCTGCCATAGGAAGGCAGTTTCAGATGCAAAGAGCCAGCCAGGATGTGCCAAGGGTCTCAAAAGCTGCTGCTCACAAGTGCCAGCGCCAGTGGAGCTCTGGTATATTGCACTTTGGAAGCCTCCTGCCCACCTGAGTGGCCACAGGTACCACACAAGCCACCTTCTCCAGTTTCACCGAGCCCCACTGGGTGGGGGTGAAGAAGTCAGGAGTCTCCTGTGTAGGGATTTGCTGTGGGTCAGAGCCCAGGCAGCCTGCTGGCAGGTGACATGGTCACAGGCAGTGGCAGTTGGAGTGACAGGCACAAGGGGTCGGCTGGAGCAGCTCTACCATGGTGCCACCTCTGCTCCTCCTAACTGGAGCACAAGGCAGGTGAGAATGGGCCTGCTCAGCCAAACAGGACATACATAGAGAAGGAACAAGCTGGTCCTTCTGCAGTGGTCACTGCAGCACCCAGAGAGCTACTGGAGTGCAGGGTGTGCTCACTCCGGAGGCTGAGCCAAGGGAAAGCCTCCAGGGGAGTGGAGAAGGGATGTGCAGCCCCAGTCCTTGCACACAGACCTCTCCTCTCACTTACCCAGCCAGGTAGACATGAGCGCTCTGGCTGCTCAGCAGCTCCCACACCAGCCGTCGGTTCTCCCGGATGCGGTGCTGAACATAAACCTTCTCCTCCTGCAGGGAAACACAGTGCTGAGCCCGCCAGCCCTGGCAGCAGCCCCAGCTCCTGCACCTCTGCCCGGCCCTGGGAACTGTTCTCAGTGGCTGGTTGTAAGAGCTTGTGGCAGTGTAGCCCCCCAGGGCAGGGAGCTCTGGGAGAAGCAGCTGGATCAAGCCTCGCACAGGGAAGGGGATCCCCACAGCACAGGTCAGTGCACTGGGATGGGTTGGTGGGAGATGGGTGCAGCAGGAGTTTCTGTGGGGAACATGCCCCAAGGAGCCCCCCTAAATCCTTCAGCTGCCTTCTGCCTGCTCTAGCTCTGGTGAACAGCCAGGATCAGGAGCTGGGGAGTCCCTGCAAGGGCTCCCCTCTTGCCCTCTCCCCTCCCAGTGTGGGCAGAGGAGGCTCAGTGGCCCCTCTGTCCCAGACCTGCTGCAGGGCACAGACCCTTCCCCACACCCCTGGTTGCAGGTCCCAGTCCTGTCACCTGCTGGAGATTTGCAAGAGCTTGGAAGGGCAGGAAGGCTGGAGGGACAGCCTTGATCCCTGATCCCACCTCAGCTGTGCTCACAGACTGGATACAACTCGGTTTGGGCACAGTACAGCTCAACTAAGGAGAGTCTTGAAAGGGTTAATCCACAAGACTTCACACATCCAAGCAACTGCCTACGGCCTTGGCTTCAGCCCAGGAGGAACAGGAACACCATCGCCAACGTGCCTGAATTCACGGCTCCTCCTGACAGAGGTGACACTGTGATGGAGTGATGGAGGCCAGACCCTCTGCTGCAGTGAGCTGAGCTGCAGGGACACCTCCTCCCCACCTCCTCCTCCCTCCCTCCCTCCAGCCCCAAAGGCCACACAGCTCTTGCTGCCTTTCAGGCTCCCTCCCAGCCTGGAGGTGTGTGTGGGAACAACCACGAGCCCCGAGCTGGTCATCACACGGTCAGCAGGTCCCACATGGCTCCACTGGAGAGCCAGGTCACCCCCGGGCACGGCTCCACTGCTCCGGGGACATGGCAGGGGGTGAGCAAAATCATCACATGCACCCACAGCAGCTCAGCATCATTAAGATTAATCAGCTAAGTGCTGACAGAGGCTCTGCAGAGGAGGCCGGGGCTCCAAGTGGGTCATTCGAGGACCTGCAGGTATCTGGAAACCAGGGTACCCCAGTGACAAACTCAGGTTGACATCTGAGCAGCTGAAGCCCAGGGCAACCTGCTGAGAAGCAGCAGAGCCGCATTAGGCGGGATCAGCCGCTCTGCACCGCAGGGTGACTGCACAGGGGGCTTAATGGAGGGAAAAGGGCAATCCTGCTCAGCCTTGGAGCACCCCAACTCCTGCTGGCTCTTTGAAAACAAACTTTTTGATGAGTCCAGGGCTGTGGTGTCTCCTAGAGCCACAGGTACAACGGCCCAAGGTGGCTGATCCTGCCAGCACTTCCATGTGCTTCCCAGGGCAGTGCCGCAGGGACACGGTGGCAGAAGGTTCCGACCACAAACTGCTTCACTCCGCAGAGCCTGCAGAGAAGGGAGGCTGAACTCAATGTGAGTCCCATCCCTCCGGTCTGCAGGGGCAGGAGGAAGTTCTGGGGCCAGTCTCCAGATCTTGGGAGCAGCAGCACCACACCCCCCCCTTCACTGTATAAACCATCAGAAAAAATGCAGGCTGGTCACCCAAGAGACCTCTGCAGTGCTGCTCCAGTTCATTAGAGCCTTGGAGAGCCTTCACAGAAAGCATTCAACTTGTGCCTTACAAGTGACCAGATAAAAAGTGCTGGCTTCATGTCAATGCACACCCACAGCCAGGAGAAAAGGACTGGTGCAGCTGCGTCACCTAGAGACACCCATTCTCACAGACCCTTCTTATCAGATCTCTCTGTTCCAAAGGTTTTCAGTGAGCTTTCAGTGCCAGCAGGAGACAGGGCAGGGCAGAGGAACAGAGTTCCAGCTCTTGGAGCCACTCTGGCAACATCAAAAGCCTGGAGAGGGGCTGAGGGAGGCCCCGAAGAGGCTGCCTGGGAAATAAAGGAGCAAAGTGAGGGGTCGAGTAAGGGGCTGCTCATACATCTGGGGAGGTTCCTCCTGCACAGCTGAGACCTGGGCAGAGCTGGCAAGGGGGCCAAGCTCCTCAGCTTCAGCCAGCAATTCAAGGGACACGGTGGGGAGGTGACATGCTAAACCAAGAAAGGTTATTGCCTGGTGACTCCCCTCCCCCGAGAGGCCTGGGAGCCTTTTATCACTCACATGGTACAGCAAAACAAGGCTGGCTGATGCTTTATCTGCTCCAGGACTCACCAGCCCCTTCTAGCTTAACTCAGCCAGACGTGTTCCTGGGCTGCTAGTGGGGATCCCAGGCAGCACACAAAGGGTGCAGAAAAGGTGACCATTGTGTCACCCCACCAGGCCACACTCACAGATACAAGGGCCAGAAACAATGGCAGACTGCCATCAGTGCTGCCTGAGATGCTTCTATATCCACCTTCCTCCTCTGGGAACTAACCTGGTCCCTGGAGAAGGCAGTGAAGAGCATCAGGAAGCCCTTCATCACCAGCTCTTCCCACTCCACCTGGCAGTAGAAGTCCTTGGATTTCTGGCGGCAGCCAAAGAACAAGCAATTCCCTGCAGAGAACAGACCAGAAGGGCTCTGCTGGGTGGACCAAATGAATGCTGGGGACCATTGGTGCCCATGGGACCTGCTGCAGAGCCCAGGGCTCTCACCTCTTTGCCAGACCTGGCTGACAGCCCTGGCCTGGAAGAGTCAGGAGGACTCAGGAACTGTGTGAGCATGAAGCCAGGTGGCCTGTGGCAACCAAAGGCCACTATGTGCAGGGAAAACAGGAGGCGGGGGGCAGGCTGGGCAAGAAGAGTCCCCCAGGGCATCCAGTTCCCCTCCACCAGCCTCAGCTTCCTGCGGAGACCGCACCAGGGAATGAGGATGGGAAAAGGGCAGAGGCACAATTCCTTGTGCAACAAGCCACCTCCACTCCCAGAGATGAGGAGGAGCCTCTGCAGAGCCCTGCCCTGACCCTGCAGCATGGCCTGTGAATAACCACCAGGCTGCACACACCAGGCTCTGGTGCTCACCTGCCCCAGAGCCCAGCTTGCTCCCACCCAAACACAGCAAAGCCTGGGCATGTCCAAACCCTCAGGAGCCCCCGACCCCTCCTTCCCACATGCTGAACACAGACCTGCCTGCAGTAAGGGGCACCCCTGGTCCCTCCCAGGACCACCCCTCACCTCTCCGTCCTTGTGCCACGCGCTCCTGTATAGCTGCTCGGAAAGGTGCCACCCCTGTGCCAGGGCCAATCATGATCACTGGGGTGTCAGGGTCAGCTGGGAACTTCATTCCTCCTTTCTTCACCCAAAGAGGCACCCGGACATCACCTGCAAAACAAACTGGCTACTATCACCCCACCACGCTGCACCTGTAAGACTCTCTGCAGAGGGCCAGCCTAATATCCAGCTCTTCCAAGATGCTCTGGAGACAGGGACAGCACCTGCCTTACCACCACCAAGGCACCCCTGGTGCCACAGGCACCCTGTGGATGTAGGAAAAGCTCTTCTGATGTCTCAGCATGGCCTCTGAGTGAATCCCAGAGCAAGAGCCCTGCAGCACATGGGCTGGGGCACAGCTTTCTCCTCACTCAGCTGGTGCCAGCTGGAGGTGAGCAGAGATCAAAACCTAGCTGTTGAGTATGGGAAGGCCAAACTTGCTTCCTGGGAGCCAGAGGAGGGGTGAAGGTCCCCCTCTAGGGGATGGACACTGCGAGCTCAGCCTGTCCTGCCAAGCCCGAGTGCTCCAGCTCCCCATGGTGGTGGTGCTCCACCCAACACCTTCAGCTCCTGCCAGCAGGCCCGCAGCTCCTCCAGGGTCCCATGGGCTCAGTGCTGAGGTGCCGTGGCTGGCACACAGGGCTCTCACTGAGTCCAGTTACCTTGCTCTGGGTTGAGAGAAGCCAACCAGGTAGAGCAGAGACCACGGCGGGGTTTGCTGAGCTGCGTCTTGTACCACACCACTGCCATGAGGATCTGGATCCGGTCAGGGTGAGCCTGTGTCCAGACAGGAGCCATCAGAAAGGAGAAGACACCCAGCACGGCTCTGCAGGAAGAGCCCAGTTTACCTTGCTCTGGGTTGAGAGAAGCCAACCAGGTAGAGCAGAGACCACGGCGGGGTTTGCTGAGCTGCGTCTTGTACCACACCACTGCCATGAGGATCTGGATCCGGTCAGGGTGAGCCTGTGTCCAGACAGGAGCCATCAGAAAGGAGAAGACACCCAGCTCTGCTCTGCAGGAAGAGCCCAGTGGCTCCTGCAGGGACAAAGCCCATGCCCAGCTCCTGCCAGGGCACCAACAACACTCATCCTAGCCTGGAGCAGCCATTCAGACACGGAACAGAGCAAACTCCTGCCTAAAACTTTCCAGAGGGGAAGGGGGTTCTCCAAGAGCAGCGCTGCTGTGGGAATTCTCCACACAGCTGGCAACCGTGACAGAGACTGTCCAACCCAAGAGGCCCCCATGGAGGACAAATACCAGCCATTCAAGCCATGCCAAACCACCCGGAGCAGGTCCCACTGCCACCTCCCGGCAGCAGCAGGAAGCAGCAATCCCACTTCCCGCAGACACACCAAGACCCAGCCAGCCTCCATGGCACCACATCCCACCGCTCCCAATGACAAGGATACCAGAGCTCAGAGCCTGACACGAGGCTGAGAGGGACCAGGTTCTTACCAGCATGGAGGAGGCAATGGAGAAGGCACGGGGTCTGATGCGAGGGATGAGGTCCAGCAGGTATTCAGGTGGAATGGCACAGGTAGTTTGAGGGAAATCCCACAGGACCTGCAAAGCCACGGAGGGGTAAAACCTGGAGCAGCCAGCAAGCAGCCTGCCTGCTTCCCCGGGCAGCAGAGGCTGCCCCCAGTGCTGGGCCATGCTGCCCCCCACCAAAGACACCAACTGCCCCATCCCACTGCCCTCCCCTCACCTCCACGCTACAACACAGGGCCTCCCCCAAGCCCAGAATGATCTGGAGCAGGTTGTAACCACCAGCAGAAATCCAAGGACACTTCAGAACATGGGTGAAGTAGATTCAGGTCCTTAGCCAAGCAATTATGGCTCATCATTGTAGCCTTTCAATACTTAAAGGGGGCCTACATGAAAGACTTTTTAGCAGGGCCTGCAGTGACAGGATAATGGGTGAGAATAGAAAACTGACAGAGGAAGATTTAGACTAGCTGTAAGGAAGAAATTTTTTACAATGTGAATGGTGAAACACTGGCCCAGGTTGCCCAGAAGACGTAGTAGAAGCCCCATCCTGGAAACATTCAGGGTCAGGTTGGATGGGGCTGTGAGCAGCCTGATCTAGTTGATGTCCCTGCTCCAGGTGGAATGGCACAGGTAGTTTGAGGGAAATCCCACAGGACCTGCAAAGCCACGGAGGGGTAAAACCTGGAGCAGCCAGCAAGCAGCCTGCCTGCTTCCCCGGGCAGCAGAGGCTGCCCCCAGTGCTGGGCCATGCTGCCCCCCACCAAAGACACCAACTGCCCCATCCCACTGCCCTCCCCTCACCTCCACGCTACAACACAGGGCCTCCCCCAAGCCCAGAATGATCTGGAGCAGGTTGTAACCACCAGCAGAAATCCAAGGACACTTCAGAACATGGGTGAAGTAGATTCAGGTCCTTAGCCAAGCAATTATGGCTCATCATTGTAGCCTTTCAATACTTAAAGGGGGCCTACATGAAAGACTTTTTAGCAGGGCCTGCAGTGACAGGATAATGGGTGAGAATAGAAAACTGACAGAGGAAGATTTAGACTAGCTGTAAGGAAGAAATTTTTTACAATGTGAATGGTGAAACGCTGGCCCAGGTTGCCCAGAAGACGTAGTAGAAGCCCCATCCTGGAAACATTCAGGGTCAGGTTGGATGGGGCTGTGAGCAGCCTGATCTAGTTGATGTCCCTGCTCACTGCAGGGGGGCTGGGCTAGATGGCCTTTAGCGGCCCCCTCCAGCCCCAGCCATTCTGTATCAGCTCCCCGGGTGCTATATGCCACAGCACAGTCCCCAGGGAGCAGGTTTGCTCCCCCTGCCAGACCTCCAGGGTGGTCCTGCGGGGCCGGTTGCAGTAGCTGAACAGCTCCTCCTGGCCCTGTGCTGAGCTGAACTCCTGCAGCTTCTCCCGCTCCAGGTCGCTGGTAGAGAAGTAGGACAAGAGGTGGAAGAAGGAGCG
>NW_009952709.1:43906-45410 GCF_000747805.2 Chaetura pelagica | reverse complement strand
AGTGGGTGACCAGGTACCGGATGGTGCAGGGCTGTGGCAAGAGGGCAGGGAGGGATGTGCCTGCAAGGCAAGGCAGTGGGGGGAGCTCAGGAGCAGGACACCCCACACTGCCTGCCCACTGCCTCCCAGCTCTGCTGCCCCCAGCTCTGCTGCCCCCCCTGCAGCCACCCACACATTGCCTAGATGTGCTAGTGGAGCCAACTTTGGATACTGCTGTTGCTGCTCCCCCCATGGGTCCCCACTCCCTCCTACTCTCCCCAGTTTGTTTTTCAAGCCCACAGGTTTGCAACAGCCAAAGTCAAGTAGTGTTGAGCTGTCTCTTACTTTATGGTGGTGCTTTAGAACACCTCATCAACCCAGGTCCCACCTGCACACAACGTGGTGGAAATATCCAGCAGCTTCCCATGGCCTGTCCCTGTCTCCTAGTTGTCTCCCAAAGGAGTGAGGAGCAGCCTAAATTTCTCTTGGGTTTGCCTGCCAGGCAAAAATCCCAGCACTCACAGACACATGAGAGATGGAGGGGAAAGTACACCCAGGGGAGAGAGGAGAAAACTCTCCCAGTATCACACAGACTGCAGATCCACCAGGGCCTCCAAGGGGCTTCTCTAGTTATTGGAGCCAGTTTGTGGCTGCAAGAGCCTCTGCAACAGGTCCCAGGGGCTCAGCGTGTGGGGGAACCTGCACATCCCAGGCAAGGACACGACGGCATGGATGGGGCAGTGATGAGAACAACCAGACCCAGGGCTTGGTCTGGGGGGGCTGCAGGATCTTGCAGGCCTTGGGCTGGGGGCTGCCAAGGCACAAGGCGTCAGTGCAGCCTGGACCCTGCAGGTTCCTCCCAGGAGCTGCATGGGATCCACATGGGATTCACCTGTGCAGAGCACTGGGAGGGCAGGAGAGCCCCTGCACTGTGGGACGTCCCCATCAGCTACTCCCAACTCCCCAGTTATTGTGCATAAAGCAAAGGGAAGGCACAGCTCCAGGCTGGGTCAGCACTCTGGGAGCTGCCCCATCCCAGCAGGGAGGGCAGGACCTACCAGGCTCTGTGGGCTTCAGCACAAACCATCTGTCTGGATCCAGGCGCAGGAGCTGGCAGAACTGCTGAACATCTTCAGGGCAGTTCTGGGGCTGGATCATCACCACATCTCCTGCACTGAACCTGTGGATGCAGCAGAACCTGCTGAGGGCAGCCCTTGGGCAGGCACATGGGCACAGCACCCACACCCAGCACCTGTGCCAGGGGACAGGCCTGCTCAGTCAAACTTCTAGTGTCACTCACAATATGCTCCCTAAGCTGACAAGGCAAGGAGAGCTGCTCCACAGGCAGAACCCACACTGCCACACCCCCCTACTCTGTCAAGACTGGATGGGGCTTGGAGCAACCTGGTCTGGTGGGAGGTGTCCTGCCCATGGCAGGGGGGGTGGAACTGGATAATCTTTAAGGTGTCTCCCAACCCAAACCATTCCATGATTCTGTGTAGGGGGACAGGGCAGCAGGGACTAC
>NW_009952709.1:31653-37430 GCF_000747805.2 Chaetura pelagica | reverse complement strand
CCCCCAGGGCCCCCAAGGGGCTTCTCTAGTTATTGGAGCCAGTTTGTGGCTGCAAGAGCCTCTGCAACAGGTCCCAGGGGCTCAGCGTGTGGGGGAACCTGCACATCCCAGGCAAGGACACGACGGCATGGATGGGGCAGTGATGAGAACAACCAGACCCAGGGCTTGGTCTGGGGGGGCTGCAGGATCTTGCAGGCCTTGGGCTGGGGGCTGCCAAGGCACAAGGCGTCAGTGCAGCCTGGACCCTGCAGGTTCCTCCCAGGAGCTGCATGGGATCCACATGGGATTCACCTGTGCAGAGCACTGGGAGGGCAGGAGAGCCCCTGCACTGTGGGACGTCCCCATCAGCTACTCCCAACTCCCCAGTTATTGTGCATAAAGCAAAGGGAAGGCACAGCTCCAGGCTGGGTCAGCACTCTGGGAGCTGCCCCATCCCAGCAGGGAGGGCAGGACCTACCAGGCTCTGTGGGCTTCAGCACAAACCATCTGTCTGGATCCAGGCGCAGGAGCTGGCAGAACTGCTGAACATCTTCAGGGCAGTTCTGGGGCTGGATCATCACCACATCTCCTGCACTGAACCTGTGGATGCAGCAGAACCTGCTGAGGGCAGCCCTTGGGCAGGCACATGGGCATAGCACCCACACCCAGCACCCGTGCCAGGGGACAGGCCTGCTCAGTCAAACTTCTAGTGTCACTCACAATATGCTCCCTAAGCTGACAAGGCAAGGAGAGCTGCTCCACAGGCAGAACCCACACTGCCACACCCCCCTACTCTGTCAAGACTGGATGGGGCTTGGAGCAACCTGGTCTGGTGGGAGGTGTCCTGCCCATGGCAGGGGGGGTGGAACTGGATAATCTTTAAGGTGTCTCCCAACCCAAACCATTCCATGATTCTGTGTAGGGGGACAGGGCAGCAGGGACTACGTCCATGAGGCTGCAGCCTGGGATATGGCTGAAGAAGGGGAGTGGAAGAGGAAGGCAGGCTATGGGACACCCCATCCCACATGAACATCCCACCCCAGGACACTTGGGGGAGTCAGGAAAACACTCACGTGATTCCCGAGCCGGTGACATCGAACTCGATGAGCCGAACATCCTGGAAATGGGATCCTGCTGTTACCCGCTGGTTGGACACCACCCGGGCAGCAAAGGGCTGCAGCTCAGAGGGAGCAGCCCCGGGTGCTGTGTTCTGGAGCAGGTCAGCACGGGGCTGCGGGGTGTCCTCAGCCAGGTAGTGCAGGGTGTACCTGGGGGGCAGGCTGCGGGCAGGAGACCAGTGCAGGGTGGTTACCTCCATGTCACAGCTCCTCTGCTCCCACAGCCCCACAGGCTGGGAGCAGGGAGAGGCCTGAAGTCACCTATGGTATCCACCACCCATCATCCCTGTCCCCTGGCCTGTGGTAAGGGAACATACTGCAGGCTGCCAGGAGGAGACCCCAAAGGCTCCTGAGCAGGCAGAGGGAGGCTGGGCTCAGCAGGGCTGTCAAGAGCAGAGGCAAGACAGAACAAGATGGACAGAGCCCTGCCGGGGCAGCCAACACACAGACCCAGGGGACAAGGGGACACCCCATCTACAGAGAGAGAGGGACCACACGTGGCCAAAATCCAAGGGATACTTGGGACACCAGAAGCTGTGTGAGGAGGTTTTCTGGTCAAAGCAGGACACTTTTCCAGCCTGGAGATGGCACTTCACAACAGCCAGGTCCAGCAGTCCCTGTCAACCCTCTGCACTCACCACACATCAGGACTGATGATCTCAAGGCCAGGAGGGAGAGGATACAAGGCCAGGATCTTGTCCCATAAGGCCAGGAGCCATGGATCCACCACTGCATCTGGCCTGCAAGAGGGAAGTTCAGGCTGCAGCAGAGCAGTATCATCCCTACAGGCTCAAGCACTGCTACCCCTGCACCTGGACAATGTTGCGCCATCCCTGGGAAGCTACCTCTGCTCCTCTTTCACTTTACGGTCACTCCATGCCATACCCTTCCAGCTTCAGCTCTGGAAACATGTCTCAGCTACTCTAAGCACTCATTTGCTCTCTGGAACCCAAACACTGATGTCTGAGCAGAACCACCACCCCTGCACACAGCTGGGGACAGTCACTGACCCCCCAAGCCACACAGCCTCTGCCCTGGGCGAGGAGCTGCTGTGAAGCCTGCAAGCTGTGTGACTCAGCTGTCCCTTGGTCTGAATAGGGCTGGGCAGAGTCAGGAGCCACTGGTACGTGCTGGGGGACACCCTGGAGTAGCAAGTGACCCAGATCCTGGCACATGAGAGTTATGAGTGGAGACCAGCAGAGGCAGAGAGCAGCAGGAGGCTGCTGGACACATCTGGGGCACAGGGGCAGCCCCGTGGTGGAAGCAGCACATTGCTGTCCCCAGGGATGGGGTAAAGCACACTCTGCCTCACCCTCAGCCCAAGGACAAAACTGTCATGCACCCCAGGGCTTCCCCCCAACCCCTCCACCAGGTTCTTACCCCAGGTCGTGCTGGTCATCTCCCAAGGCCACAGGCAGCAGAGCGTTGCCCCCGAGCTGTAGCAACCGCTTGTGCAGCTTCTTCGCCACAAAATTAAACCTGAGCAGAGAAGAATGAGAGCTGCAGGGGGCAGGGCAGAGGGCAGGGCTGGGGGCAGGGCAGGGGGCAGGGCAAGGGGGCATGGGGCAGAGCAGGGGGCAGGGCAGGGAGGCAGGGAGTAGGGCAGGGAGCTAGGGCCCCTGCTCCCCGGGCCAGCAACACCCAGCAGGTCCAGCCAGAGCCCAGCACACGGACCTGGCCCTGCACCCTGCCCAGCTCAGCCCCCTCCTGGGGCAGCTCAGAGAGGCAGCTGCTGACAGGCTCTGTGCCCAGCTTCCCAGAAAGGACTCGGGGATGTTAGGCTTCCCTTCAGGGCAGCTTGTGCCCTGAGCAGAGAGACACCTCCTTCCCTCTAGACCCTCACTGCCCACAGAGCTCAGGGACACTCCCATCCCTCCCAGTACAGCTCTGTCGGGGACACGGGAACAATCTTCTGGGAGAAAACTGTGACCAACAAGGCCAACAAGACTGGCTGCCACCTACAACTGTTTCATGTTTCCTCTTGGCTTGGTCCACTGAAATTACTATGGCACAGGCTGCCCTGCAACTTGGACAGAGATCTGCATGGCTGCCATAACTGACTGAACAGTGCTGCCTGACACACTGCAGTGAAGTGTCTGCTTGAAGAGGCCAGGAGGAAAGAAACAGGCAGAAGCCAAATCAATTCCTGGGGTTTAGGAGGGACCCATGCTGGTGGGGCAAAGATTTTTAAGGATGGTAAGAATTATGTTTTGTCTGAGCTGCTGCTCCAGAGTCAGGCTCTGTCTCCTCTTGCCCCTTCGTTCTCCAGTCACCTGCAGTGGGTAGGTGAGGAGCCACAGAGCTGCTTACTTGGGGTAGGAGGAGTCACCAAGGCCCAGCACGGCGAAGTCCAGCTGGCAGAGGGAACCGAGCGGCAGGTTCTTCCGGAACAGAAACCGCCAGAACATCTAGAGAGGACATGGCCAAGGAGTCACACTGCTCCCCAGGGAGCCTTCCCTGCGTGCCTCTCCCCAGCTTCACCCACCCACAGGGCCCCTCCTGCCCTCTGCTCAGTCCCAACAGAGTGGGCAGCACAGCCTTCTGCAGAGGTGACCCCTGAAAGCGGCCACCACTGCTACGTGCCAGGAGGATGATGCTGTGAAACCCCCACAGGTCCATGGCAGAGCTCTCTAGGCTGCTCAAACCTGCCTGAGTCCCACCAGCAGCACAAGATGTGACTGGTGCTGCTGCAAAGCTCCCTCCTCCAAAAATAACCACCGCTCCAGCTGCATCAAGAGAGAAATCCAGTCACTGGACCAGGAATACAAAAGCAACACGGAGAGGAGTGTCCTACCTTCATGTTGTCAGGTGGGTCCCCCTGGCCGGTGGTTGCACACACAAATATCACCAGTGGCTCACTGATCAGGTTGGCCTGTGGGCACAAAGATGGCAAGGCACATTCAGGTCAGCAGCCCCCAGACACGTGTCCCAGCTCTCATGGCTGCTCACATCACAGGGAGCTCAGGGACAGAGCACACCTCGAGGCACCACCTCCCCTGCAGGGACTGCAGCAGGATCTGCAGCACCAGCCCCAGGGTGCTCCTCACCTGGCAGGGCACAGCTGAGCACCTGCCATCCAACCCAAGCTCTGTTCCAAGAGCCAGTGTTCACTTCTCACACATTTTCATAGGCTCACGGAACACCAGGTTGGAAGGGACCTCGGGGATCACCTGGTCTGACCTTTCTCAGCACACAAGCACAGTCTAAACAAGGTGGCCCATCACCCCCTCCAGCTCAGTCTTAAGAGACAATCCAACACTTCCCTGGGGAGACTCTTCCAATGGCTGACTGCTGTCACTGTGAAAAATATTCCTCTTGTGTCCAACCGGAATCTCCCCAGGAGTAACTTGTTCCCAACCACACCACAGCTTTTCCATGGGGCTCCTTGTTAAAAGGGAGTTTCTGTCTTCTTTGTAATTGCCCTTCAAGTACATGAAAATGGTAATAAGATCTCCCCTGAGCCTTCTTCCCTCAAGGCTGAACAAACCCAGTTCTTCCAGCCTTTCCTCACCTGGGAGGCTTTCCAGTCCCTGGATTATCTTTGTGGCCCTTCTCCAGGCCGTCCACATCTCTTTTGTACAGGTCTCATGGGTCCAGCCAGGGCAGAACCCACTTTCTATTTAGTAATTTTACTTTCAGTGAAGTCACTTCTAAGTGACTCTGCTCTCTGAAACTATCAGCATGTTTCTCAGTCAGTGTCTGCTCCTAGTGTTGGTAACACCTGATGTTTACAGTCCCTGCTGGAGAATGGTGTGGAGACCAAGAACACTGATGGGTTTTGGTGAACTTCTTATGCCCAGGAAACAAAAGGAGGGAAAAGGGGTCACACCTGTGGGGAGAAGCAGACCAGACAGGTGACTCAAACTGAACCAAGTATTCCATCCCATACGTGTCATACCAAGTGTAGAACTGAGGGACCACGAGGGTCAAGCTTTCCTCATCCATGGCTGGTGTCCCAGGCTGCCCAGGGAGGTTGTGGAGTCTTTTTCTCTAAAGATATCCCCATCTGGGCATGTTCCTGTGGGATCTAATGTAGGTGACCCTGCTCAAACAAGGAGGTCCTTTCCAACCCTGGCCATTCTGTGACTGGAGAAGGGTTAGCACAGAGCATCTGTCCCCCATTTAATTGCCCACCCAGCCTTAAACCTGGACACTAGTGGGGCCCAAAACTGGGTGGCCTGACAAGTGCTGAGATAGTAACTTCATTAACCCTTCTGGTGATGCAACCCAGCATCCTGTTGGCCTCCCTTGCTCCTTTCTTTTGCTCATTTCCATTCGTTTTTTGCATTCTCAAGCGAGTGAAGCCCAAGGAAGGGCACAGAGCTCTGGTGAAACCCAACAGGTCCCAGCCAAGCTGCAGGCTGCCAGCAATAAGCTCAGTGGAGACCGAGCAAGTCCCTGGGAACACCTTTGGGTGCCCCTACTCACCACGTTGTAGCCATCCAAGGCCTCCACCCTGCACTGGAAACGCCGCCGTTTGGCTTCTCGGCCGATTCTCTCGGCTGTGTCCTCGGCCGTCCCGGTTTGGCTGCCGAAAAGAACCAGGACTTTTCGTTCCCCCATCTGAAAGAGGACGAGGCGCTGAGGGGGCCGCGGGGCGACGCTGGGGGGCCGGACCCGGGGGCTCCGGGCAGGGACCAAGTCTGTCCTGGCCTCGGCTTCGGGCCGGCCCCAGGCCCC
>NW_009952709.1:27055-30933 GCF_000747805.2 Chaetura pelagica | reverse complement strand
GTCGGTGAGTCTGTTCCAGGACGGGGAGAAGCGCCTGGCCGTGGTGCGGCTCTTCTGGATCCTCACCATCCTCAGCCTCAAGTTCGTCTTCGAGATGCTGCTGTGCCAGAAGCTGGTGGAGCAGGCCCGGGAGCTGTGGTTCGGCCTCATCATGTCTCCCGTCTTCATCCTGCTGCAGCTGCTGATGATCCGAGCCTGCCGGGTGAACTGAGGGCGGGGGAGCAGGCTCTGGGTGCTCACTCCGGACAGAGACATTCCTGACTCTCCAGGGAGCCCGGACTCCTGACAGCAGCTTCTCCCCCGGCGTTCCCGAGCACAGCGGGTAGGCGGCAGGTCCCGCGGGGCCTGGGCTTTGTGTCTGAGCTGTGTCTGGCTTCGTGTTTCTTCAGAAGATCCTTTTGTGCTGCATTCTTATTTCAGGTCTCAGCTCTCAGTGTTAGGCCTCAGGCATCCTGCCCCCAGCACTGGTTGATACCCAGGTTATTTTATTTGAAAATAAATATGCATGGAAGGTTTCCTTTTATTTATATATATTTTTTTATTTTTATTTTTTTTCCCCCTGGAAAGCATTTGTACTTAAAGCTGCTGCCTGGAGAATGGGAATGGCTGGTTGGTTGCAGTGAATCTCATCCCCCCAGGCCCCTGCCAACCTGTCCCCCTGTCCTGCCCCACCCCAGGCCACCTTGTTATGATGCTTCAGCAGCAAAGCTCCTGGGTCCTCTCACTGCCCTGAGCCCCTCATGCCTTCACTGCACTGGTGGGGTTTCATGGGGCTGTGCTCAGAGCCAGAGAGAATTGATGTGTTTATTTTTGACCATAAATGTGGGATTTTTTCTTTGTGTTTCAGATCCATTCCCTAAATACCAAGGTGGAGGTGTTGGGAGGGCAAGGCACAGGGACTGTGTAACCAGCTCATGCTGGTTAGGACATGGGGGTTGGGTCTCACTGAGCCCCAGCTTTGGTGTGAAACACTGTCCCCAGACCCCCAGGATTCCTCAGGGAAGTGCAGATCTGCACGTTAAATGTCAGTGTCACAGGGAGCTCCCAGCTCCAAGGATCCCTCAGTGTCACTTGTGTCCAGCCCCCACCATCAGTGTGTTGTGAGCTGTGGGTCTGTCCCTCACCCCTCTGCCACTGCTGCTTGGGAGCCCAGGCCCAGGTCTCCTTCTCACACCAAGTTTCACAGACCTTTGTACTCTATGGATGATGTTGACTCGGCCAAAGCATTTCCTGGGAGCCAGGGCTTCCCCTCCAGCCTCAGCTGCTCATCCCTGTCCTTGCTCCTGGTATGCCCTCTCTCCTGCTGCTTTCAGGATCTGTTTTGGGCAGGTGGGATCTTGAGATGGAAAACTGCTGGAGAACCAGGTCTGCAGGCCAGGGTCGATCAGCAGAGGCCTGAGGAAGCACCAGATACAGGTTTGTGGGGCTGATGCTCTGATGACTAGGAAACAAGTGGCTTCTCCCTAGCAGGTGGGTGGGCACTGCAAGGAGGTTTCCCACAGGTGACCACGGTCCCCTTGTGCTGCTGCCTCATCCTGGCTGTCACAGAGTGAGGGTGGCAGAACCAGAGGTGTTCTTCAGCAGGATCCATAAGCTGACACAGATTTAGCCCATACTGGGGCTTAGCACCTGCTGCACAGTGCTGCTGGCATCAGGGTCTGGTACTGGAAGTGCAGGACAGGAGCACCCATCTCGCTCAGTCCTTGCACACCGTTAGGTGGCACTGGGCCCTGAGCCCTGGGACCTGTCTCACAGGAGCTCCTTCACTCCTACTCCACCTTGTGATGTGGTTTTCCAGGGCTTGATGTCACCAAAGTGCAGCCAGAACATCCCCAGAAGCTCCTTCTGTCTCTCCACTTGGAGCAGCCGTTTGCTCACGCAGGCCAAGCGATGGGAAACCAAGGACACCTCACCCAGGAGGGTGGTGGCTGCTCTGTGTCCACTTCCACCTCCCTGCACCATGAGTTCATCCCTGCTCTTGGTGTCTCTGAGCAGCTGATTTGCCCACAACGCTGCAGGATCCATAATCTGACACAGATTTAGCCCATACTGGGGCTTAGCACCTGCTGCACAGTGCTGCTGGCATCAGGGTCTGGTACTGGAAGTGCAGGACAGGAGCACCCATCTCGCTCAGTCCTTGCACACCGTTAGGTGGCACTGGGCCCTGAGCCCTGGGACCTGTCTCACAGGAGCTCCTTCACTCCTACTCCACCTTGTGATGTGGTTTTCCAGGGCTTGATGTCACCAAAGTGCAGCCAGAACATCCCCAGAAGCTCCTTCTGTCTCTCCACTTGGAGCAGCCGTTTGCTCACGCAGGCCAAGCGATGGGAAACCAAGGACACCTCACCCAGGAGGGTGGTGGCTGCTCTGTGTCCACTTCCACCTCCCTGCACCATGAGTTCATCCCTGCTCTTGGTGTCTCTGAGCAGCTGATTTGCCCACAACGCTCCTGGTCGCTCTGGGCACGCAGGCCGGGCGTGTTGTGTCACCAGCACCCACGGGTCATCAGCAGCCAGAGAGTCACTGGTGTGGGTCTGGGGGCTGGGTGTGAGGGAGCAGCAAGGCTGCGGCAGTGCTGGGGGACAGCTCATGATTGGCATGAGGAACTGGAGCTGCAAGGAGTGGGGGACATGGCTGGGGAAGGTGCAGAGGAGCAGGAGGAGCAGCACGGCCTGAGTCAGGAGGGGACAGTCACTGCGGTCCCTGGCACCAGCCACCCAGCTAATTACACCAAAAAAGCCTGACCCCAAAGATCAAACAAAGTAACCCAGGCAGTGCCCTGCAGGGCAGTGGGGCTGCTTCCTGCTGCTGGGCCCAGCAGGGCTCCCCTGGGACCATCACTCCAGCAGTGTCACCGGGGTGTGGTGCGTGACACGGGGACGCGCTGCCACATCCACCCTGGTGCCACCACGCTCACCTGCAGCAGCTTCTCCAGCATTTTGCAGCTGCCCTAGGGAGGATCCAGCCACCAGCACTTCCCAGCTCTGCTCCTCCCAGGTAAGACAGGCTCCCCCGTATGTCTGGGGACATGGAGGGGCACGATACCACATGGTGGCACTTGGGGTGGGGGCTACCTGCATGGTTGGGGCAAAGGGACAAGCCAGGACAAACCAGGACCAGCCATATCCCTTCCCGGGACTTGCTCCTCATGGAAAGGAGTCACTTGCTGTGCCCAGGGCCACCAAATCCTGCAACAAAACTTGCCAGGGCCTTTGTCCTTGCACCCCAGCAGTGCAGCTCCACAGTCGTCTGTGGCCATGACAATGTGGCCACATACAACTCCTTCTAGGGCATCCAGCTTAGTGAAACCCTGCTGGTGCCCTGCCAGCTGGCACAGCTTATGGGGACAGACCCTGTCACCCTTCCCCTGTTCAGTGCAAGCCATGGGGTCCCTGACACTTCTGCTGGGCTTCATGCATGAGAAGGACATGGGTCCAGCACGACCTGAGCCACCACAGGGGCATGAGGGCTCCTAAAGGAGACAGCTGGGAATGGATAGAAGCAGGGACTTCTATCACCACCTGCATCTTGACATGGGCAGCACCTGGGGACCATGTGATCTGCTCAGCATGGTTGTGGATTTAGCATTCTGATGTGGTGGGTGGTTTCTGGTGAGGAGCTGGGAGCTGCTTTGCTGGTCCCTGGGGCTGTTGCTCAGGCATTGCTGTCCTGCCTTGCCCCAGCCAGCCCCTGCCTGCAGCTGCATCTTTGCTGCTCAGGGACACAGAGTCCCTGGCCAAGACATGGACAGAAGGAACCCAGGGTTGGTGGAGCTTCTTCTAGAGGGTTGTAAAGTCAAGAGCAAGGCACCAAGATCAGAAAGGATCATTTTGGTTGTTTATTTATGGAAGACATAGAGACAACACATAAGGGTCAGG
>NW_009952709.1:20249-26798 GCF_000747805.2 Chaetura pelagica | reverse complement strand
GGATGGATGGATGGATGGATGGATGGATGGATGGATGGATGGATGGATGGATGGATGGATGGATGGATGGATGGATGGATGGATGGATGGATGGATGGATGGACAGATGGAGTCCTCCCCAGGCAGCAATGGGAGAGAAATGGAGAAGAAGCATGAAGGGGCTTGACTTCCATGATCCCTGACCTCACCCCGAGCTCATGTAGCTATATGGAATGGAATGCTCTGGTCAGTTTTGCTGTCTGTCTAGTCCACTCCTCCACTCCTCCCTACAGGAGGGCTGTAGATAAGACTCTTCTGCTCCTAAAGCACCTGAGGCTGCAGATTCAACAAGCAGAGCAAAGTGACCTTTGCCTGAGCCGGCAGGGCAAAGACACGACCTTGGCATCTCAGCAGGAACATAAACATTCCAGTGTTATCAGTCCACTGACTGGAAAACTTGCTGCTAGTTCAGAGAGCACCCTGAAGGGAAAAAAAACAAAACAAAACAAAACAAAAAAGTGAAAGGAAAATTGTCTTCATCCTGGCTCAAACCAAGACAACTAGGAATTACATGACATCCAGGATACTGGCTGACTTCAGTGCTTCCAGAATTTGTCTTGTATGAGCCGTGTGGGTTTCACAGCCTTTCCTGGGGTGGAGCTGCAAGGCAGCATCCATCAGGAAGCTCCTGGCTCAGGCAGGTCTCCAGCCCTGCCAGGAGCCCAACCTGGCCTTGGCTGTTCTTGTTTCTTCGGTAATTTGAAAGCATTCAGAGCCAAAAAGCCAGGTCCACAGCCAGCACTCACCTGGGTATGTCTTTCAGGAAATGACCTCAGTCATGCAAGTGAAGGTCAGATTGTTATCTCTAAATTGGCTGAAACACTTTCCCAATCACCTCTGCTCAAAAACCTCCTCTGTGCTGGTTCCACCACCTGCATCTCTCCAAGGACTTAAAAAGCACTTTGTGGTGCAAGACCCCTCAGCTCCTCCTGCAGCTGGGGACTGGCTCTGTGTGGCTGCCCCCCAGTGCATCAGCCATGCTGGGGATGCTGGGGGCTCTTTGGGGCTGCTGGGGAAGCAGTGGAGTCAGCCTGGTGAGGGGTGGGGGCACTGGCAGGGCCAGGCTGGCAGTGACTGTCCCAGGCTGCTCTGGTGCTGCTCAGCAGCATCCCAGCCCCTGGGGCTTTCCAGTCGTGCCTTGAAGGCAGAAGTCTCCACAGTTCCTCCTCTGCCCCCAGAGCCCCCCAGGCCACCACTCTGCTCCATTGCTGCTGGGATCTCAGTCCCTGGCTGCTGCTTTGGTTGTTACATTTAGCATGTCCAAAGAGCAATGGGGACACGAACCCCACCCTCTGTCCCTGCATCCAGGGACTGGCAGGGCCAGGCTGGCAGGGACTGTCCCAGGGTGCTCTGGTGCTGCTCAGCAGCATCCCAGCCCCTGGGGCTTTCCAGTCGTGCCTTGAAGGCAGAAGTCTCCACAGTTCCTCCTCTGCCCCCAGAGCCCCCCAGGCCACCACTCTGCTCCATTGCTGCTGGGATCTCAGTCCCTGGCTGCTGCTTTGGTTGTTACATTTAGCATGTCCAAAGAGCAATGGGGACACGAACCCCACCCTCTGTCCCTGCATCCAGGGACAGCCTGGCTGGTGATCTGGGGTGGCAAAAGCAACATTTGCAGCAGAGCAGGTCCTGGGGTGACTTTCTCCACTAGCAGCCTGCAGGCTGCACGTGGTGGATGCTGACACCAAATCACAGCCTGGGACGTGGGAACAACATGGTCTGGTTATCTGGTCCCTTTACCAAAAGGTTTGGCTGCCTGTGCCAGGTCAGTGCTGCTGGGAGGAAGCAAGAGGCTGGGCAGCCCTGCCTGGGGCTGCCTCCACCTCTGCTCCCCTTGGAGCTGGTGCTCTGCCTGCAGTCCAGCTTTCCAGCTCTTCCTGAATCCTCATAATTTAGCTTTGTTTTGCTTCATGTTGTTTATAAGCTTTTGTGCTGGAGATGTGTGTTACCTGCATGTAGGCCAAGCCAGCTGCAGCAGCTCAGCTTCTACCTGCTGGGATCATCAGGACAAGCAGGCAAAGAGTTATTGGAGAACACCTGGAAAATGAAGAGATAAGTGGTGTTTCATCCAGTTTTGTCAAGAAACCATGCTACCCCAACCCAACACCCTTTTCTGGTGGGTGAAAGCCACCCTGGAGGGGGGAGAGGGCAAACACCAGGTGTTGCTTAGGAAGGGTGATGGTCAGAGTGGCTGGGCCAGCTGCTCGGTAGGTGAGATGCAGAGGTGGCTTTGGGGTGTCCCTGGCTAATGGCCAATGAGTGCAAAAGTAAATGTCACCCAATGAGCACCTGGGTGCCCTGACATGCTGCAGGCCCCAGTTTCAGGCTTGGTGTTCTCAGGACTTAATCTATAGCTTTTATGGAATAATGTACTGTTGGGAAGGCTGCAGATGGAAGCTCAGGGCCATTTTAAGTCACCATTCTTGAGAAGATGTGATAAATTGGCAGCAAGTGCTGAAAGCCCAGAGGGGAGCACCAGGGTGGCAGGGGCACAAGGAGGAGAAGAGGCTGAAGGAAAGGAGGCTGCACCAAAAGTGGCATCCCTGGAGCAGCTTTTCAGAAGCTTGGCTGAGATTTTGAGGAGTGAGAGCTGACAGCCTGGTGACATGAGAGCAAGAAGGGAGCAAGGTGATACCAAGTGTCTGGCTGTCCAGGGCTCATCCACCACCATGGCAAGGCAAGTGTCTCCATCATGAACTCATCCAAATCAGTTTGGCTGCTCCAGGGAGACCTCCCATAGCCAAAGAGTTTCCTGGTCTCCAGGGAGTGCTGAGGGACACCTCCATCACGTCACCGTTTCACCTTCTGCCTTGTTTCCTTATGGCCTGGTTGATTGCACTGGAGGCAGCCAAGCATCTCCAGGGCTGCTTGCCTCAGTGTCCCCACCCTGCTGTCCCCAAGTGCTCACTGCGACACTAGTGGAATGGAAAATCCTGCCCCATGGCTGCTTCATCCTGGTTTCCCTATGCTCCCTCCTCTCAGGAAGAAAAAAACCTTCAGGATGCCCAGGCCCTGAGGAGAGCCCATGCTCTCCTTGTGAGCCAGATCTGAGACACCTGCCAAGCAAGCAACTAACAGCCCCAAGCCCCTGGAGCATCCCTGCTCCATGTTGCTCCATCCTGGCACACACGGAGCCCATCAGTGCAGTGCTGGGCAGCACATCCCCCTCCCAGCAGGGAAATGGTCCCATTCTCCAGGCACCCCCTGGTTTCATGGTCATTATCGAAATACTGAGATTTTTATTGATATCATTAATCTCGTGGCTCTCAGGAGGATGCAGGTGTTGTGCTAAACCTCACCTGAGAGCCCTGGACCAGCACCTTCCATGTTGTATGGAATCACAGAATCATAGAATGGTTTGGGTTGGAAGGGACCTTAAAGATCAACCAGTCCCACCCCCTGCACGGGCAGGGACACCTCCCACCAGCCCAGGCTGCTCCAAGCCCCATCCAACCTGCCCTTCAACACTGCCAGGGATGGGGCAGCCACAGCTTCCCTGGGCAACCTGGGCCAGGCTCTCACCACCCTCACAGCAAAGAATTCCTTCCTAATATCCAACCTAAATCTCCCTCTTCCAGTATTAATCCATTCCCACTTGTCCTCTCCCTCCCTGCCCTTGTCCCAAGCCCCTCCCCAGCTTTCCTGGAGCCCCTTCAGGCCCTGGAAGCTTCTCTAAGGTCTCCCTGGAGCCTTCTCTTCTCCAGGCTGAACACCCCAACTCTCCCAGCCTGGCTCCAGAGCAGAGCTGCTCCAGCCCTCCCATCATCTCTGTGGCCTCCTCTGGACTTGCTCCATGTCCTTCTTATGCTGGGGGCTCCAGAACTAGACAACTAGACACAGTTCTCCAGATGGGGTCTTATGAGAGCAGAGTAAAGGGGAAGAATCACCTTCCTTGACCTGCTGGCCACATTGCTTTTGATGCAGCTCAGGACACAGCTGGTTTCTGGGCTTCAGGCACACGTTGCCAGCTCATAGGTGGCTTGTAGCTGTGCAAAGGGAAGGGGAAGGGACTGGGGTGATGCATGTCCCTGACCAAAGCTCTCACAGCTGGGAGGTGGCACCTGGCACCAGTCAGGGTAATCAGGACACATTTAATAATGATGCACACTGGGGAAGAGAGCAATAAGGAAGAAAGTTCTGGTGTGCTATTTGCCAGCTGGGAACAGAAGACATGGGCATCTCAAAGGCAGTGTTAAATGGCCCCAACTCCACCAGTCTTGCTGGAGTCAGAGTGGAAGGGAGGGCTGGGGCTGGTCCCTGCTGGGACAAGTAGCAGAAAGAGCTGGGGTGCATCTGGAAAGGGAATGGGAGGCAGGGGTGCAGCTCATCTGGAGACGTGGGACATGTCCAGAGCCACTGCCTGCACTTCCCATGGCCAGAGCTGGGTCACCTGGTGGTGCAGAGATTGAACGGCAGGAAATGAGACACTCTCTTCTGACCCTGAGTCCAGGTGTTTTCCTTTCTAAAGGCACAGGGAACACACTCACGATGGAGGTGATCTCATTCCACAAACACCAGTCACCCCAGTGATGTGGGACTGGCCTCCCAGAGTCCCCACACCAGCCTGGCAACCTCCTCCCATGTGTCACTGAGTCATTTCAAGGGCCACAGACAAACAAACACATGTGAAAAGCAGATCAAACAGGGGTGTGTGTGTACTCTAGCCATACTTCTCCCTACCAGATTTGTCCACCTGCCGTCAGAAAATTGAGACATTTCGGTCACTTTTTCAGTTACGAGCAAATAGCCCAGGCTGCTCTCACCAGAGCACATCCCTGAAGACAAACAGGGCTGGGGCTGGAGAGTCCCCAAGGGGAGCCCCAGGACAGGGGCTGCCCTATGGGCTGGGTCCTGCCAGGCACCACAACACCCTGAGACTCAACCCACCTTTTAACAACAGACACCCCTTTGGGTGGGATTATCTGGAGAAAACTGAGTTCTGGACTGGCTGTGGCTGGGAGCCAGGGTGCCCAGCTGGGACAGCATCTCCTGGGAGAGGTGCTGGGTGCTGCACATGGGGCAGGCACAGGGGGAAACATCCTTGTCCCTCCTGCAGTGCCACAGGGGAAGGAGAAAGGGCCAGTGCTCAGCCCTTTCATTTTGACAAGGTAAGAGCAAATGTTCTAATTAGTTCATTAAGGGTTTTGTGGGAACCCATGGGGGGAGCAGGTGTGGGTGCAAGAGGTGCTGTGTGTGGTGCTGTGTGCCAGGGGTGCCATGCAAGTTTGGGAGATGTTCTCCAGAGACCCTTTTTCCTGGTCCTGTTGGGCTCACAGGCTCTGCTTCCCCCAACTTGCCCTGCCCCCTCCCAGCCCTGGAGGTTCTGCAGGGAGAATTTTGTCAACAAAATTATTAAGCCATTACCCGTGACTTGGCTCAGGAATATCTAATGTAAACTGAAGGAGTATTACCTTTTATTGTTGTTTTTTAGTTGAAGTATTAATAGATAAAACTACCCCTGCCAGCAAAGCCTCTGTCCTGGCTCTCACCTCTGCATTTGTCCTTGTCCACCCGTGAGGTCTGCAGGAAAAGGACAGAGGTGCAGGCAGTCCTCACTCTGTTCTGTTGGGGGGACAAGTCTTCCTTGCTCAGGACAGCCCTGGCCCTGCTGCTGTGCAGCCAGTGAGGGATTTTCAGAGCTGGGAAGGCAGTAGATACTCCAGGTGCTCATACACCAACTTCCAGCAAAGCTGGAAGCCCAAAGACCATGTGCTGTGTGGAGCTGGGAATGCAGGAATGGTGGCACCTCTGGACTCCAGGCACCCACCGCACCAGCACACGGGCCAGGGCAAAGGAGATTGCCATGGGGTGAGGGACTGGCTGGAGGTCTGAGCCCCAGCTGGCAGTGGGCACCCAGCAGAGCCCTGGGGCTGCTGCTCCCCCGTTTCATGGGGTGACATTTCAGTGCAAAACCTCTGAAACCCTCATCCCTCCAGCCACAGGGAAGGGGCTCTGAGGGGGTCCTGCAGCAGGGGCTCCAGGCAGGCATTTCCCTGCTGGCACTGCTGTGTGTGACTCAGCTGTGACAACAGAACTGGATCTTTCTCTGGAGATCACCCTGTGATCACCTGCAGCCTCCTGGAGCTGAGTCAACAAGAAGCAGCTTCACCCAGGGACAGCAGATCCCCGTGTCCACCAGCCCCCCCTGTGCCATAAGGGGCTGCCAGGGCTGGGTGGGATCCCTGCCTGTGCTGCCAGGTCCCAAACACGACCCTGGAGCAGTGGGAGCTGTGGGCAGAGCTGGGGCTGTGAGGAGCCGAGTGCTCCCTGCTCCCTGACTCTCCTTGGAGAGTGTGTCTGCAGGGACCCTGAGCTCAGGAGCAGCTCAAAGCTGAGTGACACATGGGGCAGGGGTGACCCATCTTGGCCCTCTTGGCTTCTCATGTCTCCTAAGGCAAAGCTCAGTGAGTGGACTGAGACCTCCCAGCAGGGCCATCCCCCTGCTCTGGTGTGATTTTACCAGACATTAGGAAGAAATTCTTGGGTGTGAGGGTGGTGAGAGCCTGGCCCAGG
>NW_009952709.1:17095-19864 GCF_000747805.2 Chaetura pelagica | reverse complement strand
CTGCCCAGGGAAGCTGTGGCTGCCCCATCCCTGGCAGTGTTGAAGGGCAGGTTGGATGGGGCTTGGAGCAACCTGGGCTGGTGGGAGGTGTCCCTGCCCATGCAGGGGGTTGGAACTGGATGGTCTTTAAGGTCCCTTCCAACCCAGTCTGTGATTCAGACTGGGGAGAGCAAAGAGAAAACAGAAAGGTGAGGTGTGTGTAAAAGCACAAAAAAGCAGGAACACAAGGGTTAAAAAGAAAAGTGTCTTGCAGGGCTCCTATGTGTGATTTCATTCAAATGAGAAGGAAGTAATTGGCTGCAGATAAGGTGTGGGGAAGATGTGAACTGAGCCCTAAGACCCCTGTAAGGCAGAGCACTGATGTTCAGGCATTTTGCTTGAGGCTGATGAGGTCTGAGATAAAACAAAAGGGAAAAGATTTTCAAGCAGTACCTACTCCCAAGGGATATAAAAGGTAAGTCCAAGGTGGGTTTAGTGCAGGCGGTGGAGGAGCTCAGAGCCACAGCAAAGACTCACAAGCCAGTTCTGAGCATCCCACCTGGGCACCCAGCTCTGGGAGCTTCTGGGTGCAGGGGAGCTGACCTTACTTCTTGGAAAATCCAATCACTGTCCCTTTCTACAATATCCCACCTTGAGTTTTTGTGCTGTTTCTCATGCTCTCCTCTGTTTGGTGCAGTGTTTCCTTTGCTCCCCACGCACCTGATCCTTCCCAATAGTGGTGAGCCAAGGGGTGGGTGCAGGACCTGTTGTGATCCCAATACAGCTGTGCCAAGCTGCTGGGCTACCAGCCCATCTTCCCTCCAGCCCTCCCTATTTTATCCTAATCTTGCTGTTCCCAGGTAAAGATCTGATTATTCACCAGGATTTCCAAGCTACACACCTTGAGCTGGTGCCAGCCTGGGGACAGCTTTTGGAGCTGATCTCCTCACAGCTTCCACTGCCTTGTTCCCAGCTTGCCATGTCCAACCACCTTTCTCCTGGGTGTGGGTTTGCAGGAGCCTTCACCATGATCTTTGCTAACAAGAAGCACTTCAGCACTGCTACTCTTGGGACACTGATCACACTGTCCATCATAGCCCTTGTTCTCAGCCTGGTGGAGATTGACGACGTCTCCCTGCCACCCACAGTCAAGGTGAGCCCAGAACAGGGTCCCCAAGCAGCACCGCAGAGACTGGTCACCTTGGGCAGGTGCCCAGAGACAACAGCTTATCTTCAGGCTTAGGAGGTAGTGGTTGGTCAGAAGGCCCTTGCAGCAGCTGGGTGGGTGTTTTCTTTCCATCACAAGAGGCAGGCAGAAGAAATACAGCCCAGCCACCTGGCATGGAGGCAGGGAAGCCTCCTCTGAATCCAGCCACCATCTACATGCTTGATATGTTTCAAGGAGATTACCTTGGGGCAGTTGGAGAGGGCAAAGCCCTGTCTCACTCCCTCTTCCCTCCCAGGGCACCACACCACAGGGAGATCCACCTCCAGGAGGCCCTTGTTCCCACCAGCTCCCACCAGCCTTGCCCTGACCCTCTCACATAACAGCACCAGCATCATAGCTTCTTCCCAGCCCTCCTTTGCAGCTTGGCATCCCACTCTGGCTGCTGGAAGAGGGTTGCTATGGTCTCGAGGTGATGTGAAGGACTTTATGGGTGGTCCTCAACTTGCCAGCCCCAGCCAAGGTTGGGCACAGCCATGGGGGTAGCAGAGAGCACTGAAGAGGGGGCTGTTCCTGCCACCAAGGTGGGGCCAGTGTAGAAAGAAAAGGTATGTGACCAAGAAAGAAAATAAAAAAGCATGAGGAAACAACCACAAAAATGTTTAAGTGAGCTGCACAGACCTTGGGAGGAGAATGAGAAAATCCCTCAGCTCCAGTGAGAAGCACCCGTGCTGAGGCCAAGCAGGGACACTGCTCTGCCACGGGGCAGGCACCTGGGCCTTACAGAGGGGATTTTTGGGGCATCCTCTGGTCCCACCACCCTGGCAGGACCATGGTGGGACCAGGGCCAGGTTGCTGCTCCTCCCACCAATGTGATGATGCCTTGCTTTTTCTTTCCAGCATGGGATGGTGTTTGATGCAGGCTCATCCCACACCTCCCTGTTTGTCTACGAGTGGGACTCAGACAAGGAGAACAACACTGGTGTGGTCAGCCAGGCCTTGTCCTGTGATGTCCAGGGTCAGTATTCCTCTGCCATGGGCTCCGTGCTGCCCTGCATGTAGGTGGGACAATCTGGCCTCCCTTTCTTTAGCCTGCCCAGCCTGGCCAGCTCCTTCCACCAGGCTGTCACTGCTGGCCCAGTGGGAGCCCTGCCTGCAGGCAGGGTGGCCCTGGCTCCCCACTGCCTTCACTGCATGGCTGGGGGCCCTCAGCACCGTGTGGTGCCCACATGCTTGGTGGGGCTGAAGCACCTTGGTGCTGCTCTGGGTTTTCATTCCTCCACCTTGGCCGGCCTGCTGCCCAGGCTGCTGCCCTGGCTGGGGAAGGGCTCAGCCACAGAGCTGGGCACCCTGCTGAAAGTGTGGGAGATACGGGGAAACCACAGGAGAGGTGTGTAAGTGTGGGTTGGTCAGGTCCTGGGAGACCAGGGGGCCCTGGCAAAGCACCCTGTGTTGCTAAGAGGTGACAGATCTCACTGCCCCATGTCCTCCTGCCCCCAAATCTCTGTGCCCAGCCATTCCCATCACCCTGTCCCAGCCTGACTCTCTTCCAGGGCAAGGCATATCAAGCTATGCCAACGATCCCCCAAAAGCTGGTGACTCCCTACGAGCGTGCCTGGAAAAAG
>NW_009952709.1:8892-17007 GCF_000747805.2 Chaetura pelagica | reverse complement strand
GGCGGGGGTGAGGAGGCACCCACAAGGGTGCCAGCAGCCACTGCTAGGACAGTGTCTTGCAGCAGGCCAGGCTGCCAGGAGCTCCCAGCTCCCGTGTTGCCATGAACCTGGCAGTGGGAGGAGGCAGCCCCTGGGGACAGACGGGTGGCTGAGCTGTCCTGAGCGGTGGGCCCAGGGGCAGAGAGGCTGCTCAGAGGTGTCTGGTGGTGCCCTGGGATCCCACCTCCCAGGAGGGTGCTGCATGCCCAGTTCCAAGCAGGAAATATTTCTGAAAGATCTTTCTTTGCTCTTCATTATCCCTTTAGGTGGGACATTAGGAAAAAGTTCTTTCCTGTGAGGGTGTTAGATGCTGGAACAGGCTGCCCAGGGAGGTTGTGGATTCCCCTTTCCTGGAGCTCTTGAAGACCAGGTTGGATGGGGCCTTGAGCAACCTGATCTAGTGGGAGGTGTCCCTGTCCATGCAGGAGGGTTGGAACTGGATGATCTTTAAGGTCCCTTCCAACCCAAACCGTTATATCATTCTGTGACAATTCTATGATTAACCACAAGGGAGCTGAGATGCCACCAGGGGATGCGCCATCTGCCCAGGTGCTGGCAGGGGAGTGGGGCAGAAGTAGAAGGCAACAGGATGCTACAGGACCTGGCCTCACCTTTCAGCAGCCCTTATCAGCTCTCTTCAAATGTCAGCCTTCATTTCATGGCTCTAGGTTTTATCGTTGCAGATAATTTAACCTCATTTCTGTGCCCTGGCAACCAGACCCCTTCCCTGGGAAGGAGCCTGAAGGTTACTCAGAGAGCGAGCACATGCAGGGGACCCCAAGACATCTTCCCCCCTCTCAGAGCTCTGAAACCAGGCTGGAACCTTCTGGAAAGCCCCCCTGGAGCTCAGCAGCCAGTCCTGGTGTTGGAGCAGTCGGTGGGGGATGTTCAAACCTGGGTTTTGCAGCATAATCCCTTCTGGCCTCCAGCACTATGAAGATGCTTAGATAGGGAAGGGTGGCCTCACGAACCTCTGTGGGCCTGGGACCAAGCTGCACTGGAGGGAAGAGGCTGCAGTTGCTCCTGGATTTGCAATTCCAAGTCTGGAGCTTTGGGATTTAAGCTCTATGAGCAGCTTCAGCAAGTTACAGCAGGAAACATCATTTCCCACAAACTGCTTGCTGCAAAAAATCAGCTTGTGTGGAACTGGGGGAAAAAACAGCCTGTTTGCTTGTGGTTTTGTCTGGTACTGATGTGGCTGAGTATGTGTCCTGACCTTTGACTCCTTCTCAGGCAGAAGAACAGCTCAGCTGCAGACCAAGTCCTGGCTGAAGTTGCTAAAACCATGCAGGAGTACCCTGTGGTGTTCAGAGGGGCTCAGATCCTCACAGGAGAGGAGGAGGGGGCTTATGGCTGGATCACCACCAACTACCTGCTGGACTCCTTCACCAAGGTGGGAGAAGGTTGCATCACCCACTCTGCTAAATACGGTTGTTCTGATTTTCCTGCAGCTTGCTCAGCACAGCAGGGAAGGTCTGGGTCAGCAGCTTTTGGGAATGTCCTCAGGGAAAAACCAGTTATCCTCTGGCTTCCCACAGTGATGGGGAGGGAGAAATCAGGGATGGAGGTGCCTGTTAAGGGCATCTCTCCACTCCATGTGGACACAGTGTCTCTTGGGGACAGCAAGGTTGACTGTGCAGCCCAGTAGGCACCATTTGCTCCTGCAGGGCTTTGTCTCACTGCTCTGGGAAGGTCCATCTCCATGTAGCACTGGGAGAGCCCAGTTTTGGTTCATTTTGTCAGCCTGAAGGAAGGACTCAAACCTCTCTCCTGCCACAGCCCAGGGCAGCACAGGCAGGGCTGGGCTCCTGGGCAGGGTTTCTGCCCCTGCCCTCACAGAGGCACCTCTGCAGGGTGGGCAGCCCCTCCAGGACAGGTCCCCACCAGGCCTTTGGTCTGGGGACGGGTGTCTCAGAGCACTTTGGACACCTCAGTTTCTGTTTCCCTGGCTCTGACAAGGGCCAGGCTGGTTGGACAGGGAAGGCTGTGGGACCTCAGGTGCAGGAATCATTTAAGTGAGCAACCATTTCATGTAATAACAAAATCCTATTGACTTCAATGGAATGAGAACTTTGCTCAGGGTGGGTGAGTCCAGCCACGGACTCCTCTTCTTCCTCTCCTGTCCTGCCCTGGCAGTTCTCCCCCAGAGCACGTGCGTGGGTTCACCCGGAGGCAGCCAACGTTCATGGGGCGCTGGATCTTGGAGGAGCCTCCACTCAAATCAGCTTTATGCCTGAAAGTTCTGTCAGAAACTGGAGTGAAGCCTCCAAGTTCACACTGTACGGGTATAACTACAGCATCTACACCCACAGCTACCTCTGCTACGGGCAGAACGAGATGCTGAAGCGCCTGGCAAAGGAATTAATTGCGGTGAGAGGGTAACTGGGGGGTAACTGGTCTCTGCTCTCGTGCTACCAACCACAGACCTGTTAGTGCATAAATTAAGGACAGGCAATGCTCTTCCAAAGAGGTACCAGCATGTA
The DNA here is from genome assembly GCF_000747805.2 of Chaetura pelagica. Classification (NCBI taxonomy): domain Eukaryota; kingdom Metazoa; phylum Chordata; class Aves; order Apodiformes; family Apodidae; genus Chaetura; species Chaetura pelagica. Next base: position 14,485 of record NW_009952709.1, on the reverse strand, counting down.
CAGACTCCTTGGAGCACAGGTAGGCAGACATGGAGAGGAACACAGGAAGCATCAGAAGAGGCAGCTCAGGACGGATCTTGCCCAGGGTGTAGGCAGGACCAGGCTCTTGTCAGAGGCGTGAAGTGACAGGACAAGAGGCAACAAGCACAACCTGGAACATGCAAGTTTCCCAACCAGATGCAGGGAGAAAGTTTTTCCCAACGAGAATGGTCAAGTATTGGAATAGGACACAGGACTTGCTGGGCCAGGCTCTGAGCTACTGCATCTAGTTGGTCCTGCTTCAAGAAGGGAGTTGGCACAGTGACCCTCTAGCTCCCCCGAACTTCAACTACTCTGTGACTGTACAGACCTGAGAAAAGTGGACCAGAAATGTTTCTCAAGCTTTTTTTATGAAGGTCAGAGGGGCGGGGCCACAACAACCCCATGCAGTGCTTCAGACCTGGGGATGAGTGGCTGGCAAGCTGCTCAGGAAGGGCCTGAGGATGTTGGTCAACAGTGGCTGAATATGAGCCAGGGTGTGCCCAAGTGGCCAGAAAGGCCACCAGCACCCTGGCTTGTGTCAGCACTGGGGTGGCCAGCAGGAGCAGGGCAGGGGTCATCCCCCTGTGCTGGGCACTGGTGAGGGGGCACCTGGAATCCTGGGGTCAGTTCAGGACCCTCATAACTAGAACTGGATATTAGGAACAATTTCTTCATGGTAAGGGTTGTCAGGCCCTAGCACAGGCTGCCCAGGGCAGTGGTGGAATCACTATCCCTGACAGTATTTAGAAGACCTATAGATGTGGTGCTGAGGGACATGTTTTAGCAGCAGACTCAACAGATGATCTTGAAGGTCTTTTTCAACCAGAACAACTCTATGAAGAGGGTCTTCATGGAAGTGCACCTTGTCAGGAGAAGCAGCCTTGCTGATCCAGAAGGGTTTGCTCACACTGCACAGCCAAGAAGATCCCAGGGATTGTTCCTGGCTGGGGCTGGAGCTAGAGAAAGAGCTAGAACTGGGATGGAGAGGGCTTTGAGTGCCCCAGACCGTGATCCTGCTGGTCAGGCTAGAGATGTGCTGGGTCCTTGAGTCCAGTCTGCCACTGTGGAAAGGGAATGAGACAAAGCAGAGTGAGGATGGATGTTGAGCTCAGGCTGGGACTGCAGATGAGCCAGCAAGACCAGGGTTAAGCAGCCAGAGGGTCTTTCCCTGCCGAGCTGGTGGGAGATGCTGGTGCCCAAGGCTTTGGAGGAGCATGGGGTGAACCCTGTGCCTGGTGTGCCCACCACGAGGGTTTGAAGGAGGCTGAACCTGCTGTTTTGCTGTCCCCAGGAGTCGGCCTCCAGCCCACGAGTCGACCACCCTTGCTACCCAAGAAACTACAATGAAACCCTCTCACTGTCTTCCTTCAGCACCAGCCCCTGCACCAACCACAGCGACCCACGCCTGGGCCTTAGTGACAGGGAAGTGACCCTGGAGGGCAGGGGAAATGCCAGCGGCTGCCTGGCTGCCATCAAGAAGCTGTTCAACTTCTCGGCATGTGGCCAGAGCCAGGACTGCACCTTCGACGGCGTCTCCCAGCCCCCCATCCACGGGCACTTCATTGTAAGGCAAATCCAGTCCTCCCACATCACAGAATGGTTTGGGTTGGAAGGGATCTTAAAGATCACCCAGTCCCACCCCTGCATGGGCAGGGGCACCTCCCACCAGCCCAGGCTGCTCCAAGCCCCATCCAACCTGCCCTTCAACACTGCCAGGGATGGGGCAGCCACAGCTTCCCTGGGCAGCCTGGGCCAGGCTCTCACCACCCTCACAGCAAAGAATTTCCTCCTAATATTCAACCTAAATCTCCCCTCTCACAGTTTAAAGCCACTTACTCCTTGTAAATGACACTCCCTGCCCTTGTCCCAAGTCCTTCCCCAGCTTTCCTGGAGCCCCTTCAGGCACTGGAAGCTGCTCTAAGGTCTCCCTGGAGCCTTCTCTTCTCCAGGCTGAACACCCCAACTCTCCCAGCCTGGCTCCAGAGCAGAGCTGCTCCAGCCCTCCCATCTTCTCTGTGCCCTTCCCTGGACTCCCTCCAAGAGGTCTATGTCCTTGTTGTGTTTGGGGCTCCAGAATTGGACACAGTTCTCCAGGTGGGGTCTCACAAGAGCAAAGGGGGGGAATCGCCTTCCTTGACCTGCTGGCCATGCACCCGCCAGGCATGGACAGCTAGGCCCTGGGTCTGTGCAAGGGTGGGACAAACCTGGTGAAGGACAAACTCCTGCCTCAAGGCACATGGGGGGCTGCTGCCTTTCTCCACCAAAGTTCAAAGGCATTTCTACCTCTTGCCTTTCAGGCCTTCTCTGCCTTTTACTATAACTTCAAGTTCCTCAATCTGACAGAGGGGCAGTCACTGGGCACTGTCAGGGAGACCATCGAGCAGTTCTGCACAAGAAGCTGGGAAGATGTACGTTCCACACCATGGGGGGACTGTGGGGAAACCTCACAAGCAAAGGGGTCCTGGGGTGGGGAACAGACTCCCCAGGGCAAGGCTTCCTGCTTGCTGAGCTGTGGAGCCATCCCTGAGCTCTGAGGGAGCCAGGACCATCCTGCACCCACCTTGGGATCCTCCTTGATCATGAAACATTGGGAAAAGGGCAGCCAGGGCAGGTGAAGGCAGCAAAATCTCCCCTCCCACACAGGAGCTGGGGATGGAGGTGGGTCTGGGGGATGGAGCTCCTGGCACCACCCTGGAGAGGAGTCAAATGGGGATGAATGAGACTAAGAGTTCTGCTAGGACCACGACAGAGCAGAGGGCAGGAGCCCCTTGCATGAGGAGGCTGAGACGGAAGAATCTGGGGCAGGAGAGGTTCCATTATGTCTCTGTTTCCATGTGGAGAGTAAATCCTCCACAAAGGAGTTGCCCTGTGGACAGGTCCAAACTTCCTGCCTGGTCCAGAAGCCTTTTCTGGATGCTGGTGGCCTCAGAGTCATCTCCCCTCGTGCAGCTGTTGTCAGGGCATTGTCCCTGCATGGGAATTGCCTGCAAGTATCTTCCTTTTCTCCCAAACATGTCCCCACCCCAGCTGTCTTCTAGCTACCCTGAAGAGCACCCTGAGCGACTGCCCAAATACTGCGCCAACGCCAACTACATCCTCACACTCCTTCTTGATGCCTACAAGTTCAACCAGACCAGCTGGAACAAGATCTTCTTCCGGAGGAAGGTAGGCAGCAAACCCAGCCTGCGAGCAGGAGCAGGGGCAGCTCTGGAGAGAAGAGCTGCCTGCACCAGGTGCTGTGAGGGCCAGCACGGAACTGAGTGTGGGACCAGCTACTGCAGCCCACTGGGGACACGCAGGGGCAGGTGGCCCTGCACCATCAGTGTGGCTTTCATAGAATGATGGTACCACTGAATTGTTTGGGTTGGAAAAAACCTTTAAGACCATTAAGTCCAACTGTTCACCCAGCACTGCCAAGGCCACCTCTAAACCATGTCCCTTAGCATCACATCTACTCAGCTTTGAAATCTCTCCAGGGACAAGGACTCCACCCCTGCCAGGGCAGCCTAGGCCAGGGCCTGACAACCCTTTTGGTGCAGGAAGTTTCTTCCAATACCCAATCTAAACCTTCCCTGGTGCAACTTGAGGCCATTTCCTCTTGCTCTATCACTTGTTCCTGGAGATCAGAGCCTGACCCCCCTGGCTCCAACCTCCTCTCAGCAGCTGCAGAGCCAGCAGGTCTCCCCTCACCTCCTGGTCTCCAGGCTGGACACCCCCAGCTCCCTCAGCTTCTCCTCATCAGCCTTGTGCTCCAGCCCCTTCCCCAGATCCATTGCCCTTCTCTGGATATGCTCCAGCCCCTCCACGTTCTTCTTGCCATGAGGGGCCCCGAACTGACCCCAGGATTCGAGGTGCCCCCTCCCCAGTGCCCAGCCCTGCCTCACCAGATCTCTGCCCTGCTCCTGCTGGCCACACCAGTGCTGACACCAGCCACAGGATACTGGTGGCCTTTTTGGCCACACACTGGCTCATATGCAGCCCCTGATGACCAACAGGTCCTTTTCTGCCGGGGCACCTTCCAGCCCCTGCAGGGATAACATCCTCCCCTCTCTCCTCTGACAGGTGGGAAGTGCTGATGTGGGTTGGACACTGGGCTACATGCTGAACCTCACCAACATGATCCCAGCAGAGGCTCCGGTGCAGCTCAAGGGGCATGTTCCTTCCCTGTGGGCTGCAGCCATCACCTTCATCATCCTCACCCTTGCCTTGGGGATTACTGCCTTGCTCCTGCTCCTGTGGGTGTAGGAGCTTGGCTGCATTTTGGAGCCAAACAGGAGTCCATTGGGGCTGCAGAGCTGCCTGCACTGCTGTGCCCTGAGCTTCTGCCAGCAGGACTGGCAGCCTAAGGATGCTCAGCCATGATGAGCACCTTAACCTCTGCAGCACTGAAGAACCATGGGCTGGCCTTCCACGGGACTGTCCTCAACATGCAGAGTCACCACAAGATGTTTCCATCTCCTGACACTGCTATGCCTGTTAAAGATCTGGTCTCCATCCCTCCAGCTGTCATGTGGGGCCCTGGAGAGCCACCCTGGCCATGGAAGAGCTCCCCAAGTGCTGGGCTGCTGATGCATGGCTGCAAGCACTTGGTGACAGGGTGCTTTGTGTGATGCTGGCTCTGACCATGAGCGCTGGGACTGCCAGCATAAGGGCATGCAAGGCTCTGCAGCACCCCAGCTGGCTGTCCTGAGTGTGCATTGTTCGTATTATCTGATGATCTTGGAGGCAAAGGGAAAACTGAGCACCCAAAGTCAGAAGCACGGGCCCATATAATCTCATCCTCTCCTCCTCCTCTCTTCTCCTCTCTCTCTTCTCCTCTCTCTCTTCTCCTCTCTCTCTTCTGAGGACAGGGAAGAGGATGCTCAGTCTCTAAAAATAAACACACACACGTTTATATTGAGCTATCCCAGCAAACAGTATTCTCATGGAGGTGAGGCTTAAATCAGTAAAATGATTACCTGCTATAAACTGGCCTAATTTCCCCAAAAAAACCACAATGCATGAACACAAGTATGTTCAAGCCAGTATAATTCCATCAGTGTAAGAATTCCCATTTAATACATCACACACCCCTTGCCCCTGTCCTGTCCTGTCCTGTCCTGTCCTGTCCTGTCCTGTCCTGTCCTGTCCTCTCCTCTCCTCTCCTCTCCTCTCCTCTCCCTCCCATCATCTTCTTTTTCTCCTGGGATAAAGGAATCAGCATTCCTGAGTGTCTTCCTGGAGACACCAGCAGATGCCCAAACACCCAGTCCTGCCCTGTGCACATGGCTGAGCTGGGCCCTGCCTTGCCTTTGGTTCTGCTCACTGCTCTGCCTCGTGGATGATTCACTGGGTTATCTGCCTCCCGGAAGCCCAGTGCTGACCTTTGGTGTCCCAGCAGGACGGCGGCGTCTGGCAGCTCAGCTCACCCAAATAAAGGCTGTAAAAGGCAGGGGACGGGGAGACTCCTGTTACTTTGCTCCTGAACAGTTACAGTCACAGAACCACAGAACCACAGAATGGCAGGGGTTGGAAGGGACCTCCGAGGACCATCGAGTCCAACCCCCCTGCCAGAGCAGGACCAAAACCAGGG
>NW_009952709.1:0-7454 GCF_000747805.2 Chaetura pelagica | reverse complement strand
TTCTCCTCTCTTCTCCTCTCCTCTCCTCTCCTCTCCTCTCCTCTCCTCTCCCTCCCATCATCTTCTTTTTCTCCTGGGATAAAGGAATCAGCATTCCTGAGTGTCTTCCTGGAGACACCAGCAGATGCCCAAACACCCAGTCCTGCCCTGTGCACATGGCTGAGCTGGGCCCTGCCTTGCCTTTGGTTCTGCTCACTGCTCTGCCTCGTGGATGATTCACTGGGTTATCTGCCTCCCGGAAGCCCAGTGCTGACCTTTGGTGTCCCAGCAGGACGGCGGCGTCTGGCAGCTCAGCTCACCCAAATAAAGGCTGTAAAAGGCAGGGGACGGGGAGACTCCTGTTACTTTGCTCCTGAACAGTTACAGTCACAGAACCACAGAACCACAGAATGGCAGGGGTTGGAAGGGACCTCCGAGGACCATCGAGTCCAACCCCCCTGCCAGAGCAGGACCAAAACCAGGGCAGGTTGCTCAGAAAGGCATCCAGACAGGGCTGGAAAGTCTCTAGAGAAGGAGACTCCACAGCCTCTCTGGGCAGCCTGTCCCAGGGCTCTGTCACCCTCACAGCAAAGAAGTTCTTCCTCATGCTCAGGTGGAACTTCCTGGGCTCCAGTTTGAATCCATTGCCCCTTGTCCTGTCCCAGGGCACAAGTGACAAGAGCTTGTCCTGCCTTCTTGATGTCCCCGTGTATTTATAGACATTAATTAGATCCCCCCTCAGTCTTCTCCTCTCTAGACTGAACAGCCCCAGGTCTCTCAGCCTTTCCTCATCAGGCAGGTGTTCCAGTCCCTTCATCATCCTTGTAGCCTCTGTTGGACTCTCTCCAGTAGATCCCTGTCCCTCTGGAACTCGGGAACCCAGAACTGGACACAATACTGCAGTTACAATCGTATTGATTCCATCCCCCATGTAAGGGCTGCTGATGACAGCTCTGGGAAGAGCCAACATCACACAGTGCTACTGGAGATGCCCTGGAGACATCGGAGCATCTGCCAGGTGTTGGAGAGGAGCCAGCAGGGCATGAGGACATCACTTTTTCTTGTGGGAGCTGGGGTGTCTCACCTCATCCATCCCCTGGCTGCCGGTGGAACTCTCTAGAAATGTAAGGGAGATCCCAGGAGCTGCCCCTGGTGTGTCCCAGCAGCATTCCCAGATCACTGAGTACTGGAAAGGGTGGGCAAGCTGCCTGCCAGGCACACAGGGTGCAGTTGGACTGGAGGGGAACCTCATGCAGGAGAGTAGGGGCTGCTGCCATCCCCCCCTCACAGGGTCCCTAGTCCCATCCACCATCCCAGCTCCCCCTGTAGCCCCCAGGGCTGCTGCCCCTCAGGCTGGTGCTGGCCATGGGTGATGCAGACCCTTGCCCCGGGATGGGGCGGGACACATCCACCCCACATGGGTTATCTGCTGCAGGCTGTAACTAGCCCTGTAATGATCCCACTGCTGCCAAACACTCCTTCCCCCTTCCCTCACCCACCACCTCCAGCTGCCCCACATCACTGTGGTCCCCATGCCCCCAGTGCTGAGCCCCAGCCCCACATGGCAATGTCCCCCTCCCAGAGCATCTCCAACCAGCAGTGACAGGAAAGGAAAACCAGACAGCAGACAGCTCCAGGGAGGATTTTTTAAAGCCTGTGCTGGGTTCCAGCTCATCAGGCTGGAACATAGATGACCCACATCACAAGTTCACAGCTCCTGGACACGGGGGGACAATTCCCTGTTCTGCAGGTCCTACACTCCTGCAGCAGGAGGAAGTGGCTTTGGCAGCATCTGGAGCCAGAGCTTCTAGAGCCTCTCGTAACCAGAGTTTTCCTGGCAGCATGTGACTGTGAGCAGGCAGAAGATGAGGACAAGCATGATGGCCAGCAAGACTGTGGCTGCTATCCAACTGCTCCTCTGGAGCCCTGTGACTCTCTGGGGAGTCTCTGAGGGAATCATGTTGGTGAGGTTGAGCATGTAGCCTAGAGTCCAGCCCATGTCTGTGTTAGCAACCTGTGCAGACAAAGAAGGTAGAGGGATGTGAAAAGCTGAGCAGTACCAGGCAAGCTGGAGAGCTATAGAAGACATTTGCTGTTGCACCCCCAGGTCCTGCTCCACAGCCATTGTAGCTGTGCAGACCTTGGGGCTACAGATACTCCTTTGGTGAGACAAGCTTGGGGAGAGCACAAATGGCCCAGGCCAGATGTCCCAGCAGGTGCCTGTGATCACAACTCAAGAGCTGCCCTGGGCATGGGCTGCCCTGTTATCTTGGATTCATGAATGGTTTAGGTGGGAAGGAACCTTAAAAATCCCCTGATCCCCCACCCAGGCAGGGCAGGAGCAGGGGGTAGGTGGGCATGAGGCATTTCATGGCACCAAGCATGGAAGCTGGGGGGCTGCCGGGCACTTCCCTACCTGCTGGACAAAGTGGATGTTGAGCCACTTTGTGCGGTTGAATCTGTAGCCCTGAAGGAGAAGGGTGAGGGTGTAGGAACTGGCTGCACAGGCATCACGCAGGTGGGTCCTGATCGTGGTGGGGAACTTCTTCTGCACCTGCAGAGGTGGAGAGGCAGGGGGGTTCCAGCTTGGAGCAGGGCTCGGGGCCCACACCCTGTGGGGAAGTGCCCCATGGCGCAGCTGGGAGAAATGACCCAGGAGTGGGAGGGTCCCCAGGGCTTGGGGAGCAAGGAGGACCTGGGACGCTTCAGGCTGCTCTCCCATCTCTCTCCCTGTCCAGGGATCTTTGTGCTCCCACCAGCCCCCTCCAGCCACCCTGTGTGCAGCAGATGGGCTGCAGAGGAGCCCCAGGCTGCCCACCACCCAGGAGAAATGTGGGCAGGGGCTGGGTCTCCTAGTAGTGTTTCACCTTCTCCCAGCTGCTCCTGCAGAATTGCCAGATGGTGGCATTGACGAAGCTCAGGGACTGCCCCCCAGTCAGGTTCAGAAAGCGAAGATTGTGATAAAGCCCCGAAAAGGCCTGTGGGTGTTTTGAGACCAAAGGTGGCAGGTTAGTGAAGCACTGCAGCTCCCACCACTATCCCACCACTCTGTCCTTGGTCTAAGGATGCCACCTCTCCAATCAGCACCACAAGATGATGCCTACAGACCCCTGGGAGGGACCCCTGGGACTGCCCCCCCACCAAAAGAGATCACTGCCGTGACAGGAGAGCTCAGGGGCTGAGCTGGTGAGCACTGAACCCGCCTCCACGCATCAGGCACATCCCAGCTTTCAGGGTGGGTACTACTCAGACTTTTCTCCTTCATCTGTTTTCCTGCATTCTTGGCCAGGCTTTGGTGCCCCAAAACCCACCAACCTGCCCCCCAGCCCGGGGCAGGGAGGCTCCTTACAAAGAACTGTCCCCGCACAGGCGGCTGATAGACCCCGTTGAACCCGCACGTCCTGCTGGCCTCGCAGCTGAAGTTGAAGAGTTCCCGGATGGCAATGGCACATGCTGCTGGGTCCCCTGTGCCTGTCACCGTGAGATTCTGCACAGGGCTAGGGCTGCTCGGTGCCTGGACACAGGGGCTGTTGTAGAGATCTGCCATGGTGATGTTCTCCTGGTATCCCCTGGGGTAGCAGGGGTGAGACACCTGCTGGGGAGACCGGCTGCCCTGGGGACAGCAGGAGCTGTTAGCAGGGCTTGGCCTGGGCTGCCAGCAAGACCCACAGCTTAGACAGCCCCAAAAAACAGGATCCCGAGGAGGATCTGAGAAGAAGCAGGATCCACCCTCTGCACGACTAACCTGCCTCGGGCTTCTCCTGGCCCTGCTGGCAGCTCCACCACTGGGCTGGGGATGCCATGTCCAGCCCACGCCTCCCCATGGGGCTGGAAACCTGCTCCCTGCCTGCAGGGAGCTCCCTGCTCTTGGCATTCTCTTTGTCCCCACCACATCTCGCAGCCCCTCGCCCAGAAAGGACCAGAGGTGCCTGCTCAGCCCCCAGCACCCCCACCTGCTGCAGTGCTGGGCTGTGCCCTCTACCCCAGCGGGACGGGGGGACACGGGGAGTGGTGGAGCAGTGTGCAGGGGCTGGGGGATCCTTGCTCTGGGCAGAAATGTGGGAAGGGGGAGTTAATTTAGTCCCCATCTACGGCTCTCTATCACCTCTGCACTGAGCTGTGGGGACTCTCAGGCCTCTGCCACACCTGCTTGCTTAGTTAGGGGGTAAAGACCAAAGGCTTCATAACCCCAGCCAGGAGGTGCCAGATCATGGCCCTGGGTGACTGGGCTCCCTCTTCTTTCTGTTCTCCTGTGGAGGACTTGGTGGCCTTCAAACCGCTTGGGTTTCAATGAAGCTAAAACCTGGAAACCACCCAGCCAAGGGAACACTTCATGCCCATGTCTCAGGGGACAGGGCAGAACCAAAGGGTACGGCTGGGCTTGGGAAGGGATGAGAAATGCCACTACATCTCAACATCTGGGGAGAAGGGAGCCCAGGCAGGGAACCACCACCACCTGCCACCCAGTGGAGAAAAGGTTTTGGTGCACTAAATGAAATCCAAGTCTTTCTCAGGTTTTTCAGCCTGTGAAAACTCCCAGCTCGTTCCCTAATGCTTTTTCCATGGGCATGCCCCTAATTTTTGGAAGACATTTTTCAAGGCAGCGGGAAATGGTTGAGCTGATCCTGGTGACCTGTGGCTCTGGTACCTGGTGAAGAGCTGCCAGCAGCCTCTTCAAGGCTTGTGTCTGCCCATAGCAGAGGTAGCTGTGGGTGTAGAGTGTGTAGTTGGTGCTGTACAGCCTGAAGAAGACAGACGTGTTCTTGTCCTCAATGGTGACTCCAGGCTGGAAGGTTATTTGTGTTGAGGCGCCTCCAAGATCCAGAGCTCCAAAAACCTCCGTGTCCTGGGGATGTTCCCATTTCTCTGCAAAGGAAAACTGGCCCCAGAAGACAGAAAGTCTTAGTCTGAACTGGAAGGAGCCACAGTTCCTGGCCCTCCCCTCAAGGCTTTGTGGACTCAGAAGCCCCTGAGACACCTTCCATGTCCCATCTCCCTGCCTAAGCCCTCTTTGCCCATGTCCTCCTTCACCCACACACAGCTCCGTGAAGCACCCAGCCCTGTCCCTTGGCTAGTGCACATCAGGTTCAAGCCTGGGATTTGAGGAGGGGAAGAGTAACATGTTCACCTGGGCTCTAATATTCCCGATACCCACACTGACCCATATGTGAGTAGGGAGCACAGGGCCATGCTGAGCTGGACACAAAGGCCCTTGAGTCTGCACCAGTGGAGTTGAACGTGCAGTTCTCAAGAGCAGGCTGCGTTTATTTGGGTGATTTGCACCCTAAACCTACATTTTTCTGTGCTCTGGTAAGGAAGAAACCTGGGTGTAGCTCAGAGAGGGACCCACAGACTGCTTATCCCCTGCCTGCCCCCTCCCCCAGCCCTCACCTTCACGAGGGTCTCCAGCAGGTAGTTGACGGTGATCCAGCCGAAGGAGCCCTCCTCGTTCCCCGTGAGGATCTGAGCTCCACGGAAGTCCACGGGGTACTCGCCAATGGCCTTGGCAACCTCAGCAAAGACCTGCTGGGCCTTGGTGCTGTTCTGCTCCCTGCCAGGGAAGGGGACAGACACCACAGGAGGAGGGGGTGGAGCATTCAGTGCAGGGCTGACAGCAAGAGGCTGCGTCTGCTGCAGAGCATCGGGGCTGCTCAGAGACAGGGCAGAGCCCCCAGATCCCCCCACTGCTGTCTTGGGGGTCTCATAAAAATGCTGCCTGGGGCTTGTGCCTGAGCACGCGGGAAGGTTAATGCCAGGCTGGCACAGGAGGTTCATCCACCCCTGGGGCTGCTGCCAGACCGGGGCTGCAATGGGCTGGGGGGTCTCCCTGTGGGCACAGGGAGCAGCTCCCTTGGACACCCTGGGGGATTGCAGACACGCATGCTCTGCCCATCACCATGGCCTGCCTGGGCAGCAGCCCCCCACCTCCTCTGCCCCCACTGCCCCCAGTCCCCCAGCCTCTCATGCCCCCAGCCCCCGTCCCAGCCGATGGTGGGGAAGGGGTGGGAGGTGGTTTTGGCTCCAGGTGGTGCCAGTACCTCAGCAGCCTCATGCCCGCTGTGGCCCCCAGGTAGGTGGGGGTCTCCTGCTGCTGCTCTGCTGGAATGATCTCCATGGCCTTGTCCAGGCAGGGCTTCAGGCTGGCTCCAGCCCCAGCGGGGTCATCTGCATAGCTGGAGATGCCAGGTCCTGCAAGAGGGCACCCCATGATGGAGCAAGCTCAGTGTCACCCGGGAGGGACAGTGCACCCATTCCCCAGACAGAGGGAACTCTCTAAACCTCCTTGGAATTACCCAGATTTCCCCATCACAGACCAAAACTCTGCTGTTTGGTACCATATAGATACTGAAAAGGAAACTGCTGACCCAGAGAGCAGTTAGGAACTCCATACAATAACCCAGCAGAAGCCCAGTAACGTTGAGGGACTTCTGCAGAACTTTTAGAAGCCCCCATGGGAAGATGAAGTTGCATGTTATGAAAGCAGCTGTGAATAGATGTTGTAGAAAGAACAGCCAAGGAAGCAGGTCTATGGGAGAAGGAGCAAACTGCACATTCAGCATCCCACATTGTGTGTTGATGCACAACCACCAGCTGCAAGATTGGACTGGCTCCAGGAGCTGTGCCAACCTGGGAGCCCTACCCACCTTTGGATCCCTCAGCTACTGCAGGGCTCCCTGAGGTGCAAACTATCCTCCCTAAAATTAACTTTGGTTCTTCCATCTCCCTTTGGCCCAGTGCAGGCTAAATGACTCAGGTCACTGACAATGCTGTGAGAGACTGGGGCAGTGACCCAGCAGCAGGGCCAGAGGGCTGGACACACTCACCAGGCACGGTGCAGGCCTCCACCTGGGACACGATGCCGGTGCCATTCTCCTTGTCCCCAGGCCACTGGTACACGTAGAGAGTCGTGTGCGTGGAGCCCGCGTCGAACACCAGACCGTACTGGGGGGGAGGAGGGACACGGGGGTCACAAGTGCCACCGGGGGTTCTGAAAGCTTCTGCTCTTTTTGCCCATGTATGTGGGCAGCACAGGGCTGCACGTCCACGCTCCCTTTAGCACCCCGCTCCTCCTCTGCCCCCCCTGGCTTAGCCATTCAAAGGAGTTACAGGTCAGAAAGGGGAGATGGGCATCTCAGCAGGGTGACTTGCAGAGCAGGGAAGCACCCAGGTACATCCCAAAGGGCTCAGGCTGCTCAAGCTGCTCCCAGACACTCAGGAGTGGCCAATCTCACAAACCCTGACTATTGTTTAACAGTCTGCAGAAGCCAGCAGAAGACAACAGGAGAGAGAGATGTGCTCCCATCACATGCTCTGGGTGTCTGAAAAGAGAGAAGAGAAAGTGTCTGGGATGGAAACTGGAGCAGCCCCGGGAGAGGGGCAGCTCTTCCCTGTCCTGAACAAGGAGACAGGACCGTGGTCTAGGGGAGTGGTTGATCTGCCCAGCGCTGCCTTGATGAGGTTGAGCCCTGACAAGC
>NW_009952708.1:378800-379186 GCF_000747805.2 Chaetura pelagica | reverse complement strand
TGAGGAGGGGGTGACATTTCCCCCTCTGTGCTGCTGCAGGAGAGCTGGGACAGGTGGTGGCCCAGGGACCAGCTGAGTCCCCTGGGACTGGGGAGGTGCCACCACACCCAGTGGCATCTGGGGGCTCATGAAGTGACGGGGAGGGGGAGAGGAGCAGGGTCCAGCCCCACAGCACCTCTAGCCCTAGCGGCGGTTTGCACTGAGCGGGGCTGGCAGGAGCCCTGGGGCCATCCCGGCAGGGGGTGGGGAAAGGTCGGGGTGTCCCCAGGGCGCGGGGGTCAGGGAGTTGGCAGGTGACTCAGCCCGACGTGTCCCGCTGACACAGCCGGGCCCGTCTGATTCAGGGCGGCTGCGGGAGAGGAAAGGCTTCCGGGGCCCGGCCCACC
>NW_009952708.1:373507-374222 GCF_000747805.2 Chaetura pelagica | reverse complement strand
GGGCCCGGGGACTGCCCCCGGGCCGGGTCGAGGTGCTGGCTCCTGCCCCAGCAGCGCGGGTGCTGCCCTCCGGCTCTTTCGCGGCCACAAACAGTTCATGTGCTGCCTGTGTCATGTGGGCAGAGCCGGATCCAGCACTGGGCAGGCAGGGGGGCTCTGGGGGTCTGGCAGAGCCCGTGGCTGAGGCCCTTGGCGCTCCCTCCCCCGGCCCCGCCCGGGGGTGGTGAGGCGGTTTGAGGTGCCCGGTGTCTCTAACTACACAGCGCTGCTGCTCAGCCCCGATGGCAACACGCTCTACCTGGGGGCCCGCGAGCTGCTCCTCGCTGTCAACACCAGCCACTTCCAGCCCGGAGCGCCAGCGCGCAGGGTGAGCCCACCCACGGGTCCAGGACTGTGGATCCTCTGGGGCTGTGCTGCCCTCAGGAAGGGAGAGGGTCCCCTCCCCAGCAGCATTTGGGGTTGGCAGCTGCCACGGGCAGTGGGTGCTCAGTCACACTGAGGTGGGGAGGGCATTGATGTTGGGGTGGTGTGTGGGGACCAGTGGTGTCAGGGGGCTCCCAGTGACTGTCCCCTCTTGGCAGCTGCCCTGGAGCGCTGATGAGGAGAAGAAGAGGCAGTGTGTGTTCAAGGGCAAGGACCCCCAGGTAAGCTCAGCTGCTGGCAGGGGGCTGGGGGCTGTCGCAGGGGCAGGTAGTGCCTGTGGCCGGGCGGCCGC
>NW_009952708.1:371063-373402 GCF_000747805.2 Chaetura pelagica | reverse complement strand
TTCCACCCCCGCCTGCACCTACATTGTGAGCATGGGGAGTGGGACTGGGGTCCCCCTTGGGGGGGTCCCTGGTACTGGGGGGCTGCCAGCTCACATCCTGGTCCCGTTGCAGAATGTGCAGCGCTTCAGCCTGGAGCGGGATGGGTCAGGGAAGGTGCTGCTGGAAGATGGGAAGGGTCGTTGCCCCTTTGACCCTGAGTACCGGTCCACGGCCGTCATGGTCGGTAAGGACCCCTGCTCTGGACCCCTGCCCGGTGCAGCACTGGCTGCTCAGCCAGGCTGAGCTGGGGCCATGCCAAACGGAGCCCAGCGTGTGCCGTGTGTGTGCCGGTCCCAGCGGGAGCATCTCTTTGGCAGACGGTGAGCTGTACGCCGGGACCGTCAGCAACTTCCAGGGCAATGAGCCCACCATCTCCCGCAGCCAGGAGAGCCGCATCGCCCTCAAGACCGAGAACTCCCTCAGCTGGCTGCAGGGTGAGGGGTCTGGGGCTGGCACAGCTGGCCAGGGTCTCCATACTCCATGGGGATGTGGCCAGCCCTGGTGGTGGGGCTGTGCTGAGGGTCCCTGTGTCCCCAGACCCTGTCTTCGTGGGCTCAGCCTACCTGCGGGAGAGCTTGCCCACTGGCAACCCTGAGGGCGATGACGACAAGGTCTACTTCTTCTTCAGCGAGACCGGCAAGGAGTTTGACTATTTTGAGAACACCATCGTATCCCGCATCGCTCGTGTCTGCAAGGTGGGTGTGGGGCAGTGGGGGGCTGTGCGGGAGAGCTGTGCCCAGGCCATCACTTGCCACTGGGGCAGGGGGGATGTTGGACCACCCTGCACGTCCCTGTACCCAGTTCCTGGGCACCCCAGGAGGGGACCAACACTCATGGGAGGCCCCACTGAGGCAGTTATGGCTCCAGAGTGCTCAGCTTAGGGCTGCAGCTCAAGCCCACTGCTCCCACTGGCCCCTCTGGTGGCAGCGACCCCTCCCCATCTCTTCTGCCCCTCAACCACAGGGGACACCAGCCCCATCTTCTTTTTGTGTCCCATTTGCCTTTCCTGGACATCCATCACTTGTGCTTCCCTGACACTGGGACTGCTCCACTGGGGTCTTGGCACTGCTGCACAGACAGACAGACCCTTGCTGGCCCTCCTGTCCCCAGAGGGCTCCCCATGGCTGTGGAATCATGCCCTGACACTCTGTGGTCTACAGGGGGACCAGGGTGGGGAGCGTGTGCTGCAGCGGCGCTGGACCACCTTCCTAAAGGCACAGCTGCTCTGCTCCCACCCCGAGGACGGCTTCCCCTTCAACGTGCTGCAGGATGTCTTCGTACTCACCCCAGGGCAGCTGCACTGGAGGGAGACCCTCTTCTATGGGGTCTTCACCTCGCAGTGGTGAGTGGAGGGCAGGGTCTGGGGTCCTCGGGGGGCACAGAGGGCTTGGCAGCCCCTGCCATGGGCTTTGTCTCTCCTCTGACAGGAACAAGGGCGGCCTGGGCAGCTCGGCTGTCTGCGCCTTCCCCATGCGCAGCGTGCAGCGAGCCTTCTCCGGGCTCTACAAGGAGGTGAACCGCGAGACGCAGCAGTGGTACACGGACACCGGCCCCGTGCCGGAGCCCCGCCCAGGCACGGTACGTCCCTCCCAGCTGCAGGACGAGAGACAGCCCTTCCTGTCTCCTGCTCCTGGGGGCCACTGGCCACCACTTGCCCACCTGGTGCCCCGTGCCCAGCCCTCTCCTCTCTCCCTAGTGCATCCCCAGCCACACGCGGCACTTGAAGATCAACTCGTCCCTGCAGATGCCAGACCGGGTGCTGAACTTCATCAAGGACCACTTCCTGATGGACAACCCGGAGCGCAGCCAGCCACTGCTGCTGCAGAGCCACCTGCGCTACCAGCAGATCGGCGTCCACCGCACCCAGGGCCTCCACGGCACCTACGACGTCCTCTTCCTGGGCACGGGTGGGTGCTGGGGGCGTGGGTGCTGGATGTGGGTGCTGGCACACTGCCTGCCCCAGCCCGGCTCAGCATCATCCTTGTGTTTGCAGATGACGGCCGGTTGCACAAGGCTGTGCGTGTGGACCATGGTGTGCACATCATTGAGGAGATCCGCCTCTTCCCCGCTGGCCAGCCCATTCTCCACCTGCTGCTAGACCAGGACAAGGTAGGAGCCCAACATGGGCATGCTGGGGAGGGGATGCTGTGGGCTCAGCCCCCAAGGGGCAGGTCCTGCTGGTGGGCAGGCAGGATGCAGAAGCCAACACCCCTGCTGAGGCTGCCCGCTGATGCCCATGTCCTCTCCTGCAGGGTCTGGTCTATGCAGCCACCTACACGGCGGTGGCTCAGGTGCCCTT
>NW_009952708.1:369836-370441 GCF_000747805.2 Chaetura pelagica | reverse complement strand
GGTCCGCGGGCCACCGGACACCTGCAGGAAGGTGGCCAGTGGCCGAGATGCCCTGGAGACCGTCAGCACTTCCAGGAGCACCTCAGCAGTGGGCAGCGCAGCAGCACGCCTGGACGGCAAGACCTACTGGACCGAGTTCCTGGTGATGTGTGTGCTCTTTGCCACTGCTGTCCTGGTGCTGGCCCTCTTCCTCCTGCACCGGCACCGCGACGGCATGAAAGCCTTGCTGGAACCCGGAGACCCCAGCCGGCACCAGAAGCCGCCCCGTAAGCCGGTGGAGAGCCTGCCCCTGAAGCAGCCTGCCCAGCACCGCACCGGAGCACAAGGGCTACCAAGCCCTGCAGGACAACTACATCGTCAGCACCCCCGTGCATGAGCCCCCAGGTCCCCCACGTGCCTTCTCCGAATCGGAGAAGAGGCCCCTCCACGTCCGGGACAGCTTTGTGGAGGTGTCTCCTGCCTGCCAAAGACCCCGGGTGCGCCTGGGCTCTGAGATCCAGGACTCGGTGGTGTGACGGGGCCGAGAGCCGAGCCCTCGCCCGCCACTGCCTCTGCTCTGCTGAGCCTTGCCGGACTGTGGCGCCGCGGCCGGGGGCCATGTTGTC
>NW_009952708.1:369162-369680 GCF_000747805.2 Chaetura pelagica | reverse complement strand
GGGCGGGGGCCAGGGGGGGCAGCCGCAGCCCCCGAGCCCCGCTCACTGTGACGTCCGGCTGCGGGGCCGAGCCCCCACGGGTGTGCCGTGTGTCTGTGCGTGGTTCGTTTTTTCATACGTTGAAAATGTGAATCGTGTCTCCAGGAGGGAGTGGGGAGCAGCACCAGCCCCGTGCCGGGCTGGGCAGCCCCTGTGTCCCCATGTGCGTGTGCAGAAAAGTCTGTGGTTTTTATATAAAGTCCAGATGTCTCCTTTGGAGGCGTGTGTGCTGTGTATACCCCCTTGAGGACCATCCTGGGGGCCCTACGGAGAGGAACTGTGTCCAGCTGGTGCTGGGTTCGGTGGAAAATCTGCTCCTTGAAGCCCTTTCCCCAGGACCACAGTGTTGTGCTGCCAGCCTGGGGTGCAGGCGGGTCCTTATCCCCATCCTGCACAGCCGCTTTGCCGGTAGGACCTGACTCGGTGACGACGGCTGGGACCTGCCTGGAGCCCTCGGGCCTGGGAAGTGCGGCAGGGTC
>NW_009952708.1:364716-368735 GCF_000747805.2 Chaetura pelagica | reverse complement strand
CCTGCTGCTGGCGGGGGGCTCATGCAAAGCCCCCGGCCGGGCCGTTGGCCACTGCTGGCTGCAGGCCAGGGCTGAGCCCGGTGGATGAACAGACACAAAGGGCCCCAGCGCTGCCCCGGGTGAAGGTATCCGCTTGCATGCCCTGGATTTCCCTTTGTGCCGCTGGCGCCTGAGCACAGCTCTTTGTGCGGGGACGCTGAGAACGGGCCCCGGGCTCGAAGGAGGGAGGTGGCCCACGGAAAGGGCAGTCACCCAGCAGGACGTGGGACCTGTCCCCTAGAGCTGCGCTGGCAGGAGGCCGTGTCCCCAGCACCCTGACAGCACCGGTCCCACACTGGAGCAGCTTCTGGGTCCCCACAGCAAGACAAAGGCAGCACAGAGCAGAGGGTGAAACCAGAGCCCTTTATTTGTGTCCTCACAGGAGCAGGGGGGGGGAAAGAGGCCAAGGCCAGCAGAGCAGCTGCTGAGCTGGAGCCAAGGAGGGGCAGAGGGAAGGAAAAGAGAAGGGGGGCAGGCACCAAGGCAGCTGCAGGCAGGAGGGAGGTGTCCTGTGCAGCTGTGGGGGGGAACACCAGGATGGCACAGCCAGGGAACCACTGGGTTATTGCTTGGAGAAATGGATCCAGGTTTGGGTTATTGCTTGGAGTAATGGATCCAGGTTTGGGTTATTGCTTGGAGTAATGGATCCAGGTTTGGGTTATTGCTTGGAGTAATGGATCCAGGTTTGGGTTATTGCTTAGAGAAAGGGATCCAGGTTGCAGCAGGGAGGCCCCTGGAGAGAGCGGGGCAGGCAGGTCCCTGCCTGCTAGTGGAAGGCACAAATTGGTGCTGAGGGCAGAGAGGGGCTGTGCTGGGTGCACCCACTGCTGCCCTTGGATTGCATAAAGAGTTAAAATCCAATCCTGGGAGAACAGAGGGGCTGCAGACCAGCTGCACAGGGCCCACCTCTGCGGAGGGCAGGGGGCAGGCCCTGCCCAAGGCACTGTGGCATGGCTGTGCTGATGTGGAGTGGGGAGCCCTGCTGTGCTGCTGGAAGAGGAAATGCCTGAGACCATGACAAGCTGCAGCAGCCGGAGCAGTTTTCCCAGAGGGCTCCAGGGCTCTCACAAGATGATCTTGAAGGAGCTGCAAGAGACACAACAGGTTCTGCTCCTCCTTGCTGGATCACATGCAAGGTGTTAGCAAGCGCCCAGTGCTGCGGGGAAGCAGCGCTGCCCTGCACGGGAAAGCTCTCTGCAGAGGGAACTGCATCCCATGCTGCTATGGGAGCCCTTGTCCAGGGAAGCCTTGGCTCATGGCCATCCAGAGCTCTGCCCCGTGCCAGCACAGCGACCAGGGAGGGCGAGACCCCCAGACAAACTGTGCCACTGGAGATCACCCTACCTGGCAAAGTCTGGAGAGCGGGAGCCTCCTGACCCTGCACTGGATCCCCAGCATCGCCCCGGACCCCCCCCCCAGGACAGTACTGGATCCCCCTGGGCACCACACTGGATCCCCAGGCACTGCTGCTGGTCAGGGGGTCATGGCAAAGCCCCGGCCGGGCCGTTGGCCACTGCTGGCTGCAGGCCAGGGCTGAGCCCGGTGGATGAACAGACACAAAGGGCCCCAGCGCTGCCCCGGGTGAAGGTATCCGCTTGCATGCCCTGGATTTCCCTTTGTGCCGCTGGCGCCTGAGCACAGCTCTTTGTGCGGGGACGCTGAGAACGGGCCCCGGGCTCGAAGGAGGGAGGTGGCCCACGGAAAGGGCAGTCACCCAGCAGGACGTGGGACCTGTCCCCTAGAGCTGCGCTGGCAGGAGGCCGTGTCCCCAGCACCCTGACAGCACCGGTCCCACGCTGGAGCAGCTTCTGGGTCCCCACAGCAAGACAAAGGCAGCACAGAGCAGAGGGTGAAACCAGAGCCCTTTATTTGTGTCCTCACAGGAGCAGGGGGGGGAAAGAGGCCAAGGCCAGCAGAGCAGCTGCTGAGCTGGAGCCAAGGAGGGGCAGAGGGAAGGAAAAGAGAAGGGGGGCAGGCACCAAGGCAGCTGCAGGCAGGAGGGAGGTGTCCTGTGCAGCTGTGGGGGGGAACACCAGGATGGCACAGCCAGGGAACCACTGGGTTATTGCTTGGAGAAATGGATCCAGGTTTGGGTTATTGCTTGGAGTAATGGATCCAGGTTTGGGTTATTGCTTAGAGAAAGGGATCCAGGTTGCAGCAGGGAGGCCCCTGGAGAGAGCGGGGCAGGCAGGTCCCTGCCTGCTAGTGGAAGGCACAAATTGGTGCTGAGGGCAGAGAGGGGCTGTGCTGGGTGCACCCACTGCTGCCCTTGGATTGCATAAAGAGTTAAAATCCAATCCTGGGAGAACAGAGGGGCTGCAGACCAGCTGCACAGGGCCCACCTCTGCGGAGGGCAGGGGGCAGGCCCTGCCCAAGGCACTGTGGCATGGCTGTGCTGATGTGGAGTGGGGAGCCCTGCTGTGCTGCTGGAAGAGGAAATGCCTGAGACCATGACAAGCTGCAGCAGCCGGAGCAGTTTTCCCAGAGGGCTCCAGGGCTCTCACAAGATGATCTTGAAGGAGCTGCAAGAGACACAACAGGTTCTGCTCCTCCTTGCTGGATCACATGCAAGGTGTTAGCAAGCGCCCAGTGCTGCGGGGAAGCAGCGCTGCCCTGCACGGGAAAGCTCTCTGCAGAGGGAACTGCATCCCATGCTGCTATGGGAGCCCTTGTCCAGGGAAGCCTTGGCTCATGGCCATCCAGAGCTCTGCCCCGTGCCAGCACAGCGACCAGGGAGGGCGAGACCCCCAGACAAACTGTGCCACTGGAGATCACCCTACCTGGCAAAGTCTGGAGAGCGGGAGACAACATGCTGGAACTCGGAGAGGTTGATGGTGCCATCCTTGTCGATGTCGGACTCCTCCAGGATCTGGAGGGAAGGAAAAGGCAAGTGGTGAACTCTGAGTGATGTGCAGCAGCCCATGCTCTGCCTGACAGTCCTCACATTTTGGATCAGCTGCTCCATCTCTGCACTGCTTAACCGGGAGTCCTCGCCTTGCCCAGTCAGACAGTTCACCAGTTTCTCCAGGTCCTTTCTGTCCAGAGTCCCATCATCGTCAAAGTCTGTGGAGAGAGGGAAGTTACGTTTCAACAGGGCTGCAGTGACCCCAGAGAGTCCCAAGCACTCAGCTCCACTGGGCCTGGGCACCCCAACGCCCTAGCAGGCTCTATGCTGCACCCCTGGGTGCCTGGCAGTTCCACAGGGAGCTCCTACAGCCACCCTGCCTGGAGATGCTCCAAGGACACTGCCAGCACTGGGGAATAAGGAGTCATCCCCCCCAAGGTGGGGGACCCCAGCACCTGACTCCAGCCTCACCAAAGATGCGGAAGGCGTAGTGGGATTTGATGTCGGAGGTGGCGGAGTCACTGAAGACGCTCAGCATGTCAAGGAAGTCTTCAAAGGACATGCTGTCATCCCCATCCTCCGAGGTGGAGAACACCCGGCAGATCCGGTGCTGGAAGGGGTTTGCCTGCCAACACAGGTCTGTCACAAACAACGGGACTGTCCCCATCCCTGCACAGCTGGGATCACTGGGATCCTCGGCGACATGGCAGGGAGCGGGAAGGTGCTGGCAGAGCTGCAGTGTGGGAAGTGAACAGCCTCCCCGGGGTGACTGTTGGGGCAGCACAGCGAGGGCAGAACCCTGGCACCATGGTGGGTAAACGGGGTCCTGCCCAAACTCGCCCGGACCCTGGGGGCCCCGGCTGCCTGCCAGGCTCCGTACCCGCAGCTCAGGCAACGTCAGGATCTGGCTCTTGGGAAGGCGCGCGGAGCAGGCGTTCTCCCTCTCCTCCTTTGGCAGCAGTTCACGGAACCTCTTGTAGGCACTTGAAGAGGCAAGAACAAGAGCGGCTGTGTGGGGGGAGCAGGGCGGGGGGCAGCCCTGCGGGCACGGCCAGCTCAGGCAGCTCTTCCCAGCGCTGCACAGAGGCCGCCAGCCCCTTTCCCACAGCTCCCCGCCAGCTGTGCCAGCCCGGGT
>NW_009952708.1:361137-362704 GCF_000747805.2 Chaetura pelagica | reverse complement strand
TCCCCAGCCCCGGCCGCTGCCCGGAGCCCCCGTGAACTAGACAATAAACGCTCCTTTCCTCCGGTTGTCCCAGTAATACCCAGCGTGGTGTGTCCCGGGCCGGGCCCACGCTCAGGGCCCGTCCCAGCCCGTGCGGAGCCCGCTAGCTCCGTGACACGTTGTCCTGTGGTCTCTCTCCATTCCAGTGCCCCCTCCATCAACCTGACCAGCTGCAAGTACGAGAGCGGTAAGTCCGGGGCGCTGCAGGGTGTCCCTGTCCCCGCCCCAGGCCGGGGGGCAGCGCCGGTACCCAGTTCCCCTGCACCGCCCCTTTCCTTTCCTCCTCTTACAAACCTACTGGTTGGGAGCGACGGGGACCCTGTGAAAAGTCGGGGGTTTGTCACCCTTGTCGCTGAGGTCCCCTCTGGTTTAATGGGGCGGTGGGTACAGCAGCACCAGTCGTTGTCCCCTTCTGCCTGCATTGCCCGTGCACCTAAAATAGGGGAGAAGGGGTTAGTTAGGGGTGGTGGCAACACACGGGTACCTGTGCTTGGGAGACTGAGGTGAGGGCTCGCAGCTGCTCAACAGGCAGGATCATTCCTGGAACCTCTCCCTGTGCTGCCTGTCTCCAGTGAGACACTCCAGAGAGCTGCCCCCCTCTCCTGTTCTGCTCCTCTTTCCTGCCACAAGCTGGGTCTTAAACAGACTCCTGGCACTCGGTGGATGTTATTAGCCAAGGTGCTAAAGACTCTTCTAGCAGTGCAGCCGTGTTGAAGGTCCCAGCCTGGTTGGCTGAGCAGGGAATGCAGATTTTACCCAGAGGGACAGGCACTGTGTGTTTCCTGCTCGGAGGTTTGGTGGCGGGGGGGGGGAGGGAATGGGGATCCTGCCAGGAGCTGGCATGGCACCACAGGAACCACTTCACAGCAGCTCCTCGTGTGCATGGGCCTCCATCCCCTCCCCAGCACAAACTCAGAGCTGGCACTAATGAGCCATCCCAGCAGCGACCTCCTGCTCCCACCCTTGCTTGTGTGTGTTCTGCTGCCAAATGGCTTTTGATTCCGAAGATGACACTTGTACCTTCAGAAGACTTGAATCTGCCTGTGTGGGGTCTGACCCAAGGGGCATTCCAGCCTGCTGAAGCTCAGGGGGGTGCTCTGGCACCCCAAGGTGTGTGAAGTTGTGGGGCTGGTAGCTCCCAGTACACCTGGGGCTAGTTTAACCAGGTAGAGCTTCTGTTTCTGATGCCTCCTGAAGGTCCCTCCAATACCATGTGTCTCTGGGAGGCAACTGCAGCCTGGGGAACTTTGTCCCACACTCCGTCCCTGGTCCCTCTGGGGATTTAACAGTCTCCAGTGCTCGAGTCCCCTGCCTGGCCCCTTGTCACCTGCTTGCTTGGGCGCAGTGCGGCGGGCGGCGCGGCGCTGCGGGCTGAGGGAGGCGGGAGCGGACGAGGAGTGGACGGTGTATTGGACGGACTCCTCGGTGTCCCTGGAGCGCCTCATGGACATGAAGAGGTTCCAGGTAAGCACCGTGTGAGGGCTGCCCAACGAGAAGGGGAGGGCGGGACGAGGCTGGTAGTGCAACA
>NW_009952708.1:350811-358834 GCF_000747805.2 Chaetura pelagica | reverse complement strand
CAACATGTTGCAGAGTGAAACAGAAGCAGCCAGACCAGCTCCCATGGCTGTTTCTCTGCGTTGGTTCTGGAGGACGCAGGTTCACAAGGCCTTACTTCTGTTCTGGCCCCGGCACGGTGCCATCAGCAGCACTTTGACAGGCAGCGTGAGCTGGAGAGCTGCCAGCCCCTTACATGTACTGTGAAATAAATGGTTTGTGGTCACAAAGGGCTCCCTTCCCCGAGCTGTGATACTCCAGGGAGGGAGAGCTTCAGGGCTGAGATGGAACGAGCAGATAAATCACGCTGGTGAAGCTCAGATAAAGCAGTTGTTGTAGCATAATCTTGTCTCTCAGCCGAAGTTCAAGGCAACCGCAGGCCCCGCTTCCCCTTCGGGCTGTCCTGGGTCTGGAGGAGGATCCCTGCTTTTCCTTCACTGATCCTGGTTTTTGTCTTTCAGAAAATCAACCATTTTCCCGGCATGATTGAGATCTGCCGTAAGGACTTGTTGGCCCGCAACCTCAACCGCATGCTCCGGCTCTTCCCCAAGGACTACAACATATTTCCCCGCACTTGGTGCCTGCCTGCAGAGTGAGTGAGACATGTTAATGCAGCCAAGAGCAGGGGTATCAAATTAGGGAGTGGGAGCCAAAAAATGCAGCTGAGAGGGACCAAAGAGCACTCGAAGTCTGGGTGGGGGGAAGGGACAAGGTGGTGTCTGGTTGGGTCATTCTTAGATTTTATTCTTACCATTCCCTCCAGACCTGGAAGTCTGGCTCCTGTTGCCTGTTCTGTGCCTGAACTCTCCTTACAGTTAGAATAATGTTATTAGTATCTGACCTAAAGCATCTGCCGCAAGCTGGTACTGGGGAGTACCCAGTGCTACCAGCACTTGGTACTCCTCCCATTTCACTGGCCTTAGAGAACAGTGCTGTGCTCACCCCGGGTCATGTCCAGGAAGGCTGTCACCATGTATCCTCCCGGTCCTCCCACTTCTGGAGAAGTCCAACCTGCCTCTCTTCTCTTTCTTTCCAGGCTGCATTTCCTGGCACCTGGTTGCTCTTGGTGCTGTTTTTGGGGATTTGTCCTCGTTTCCCTTCTCTTCCCCTAAATGCAGTGCCCACTAGAGACACGGTGCCCCTCATTTACAGTAAAATAACACTAGCAGAGGGGCTGAACCCTTTGGAGCAGGGAGCAGCTCTTGAGGCTCAGCTACCTAACGAGACAAGCCCCTGTGCCCTGAGCACACTGGCCCTGGCCACCTGCCTGCTGGAGAGCAGCATGGAAGGGGACACAAAGACTTGTGACCTCCTCCTTTGCAGCCAGACCTTGTTTTATTTTCTCCTGCTCGCCCTGTGGCAGCAGAGCCAAAATCTCACTATGCACTGTAGTGACCACTTCCTACAAACCCCTGGCAGAGATGGAGAAGTGTGCAAGTAAAAGGTGGAACCAGGAGAGCTTTGTCAGGTCCAAGGACCCATTTGTCACTTGTGTAAATCAGGAGTAGGTGCATGACTCCTCTGCTGCAGAAGTTTGGTCTGTACCAGCCCGCAGCACCACAGCCTGAGCACCCACCTGTTCTGAGAGTTCCGGGGCTGTTTTTTTGCAGCTTGTAACAGTCTCCCCTTCCTTGCTCAGCTATGGAGATTTCCAGGCCTACCGGCGCACCAGGAGATCCAGAACATTCATCTGCAAACCAGACAGTGGCTGCCAGGGGAAGGGGATCTTCATCACGCGGAACGCAGAGGAGATCCGGCACGGGGAGCACATGATCTGCCAGCAGTACATCTCCAAGGTGCCGGGGCAGCCCGGGCAGGCAGGCGAGGGCCCCCCGGGCAGGCAGGGGCAGCTGAGCTGCCTCGGGGGTCCCTGCACATCCTGCAGTGCCCCTGGCTCATCCCAGCTCCTGCCTTTCCTCTCGCAGCCTTTCCTCATCGATGGCTTTAAGTTTGACATGCGTATCTATGTGCTGGTCACGTCCTGTGACCCGCTGAGGATTTTTGTCTACAAGGAGGGCCTGGCCCGCTTTGCCACCATGAGGTACATCGATCCCAGCAGCAGAAACCTGGTAAAAAAGGGAACTGTCCAAAAAACGTAGTATCTGTAGGTGTTAGACCCTAACTTGTCCTAAGGGCATTCCAGACTCTGGAAAGGCAGGACTGGTGGGTTTCATGGGACCTGGTTTTCTTCTTTCCTGCTCTGCCCTCCCTCTGTACCTCTTCTTCACAGGAGGTATTTCAGGAGTGTCTGTCTGAAGTAGATCTGCTCACAGGCCCCACGTCTGGGCTGTTTACTGGCATTATCACAGAATCATGGAGTTGTTTCACTTCAAAGGTTTTGAGTCCAACCTTCTGCTCAAAACTGGGGCAACAATAAATCCAGATCTGGTTTCTCAGGGTCTCACCCAGCCAGGTGCTGAAAAACTGCAAGGATGGAGACCCCACAGCCTGGCTGGGCAACACTCCTGCTGCTTCCTGCCCCCGTGAGCATTCCCAGGTCCACACCATTCTGTGACTGTGCTTAAGGTGGAGAAGAGGGACCTGGAAATGATCTGGTGGTATTGGAACAGGCTGGGAGAGACAGGGTGTAGAACCAGGAAGGCAAGGTGCAGAATTTTGCTGTGCCCATCTCCAAGCAGGGGTCTATAACCCATCAGATCCCAGCAGGAGATGGGCTGTGGTTCTGGATTGCTGTGCTACAGCTGCTGGGAGACCCCAGCTCCTGGCTGCCTGCCCACCTGTCCCACAGCTGCATGGGCACATGTCCTCCCTCACTCCCATACATGTGGGTCTTGGAGAGCTCTTGGGCTCTGGGTGAGCAAAGAAAGAATCTGCAGAAATTTGCTGCAGCTTCTGTCCTGAGGAGTCTCTTGTGCTTCAGTGAGGCCAGAGGGGACTCCTGTGCTCTCCCCCAGAGATAAGGACAGGGGTGCAGGGAGGGCAGAGCTCTGTGAGCTCCAGCTTCTGGCTAGAGGGAATCACCAGTGTGGTTAACCCCTTGCTGCAAGTCACCACCACAGAGAGGAGGCAGGAATGGGTGAAGTTAGTGATGAGATTAGAGCTAATGGGGCTGGTTCTACCTGTGCTCTGTGGTTGGGACTAAACAGCAGCCTCCTGTGGTTCCTCCCAGGGTGACATCTGCATGCACTTGACCAATTATGCCATCAACAAACACAACAAAAACTTCGTCCAGGATGACAAGATGGGCAGTAAGAGGTATTTTCCTGTGTCCTGGGCACATCCTACAGGGAAGCTTCCCGGGGGACACTGGTTTGCTTCCATCTTTCCTGGGGCAAACTTTCCTGTGGCATTGCAGCTGAGCTTAGCATCTCCTGTCCTCCCCACAGGAAACTGTCCACCCTGAATGCCTGGATGGTAGATCACAGCTACAACACAACAAAACTCTGGGAAGATAACCAGGAAGGCAAGGTGCAGAATTTTGCTGTGCCCATCTCCAAGCAGGGGTCTATAACCCATCAGATCCCAGCAGGAGATGGGTTGTGGTTCTGGATTGCTGTGCTACAGCTGCTGGGAGACCCCAGCTCCTGGCTGCCTGCCCACCTGTCCCACAGCTGCATGGGCACATGTCCTCCCTCACTCCCATACATGTGGGTCTTGGAGAGCTCTTGGGCTCTGGGTGAGCAAAGAAAGAATCTGCAGAAATTTGCTGCAGCTTCTGTCCTGAGGAGTCTCTTGTGCTTCAGTGAGGCCAGAGGGAACTCCTGTGCTCTCCCCCAGAGATAAGGACAGGGGTGCAGGGAGGGCAGAGCTCTGTGAGCTCCAGCTTCTGGCTAGAGGGAATCACCAGTGTGGTTAACCCCTTGCTGCAAGTCACCACCACAGAGAGGAGGCAGGAATGGGTGAAGTTGGTGATGAGATTAGAGCTAATGGGGCTGGTTCTACCTGTGCTCTGTGGTTGGGACTAAACAGCAGCCTCCTGTGGTTCCTCCCAGGGTGACATCTGCATGCACTTGACCAATTATGCCATCAACAAACACAACAAAAACTTCGTCCAGGATGACAAGATGGGCAGTAAGAGGTATTTTCCTGTGTCCTGGGCACATCCTACAGGGAAGCTTCCCGGGGGACACTGGTTTGCTTCCATCTTTCCTGGGGCAAACTTTCCTGTGGCATTGCAGCTGAGCTTAGCATCTCCTGTCCTCCCCACAGGAAACTGTCCACCCTGAATGCCTGGATGGTAGATCACAGCTACAACACAACAAAACTCTGGGAAGATATTGAAGATATTATTATAAAGACTCTAATTTCAGCTCACCCTGTGGTGAAGCACAATTACCAAAGCTGCTTCCCCAGCCACACTGGGTGCTGCGCCTGCTTTGAGATTCTGGGCTTTGATATTTTGCTGGACAGAAAGCTGAAGCCATGGCTGCTGGAGGTGAGGATGGAGTCTCCTGGAAGCAGCATTTTGCCCAGAGCTGCTTGTTGGGGAGAGGCTCCAAAACACGGGGTGGTGAGGTGAACAGAACTCATTTGATTAAGAAGGGCCACATCCTTCCCAAAATTAAACAGGCTGTGAAGACAAGCAGCCAAGCAACCCACTGCTGGCTACGTGGGAAGGGTGTGGTGGGGCCGGCGAGCTGGCTGCTGGCAGGGCTTGCCAGGAGCTGCCAGGTGAGAGCAGCTGCTTGTTTTGGCAGGTGAACCACTCTCCCAGCTTCACCACGGACTCTCGCCTAGACCAGGAGGTGAAGGACGCCCTCTTGTGTGACACCATCAACCTGATCAACGTGCATGGCT
Source organism: Chaetura pelagica (assembly GCF_000747805.2). Taxonomy (NCBI): domain Eukaryota; kingdom Metazoa; phylum Chordata; class Aves; order Apodiformes; family Apodidae; genus Chaetura; species Chaetura pelagica. The sequence continues at coordinate 354,099 of NW_009952708.1, read as the reverse complement.
GTGACAAGCGGAAAGTGCTGGAGGAGGACAGACAGCGGGCAAAGGAGCGGCTCCTGCAGGGCCACCAGGCTCTCCGTGCTGCCAGGTATGGCTCTTCCCCAGAGCGCTGCAGTCCTCACCAAAATGTGGGGGACGGAGGAAGCCAAGACTGGCTGTTTCCAAATCCCAGCTCCCAGAGGCCGTGGCACTGAGTAGTCTCAGAAGAGACTTCCTAAGCCATTTGCATCCTGCAGGGAAGAGCCAGGGCTCTTCGTGGCGCGGGGGGAGGTGAGCGGTGCTCCGGGCACTCTGCAGAGCTGTCCCCACCGAGCTGCACCTGCTTCCCACGACCTGCAGTGCCCACGGGCAGTGCCAGCATCCCTGGGCTCACCAGGACCCTTGAGAGACACGTCACAGCACCAAGAGCCCCCAGGACCCTTTCCCAGGGCTGGGGATTTCCCCCTTCTCTGTCTGCAAGACTTTTCCTGAGGCCGTGGGAGATGAGCCTGTTCCCTGGGCTGTATCTGCAGTGCAGGGCGAGGCAGGATCTCCCTCCAGCTCCCAGTACAATGAGGAGACCTGAGACACCTCCAGGCTGGAGACACTGTGTGTTTTCACCCTGTGCTCTGCCTACCCCTGCAGCCTTGGCTGCTCCAAGCTCCCTGGGGAAGGGGCTGGAGCACAAGTCTGCTGAGGGAACTGGGGGGGGCCAGCCTGGTGCAAAGGAGGCTGAGGGGAGACCTCGTTCTCTGCAACTGCCTGAGGGGAGGTTGGAGCCAGGGGAGTTGGTCTCTCCTATTGAGTAACAAGACAAGAGGAAACGGCCTCAAGTTGCCCAGGGGAGGTTTAGATTGGGTCTTGGGAATAACTTATTCCTGGAAAGGGTTGCCAGGCTCCAGTGGTGCAGTCCCTATCATGGAGGAATTTCAAAGCCCTATAGATGTGGTGCTGAGGGACATGGGTCAGTGGTGGCCTTGGCAGGGCTGGGTAAGGGTTGGACTGGAGGATCTTCAAGGTCTTTTCCAACCAAATCAGTTCAGTGAGAGCTCCCGGCAGCAGGCAGGGAGGCAGACACCTCGTGGGTTTGTTGGCTGAGGGGCAGGGTGTGCGAGGTCTGGAAATATGTCTGGAAAGATGGGGGAAAGCAGTTGGCAGGTCCTGTCCCTCAGCCAGGACAGCTCCCGGAGCTGTGCTCCCCCCGCTTTGCAGGCGTGAGGAGCTGGGGGGCAGCCAGCCCCCCTGGCTCTCCCAGGCCGAAAGCTACGAGGACACGCACCTGGGCGGCTTCCGCCGCATCTACCCGGCAGGGGGCACCGAGCGGTACGAGCCGTTCTTCAAGCAGAGCAGGTCCCTCTTCAGGGACACGGCGACATCCAGGGCTCGGGAGGAGTGTGCCAGGTGGGTGCCCCCCCTCACACCCACGGTGGCACAGACACCGCTGGTCCTGGGCCCTGCCTTGAGGGGTGTGCGTTAGGGGACAGCCGGGAGGGAAGGGGCTGCGGCGCTGTCACCACAGCCAAGATTCTCCTGTCACTGACCCTTCAGAGGGAAATGCCACATTCCATTGACTTGTGGGCTCCTGAGGCACCTTGTCACAGGTGTCCTACACCCCGCTGGCAGGCACAGCCCAATCCAAGGGCATTTCTTGCAGCAGTGAGAGTCTCTTTTAAAGGAACTCCTGGTCCACTTCTTGGCACGCTTCTGTTATGGTCTGTTCAGTACAGAACTTCAGGCCACAGTAAAATGTCCTTGAATTGAAGGCTTCATAATAGCCTTTGGCTACTGTGGCCAGTGACTAAGACAACTGTTCTGTGGCAGGCAGCAACTGGAGGAAATTCGCCTGAAAAAAGAAAAGTGGGATGCTATTACCAGGAGGAACAAAACGGTGAGGAAAGAAGATCTGCATGGAGAGGCAGCTGGAAGCAAATCCCAGATCTGCAATAAAGCCACAGCTCCTCCACGCCGCTTCACCTACGGAAGCACCAGGCTGTGGGATAGAAAGGTACCTGGCTTTTATCAGTGGTTGTCCAGGGGGCTCCCAAAGGCAAGGACATGGCTTTGGGAACAGTGCTGGGCCATGGGTGTCTCCCAGGGAGCAGAGGTTTAACTCCCCTTCATGAAGTCCAGACAGCTGACAGCTTGTGCTGGGAGGCATCAGTGTTGTCCCTTCCCTCTTGTGCCTCCCCCTGGGATCTTCGTCCCACTGCACCCCGAAGCCTGTGGCCCTCATTAGGGCTTGGCACAGCTTTGCCTCTCTTGCACGTCACCACAGCCTGGGCTTTGCTGTCCCCCCTCCTTTCCTCCCGAAGCCACAGCCCGCGCAGTACGACTCCCTGCAGCCTCGGGATATCGTGGAGGAGGAGGAGAGGAGGAGAGTGAAAGCTCTTGTGCGGCGCGAGAACCTGATCCGAGGCCTGGGCATCATTGATCAGCTCTCCCGGCTGCTCCCCATGGCCAACAGACCATCCAGCACCTGGAACACTGGCATCTCCAAGATCCAGGTAACTGAGGGCTGCCCGGATCCGTCCTGCAGGGCTGGCTCAGGAGAACCGGGGGTTCTCCCCGGCTGCCGGGGGAACCTGAGGTGCAGATCAGGGCGCTGTGGGTCAGATGGGCTCCAGTGTGGTGTCTGGGCCCGAGGGATCCATAGAGTTACTGACTTTGTCCCTTGCCAACGGGCACACTGGGAATTAAATTCCTGCAGGGATTTCAAAGCCATGTAGATGTGTAGCTGAGGGACATGGGTTAGTGCTGGCCTTGGCAGTGCTGGGGGAACAGTTGGGCTCGATGACCTAAAAGGTCTTTTTGAACAAAATTAATTCCATGATTCCATGATCCACCATTGCTGACCCTTCCCAGACCATCATGGCCTGTATTCCCACAAACCTGCTCCAGCTCGGCTCAGTGTCACAGGCAGAAGATGGGATTTGTGCCTGGGCACACAGGGTGACACTTCAGCTGGTACCTGTGGGTGACCAGGGAAGACTTCCTTCCCAGTCCCCTGCAGCTGAGCTGCCGCTTCCTTTCCTTCCAGCCGCAGTTCCTCTGGGATGCACTTGAGGGCCAGGACACCCGCAGCTTCATGATGCTCATCCCGCTCTCGCTCCAGAGCTCTCCGGCCCAGCCCTTGGGACGGCGGTTCCGGCACAACCCCCGAGCCCGCTCCGAGCTGCCGGCCGGCCCGGGCGCGCCCCCGGCCACCAGCGGCGTCCTGTCCGTCCGAGGCCGGAGCATCCCGCCCCGCGAGCAGCGCAGGGCGCGGCGCGGGCTGTGGGCGCAGGACACGGGCTGGCTGCACCGCCCGGCAGG
>NW_009952708.1:350142-350729 GCF_000747805.2 Chaetura pelagica | reverse complement strand
GCTCCTGGGGCTGCCAGGGTGGGAGGAGCAGGTGGGCGGGATGGGACTTGGGAGTCCTTGGGGTGCCCGACCCTGCAGAGGGAACACTGTGTTCTTTGGGAACTGGTGACTGCTGGCAGTCCCTGCCCCGGGCCGGTATCGCCCCATCTGCAGGAGCAGGGAAGAAAGCAGCTGTTTTCCCAGGACCAAGGCTTAGTGTGTAGGGATGGGGGAGTGTGGGAAGCCCAGAAGCGTTTGAGGGTTGGGCTAGGGGTGCGTTAGCTGTGGGACATACCACGAGGACACTCGTGACACTCACACATCTGCCTGTCCCCAAGTCTGCCTGTGCTCTTCCAAGTGAAGTTGGCAGGCTGTCCTTCCCCGCCAACAGCGGTCACCCGGGGTCCCCAGCCAGCACGGGGAAGACCACAGGTGATGTCACCCTCAGCAGTGCTGCAGGGCAGGAGCTGCCCCTGGCCTCGCACCGCGCCGGCACCTCGCGCTGCGGCGTGACAAGCACAGGTGAGGGGGCGGACAGGCCCCCCGGCCCTGAGCCGGGGCTGCAGGACGGGGGGGGTCGCCAGTCCATCTCCCTTGCCTCCCTGCCC
>NW_009952708.1:344312-347150 GCF_000747805.2 Chaetura pelagica | reverse complement strand
CTGCCCCCGCTCCCGCCGTGCCCGCTGACGCCCCCGCTGTCCCCGCAGCAGCACGAGGTGGACAAGCTGTACAAGGTGGAGACCCGCCCGGCGCTCGGCGCCAGCGACGCGGGGGGGGGGGGGGGGGGGGGGGGGAGCCGCTCCCAGCTCGGGATTTGGCTCCGCCGGACCCAGGGGAGGCTCTGACTGTCGCCTCCGTCGCTCCGGCCACAGGTTCTGCTTCCTGGTGCGGCCGCGGGTCAGGACCATGCGGTACATCGCCGGTGAGCGCGGGCGGCCCGGGGCTGCTGCCGGTCGCCCTGGGGCTGCGGGGCTGTGCTCCGGGCTGCCTGGGTCGGGTGGGCTTGGGGAGAGCGATTGGGGAGGCCGCGGGCCGGGCTGACAGGCTCCACACCCGGGTTTCTCCTTCTGTGTGGGGCACTTCAGGTCCTGGGAGGTGGGGGACGTGGGACCTCGTCCCACCGGAGGAGCTGTGCTGGCTCAGGGGGGTGGGCAGCCTGGGCAGGGTCTGCACGGTTCCTGTCTGCAGATATTGTCAATGCTGACAAGATGTCAGGGAGGAGCAGGAAGTACAAGATCATCTTCAGCCCCCAGAAGGTCAGTCCAGCCATGCTCTGCTGCCAGTTACCCCCTTGCTCTGGGTCTGCTCAGCCTTCCTGCCCCCCACCCTGCTACGGACATCAGAAGCTCTTCATTCATAACCCAGAAATGTTCAGTTAAAACCAAACCTTGCTTTGCTGGGCATTGAGCAGCTCCCCTGCACTGCCTGCCTGCTTGGAGCTGGCCAGGCCTGAGGGGTTTTCCTTCTCTTCCAGTTCTACGCTTGTGAGATGGTGCTGGAGGAGGAGGGAGTGTTTGGTGGTGAGTGGGGCTGCAGCACCTGCCCCGGCCCCTCCCCAGGCCTTGTTGGGGGGCTCTGACGTTGCAGAATTCTGATGTAATCCTGGTATTGGGATCCCTGTGCTGGCAGGGATGGGTGTCTGGGCAGGAGCCACAGCATCAGAGCCTCTCCCCCCTTTTCTGGGAGGAGAGAGCCATTCCCTGCCACAAATCCCTGTGGAAAGGCCCCATCTCTGCTCCCCACAGCCCTGTTAGGGGCTGTCGCAGTTCTTGGGGCTGTTTCTGCCACAGGCAGGGTAACTGTCACCGTTCCCTGTCCCAAATACAGATGTCACCTGTGATGAATGGTCCTTCTACCTGCTCCCCCTGGACGAAGACATCATCAGCATGGAGCTGCCCGAGTTCTTCCGTGACTACTTCCTGGTCAGTGGGGCAGTGCTGCCAGGACGTGGCCCTGCGGGGTGGCAGGTGTCCCCCTGCTCAGCTGTTGGGCTGGGGACAGGAGAGCTTTGCTCGGGGAGTGGGTGTGGGAAGTCCTCCTTGGTCCCCTTGGCCCTCACCGCAGGCCTTTGGGTGGCTTTTGCTGGTGGTGGCTGCTCTGATAGGCTGTGGTGCCTCCCCTGCACACAGCCCCTGTGCTGCCCCTCCTCTGATGCCTCTGAGCCACTTCTGGTCATTCCAGCATTATTCCAGTGAATGTTTTCTGCTGGAAGCACCAAGCCTGGAGCTTGCTCTGTCCCAGCTGGGCCCCCCAACGTGGCAGTTGTTCCCAGCCTGCCCCGACTTGCTCCCAATGCCTGGTGGTCCCTGCAGGAGGGAGATCACCGCTGGATCAACTCTGTCGCTCGAGCCCTGCAGCTGCTGAACTCCCTGTACGGACCCTTCGGCAGAGCCTACGGGATCGGCAGGTGTGCCAAGGTAGGCCCGTGTCCCTGGGGCAGGGCTGCAGCCCCGGCCCGGCCCTGGCACGCTCTGCCCTCGCAGATGAGCTACGAGCTGTGGCGGGAGCTGGAGGAGGAGAGCGAGGGCGACGGGACGGGCAGGAAGCCCGAGATTGGGAACGTGTTCCTGCTGGACAGAGGTAGCGGGAGGGCAGCCCGGGGGGTATTGCCCATGGATATAAACAGAATGTGTAGTAGGCATTTATGCAATTCTGGCTCGGCAGAGGCAGCGGGAGGGCAGCCCGGGGGGGCGGGGGGCAGGATGGCCTCAGCAGCCCCTGCTCTCCCTGCAGACACGGACTACGTGACGGCGCTGTGCTCCCAGGTGGTCTACGAGGGGCTGGTGGACGACACCTTCCGCATCAAGTGTGGTGGGTCAGCGGGGGCTCCACAGAACCGAGGGAGGGTCCCTGGGGTTTGTGCCGGGCACCGTCAGACCCGGGGTCTGGTGCTGCAGCCAACAGGGACAGCCCTGGTGTGGGGGCTGCTGGAGAGGCTTGGACCGAGTGGCTGGGTGGGCATCGCTCGTTTCTGCTGCCTTTTGCAGCAGGGCTGACACTCGTGTGGATGTTGCTCTTGCTGGGGCAAAGCAGCTGCTCATTCTTCTCTGCAGGGAGTGTGGATTTTGGACCAGATGTCACCTCTTCTGACAAGAGCATCAAGGTGCTGCTCAACGCCCAGGACAAGGTGAGTCCCCACTGGCCTCTGGGGAGGAGGGTCCCAGGTAGGGGGGAGGCCGATGGGGCATTTCCTCTCAGCCAAGTGCTGCTGGGCCTCGGGATGTGGGTTGGGGCACAGGCAGCAGGGAAACATGGTCTGGGGGCACAGCTCAGCCTGCAGAGCCCCTGTACCTGTGCCGGGTGCTGTGCCAGCAGAGGGGAGCTGGGGGTGGGTGCCCAGCACCACCGCCCTGTGCCTCTCCCAGGTCTTCAGCCAGATCCGGAATGAGCATTTCTCCAGCGTGTTCGGCTTCCTGAGCCAGAAGTCACGGAACCTGCAGGCACAGTACGACGTGAGCATGGCCCCAGCGTGTGGGACACCCACAGTGCCAGCCCCC
>NW_009952708.1:329419-331601 GCF_000747805.2 Chaetura pelagica | reverse complement strand
CCTTCCCCCGCAGCGGCGCCGCGGGATGGACATCAAGCAGATGAAGAACTTTGTCTCCCAGGAACTGAAGGGACTGAAGCAAGAGCATCGTCTGCTGAGCTTGCGTAGGAGCCTGAGGGGCGGCCCCCAGCCACTGTGGTGGGGGGCTCTGGGGAGGCTGGGGGGGCTGGAGGGCCCTGCTAGTCCCCAGGAGGGCAGATCTGAGCAGGGGGGCTGCTGGCTGATTGCTGGTGGCAGTGTCCTTGGTGGGGCTGGGGACAAGGGGGACCTGTCACTTCTCCTCTTGGCTCTGCAGATATCGGCGCCTGTGAATCCATCATGAAGAAGAAAACCAAGCAGGACTTCCAGGAGATGATCAAGGCTGAACACTGTGAGTGCTGCACCCTGAGCCACAGCTGTGGCTACTCCATCCCAGTTCTCTGCCCTGACCCCCTGGCCCCATGCCCAAGGCAGCCTCACACCTGGGTGTCCCCTGCATGGCCGCAGTCCTTCCAGTTTGTATTGGGGTGGCTCTGGAATAACAGTCATGGAATTGTTTTGGTTGGAAATGACCTTTAAGATCTAGTCCAACCATTAATCCAGCACTGCCAAGGCCACCACTAACCCATGTCCTCAAGACATGCAGATCCTAAATGGAGTGAAGCCACAACCTTGGAGGGCCAGTATGTGTTGGGGTGGGAGGCCCAGCACCCTTCCCTGGCCTCGGGGAGGGAGGCTGAGCCCATGCTCCAGTTTGTTTCCCTGGTGAGGACACTGGGGTGGGTGAGGTGACTCTGCTCCATCCCCCTGTAGCCCTGCTGGAGGGTTTTGATATCCGTGAGAGCACCAGCTTCATCGAGGAAGGGCGGGTGGGGCGGTGCGGGGGCTGGGGGGCAGTGGGCCCCGGGCCTGTGGGGCTGGGGGCTGCAGCCGCTCACCCCCTGCCCCGCAGGTGTCCCCCATCGAGAGCCTGCGCCTGATGTGCCTCCTCTCCATCACGGAGAACGGTGAGTGTCCGGCTGCACCGGGAGGCACCGGGGCCCCCAGCCAAACCCAGAGCTCACCCGGTGATCCCTGCAGGTCTCATCCCCAAGGATTATCGCTCCCTGAAAACCCAGTACCTGCAGGTGAGGGTCGGGGGCTCATTGCGCTCCCCAGGGACGCTTGGGTGGTCTTTGTGGGGTTGCTCTGAGAAGCCCCCCATGCCAGTGCTGATCCAGGGCTCCTTCCTCAGAGCTACGGGCCTGAGCACTTGCTGACCTTCCACAACCTGAAGCGCATGGGGCTGCTGGTGGAGCAGGCGCCGGGGGAGACCCTGACGGCCGTGGAGAGCAAAGTCAGCAAGCTGGTGACAGACCGTGCTGCTGGTGAGAGCTGGCCCGGCCCGCAGGGACCCAACCCCCAGGGACCCAGCCCCTCGGGCTGCCTGGAAGGCTGTGACAAATGCCAGCACTGTGGGCAGGGAGTGCATCCCCGGGGATGGTCCCATGGGCAGCAGTGGCTCTGCCAGCTCCAGGGGCTCTGCCTGTCCCTCTGCCTCGCTGGTGCCCACGCTTCATCCAGAGGCCTGAGCTGTTTCTCCTTGTCTTCTTTTCCAGGGAAGATCACTGACGCGTTTAATTCTTTAGCTAGGAAGAGCAACTTCAGAGCCATAAGCAAGAAGCTGGGGTTGGTACGTGCTGGTGGGGCTGCTGGTGACAGAAGAACTGGGGGCAGCAGAGGGGGTCCTGGACACTGTAGGGGCGGTCTTGAGGCAGTGGCGGGATCCCAGGGTGGTGGAAGACTTGTCCTCCTTGCCCACCCCCACCTCTCTGGGGATCAAAGCACCAAGGCAGGTCCTGTACCCCGAGCATTGCCCGTCTCTGCAGATCCCCCGGGTGGACGGAGAGTATGACCTGAAGATGCCCCGGGACATGGCGTACGTCTTCAGTGGGGCCTACATCCCCTTGAGCTGCAAGATCATTGAGCAGGTGAGCCCTGTACACGTGCCCCCCAAGCCCTGGGTCCAGGGGGGCCCCTGGGGCTGGGCTGTTGGCCCCTGACCCTGAACCCCACCTGCAGGTGCTGGAGCGCCGGGGCTGGCAGGGCCTGGAGGAGGTTGTGCGGCTGCTCAACAGCAACGAGTTTTCAGTCTCAGGTAGCCCAGTGCTGGGCCAGGGGCTGGCAGGGGCCTGAGGGGGCCGGGGGGGCAGTGGGGGGGCGG
>NW_009952708.1:322545-327968 GCF_000747805.2 Chaetura pelagica | reverse complement strand
GGGCCAGCTTCGGGGCCAGGCAGGTCCAGCAGGAGCACCCGGGGCCCGGCTGTGCTCCTGGCGGGTCCCCTGTGCTCTTTGCCTCTTGCTTTGCCTGTTCCTCACCCTGTCCCAGCAGCAGTTCTCGACCTGTGGTCCCCCTGTGTGCTCCCTTCTCTCTCCGCCCCCCACGCCTGCCCTAACTCCGCCTGTGCCACAGGAGCTCCTGGACGATATGGTGGCAGAGGAGGAGTGCCTGAAGGAGCGTCTCTTGAAGAGCATTGCAGTGTGTCGGAAGGAGCTGGACACCCTCTGCAGGGAACTCCAGCTGGAGCCCTTTGAGGTGCGGTGCTGCTTTGCACTTGGAGGGTCTCACGCAGCAGCAGTCTGCCCGGGTGTGCTGCCTGGCCCCTGCCCAGGTGTCTCAGTGAGGCCAGAGCTCACACAGCCTCTCCAAAACCCCTTTAGCTGAATCTCCACGGAGCCAAAGGCTTGGTGGCTGCTCACAGGTTGGGTGCTGGGAGAGGGTTGTGAGGAAGCTCAGTGTCTTGCAGCACCTTGTTTACTCTGTTGCTGCTGTTTGCACTTTCCTGGGAACACCTTGCTCAGAACTAGGACTTATGTCCCAGGGTTTCACTTGCTTAAGAAGCTTTGAACATGTGAGTTTGCAAAAGCTGATGCCTGGGCTCTTCCAGGAAGAAGAGGAGAGCACCATTCTGCAGATGGAGAAGAATCTGCGCACCCGCGTGGAAGTGATGTTGAAGCAGAAAAAGGACAGGAAGCAGGAGCTGAAAACTCTGCAGGAACAGGACCAAGAACTGTGTGACATCCTCTGCACCACCCCCTTTGACATCGACGGCAGCGCCGTGCCCAGCCTGGAGGACCTGGATCGCTACCGGCGCCACCTGGCCACCCTGACTGCCACCAAGGTGAGGGGGCAGGGTCTGCCGGGGGGGTCTGAGGGGCTCGCTGGTTTCTGACACCCCCTCATTGCCTCCAGGAGCACAGGCGAGAAGAGTTTGTCAGCAGCAAGCGGCAAATCATCCTCCTGATGGAGGAGCTGGACCACACCCCGGACACCAGCTTTGAGCAGGACGTGGTGTGCGAGGACGAGGACGCGTTCTGCCTGTCCACCGACAACCTGGCGGCCCTGCAGGGGCTGCTGCAGCAGGTGTGCGGGCACGGGGGCTGCGGGGGCTCCGGCCATCCCCACGGGGACGTTAGCACGTCCTTTTGAGAGCTTTTCCAAGGAGCTGCAGGGTGGGGAGCAGGCGTGTCCGCGGCCCGGCTGACCCCGCGTCTCCCCGGCAGCTGGAAGCGCGGCGCTCCCTGAACGACGCCGTGTGCGCGGAGCTGCGTGCCAGGATTGCAGCGCTCTGGGAAAGGCTGCAGGTCCCCGAGGAGGAGAGAGCATCATCTGCCGTGCATGTGGCTGGGTCCAGAGCCAAGACCAGGAAAGCTGTAAGGACCCTCTGGGGGGCTGGGGGTGGCAGCTCTGGGTCTTTCACACCTCGGGGTGGAGGAGCTGCCCCCAGCAGCCAAGCACCAGGCGAGCAGGGCAAATCCTGCCCCTGCGTGTGGAGGAGGTGGGGGGTGCCCCATCCTGAAAAGTGGCTTATGCAGAAGATAAATCCCATCTGGGTCTTCTGTTGACAGCTGCAGCTGGAAGTGGATCGTCTGGAGGAGCTGAAGCTGCAGAACATGAAGATGGTGGTTCAGGCAATCCGGGCAGAGCTGGCCAACCTCTGGGACAAGTGCTTCTATAGCCAGGAGCAGAGGGAAGACTTCAGACCCTATTATGATGGTGGGTAATGCAGGAGCTGAGGGCCCCCCTCAGCTGTGGCAGTGTGGGGGTCCCAACTGCCTCCTGAACATGCTGTCATACCCTCTCCAGAGGACTATACAGAGGGCCTGCTCAAGCTCCATGATGATGAGGTAGAGAAGATGAAGAACTACTATGAAATACACAAGGATCTGTTTGAGGCTGTCCAGAAATGGGAGGAGAGCTGGAGGCTGTTCCTGGAGCTGGAGGTACTGTCTGGGCAGGAATGTGCTCCTCCTGGCTGGGTTCTTGGCCACCAGGCAGTGCCTGTCCCTGCTCCTGTGGGCAAAATGCTGCTAGGGAAGCCCAGGGAGGCACTAGGAATGACAGTGGGTCAGTGACAGGGTAGAGGCTGTGGGAGGGGATGGGGGCTGTGCTGCAGGGTCTGTATTCTGAGGGGGATGAGACCAGGCTGTGTGTTTTTGTCTCTCCTGACCTCCCTTCTGTACCAGAGGAAAGCAACCGACCCCAGCCGCTTTGCCAACCGTGGGGGTAATCTGCTGAAGGAGGAGAAGCAGCGAGCAAAGCTGCAGAAGACACTTTCCAAGGTAGGTTCAGCCCTGGAGAACATGCTGTAGTCCTGGATTGGCCTGTAAAGAGCATGTAGAGCCAGCAAGGGATCTCTGGGGGTGGAGGGGCTCCCTCCAGGTGAGCAGCCTCTCCACACCACCCTTGTGTCCCCCTCAGCTGCAGGAAGAGCTGGAGAACAAGGTCCGGGCCTGGGAGCAGGAGCACGGGGGGGCTTTCCTGGTGAAGGGGCAGCAGTTCCTGGAGTATGTGACAGAGCAGTGGCAGCTGTACCGGCTGGAGAAGGAGAAAGAGAAGCAGGAGAGGGTGAGTACCAAGCTGCCTCCTCTGCTGCATTAACACCTGTGTTGCTGGGGGCTCTGCCCTCCCAGCTGTTGCCCATGGGTCTCCTTGCTCTGCCTGGAAGCAGCTCCACGCTCTGTCACAGCAGGGCTGGTGCCCGTCAGCGTGTTGGGCCCTTCCCTGGCCCCAGCCATGCCGGAGCTGTGGTGTAGCTCGGGATACCCAAACATCCCTGGGATACCAGGAGTCGGGGCTGCCGGCAGGGAGCTGCGGGACCTTGCCCACCCCGGGCAGACCCCCCCGAGTGCCGCAGCGCGGGGGGTCAGTGCTGATCTCTCCCGCAGCACCTGAAGAAAAGCCGCCAGACGGACAGAGATGAGGTGCGGGAGCCCCCCCACCAAGCGGCGGGTGCTCGGCCTCCACACGCCTGGCAAAGTAAGGAAGGTAAAAGCGCCCTGTGCTGGGCAGGTGGGCACACGGGGGCAGAGCTCTGCCTTGTCCCGGGGTGGCCTCGGGCCCTCGCAGGGACATGGGAGGGGCTGGGGGGCTGCAACAGCATGATGGGAGCAGGGAAGGGGCCACGGGCATTTCTGTCCTCCCCGGGGTGTGAGCCGGTTGTGCTGTGATGCTGGGGGGGCGGCTCCGAGCAGCCTCTACTCCCTCCGGTGTGACACCTGCTCTGCTCCTCCCACAGCTCAGAGGCACCTCCATCTCCAGCGCCACTCCCAACACCACCGTCCGCTCTGCCTTCGGGGCAACAATCTACCACTCCCCGACCTCCCGGCTGCCACCGCCTGGAGGGAAGGTGAGGAGCTTCCTGGGGGTGGGCTGGCTGGGGAGGGAGTGGGTGAGCTCCCGTTGCTGTCCTGTGCATCCCTGCCATACTCCTGGGGTGCAACGCTTGCTGATTTGTCCATGACCTGCTGCATGGGGCTGCTGCTAACCTTGTGGGATGTTTTGGAGACATGAGGGAGGAGGAGGGTAGTAGTAGCTTTCACGAAACCTTCCTCCAGCCCAGATTCCTAGTGTTGCTCTGTGCTGAGCCTGTAGTTTGGGGGTCCTTCAAACTGGGTCAGAACTGGGCTCCAGACGTTGGAGGGCTCCGGGAGCTTGGATTGACTCTGGCACTGCAGAGTGACCATCAACAAAGCCAGCACAGTTCCCCCAGCTCCATTTGATTCTGTGTCCCCTCTTTCCGTCCCTCCTTCCCGCAGTTCAGCCAGGCTCGGACCCCTGGACTCGTGGCTGCCAAGCCCCCCCGTACTGGCTACAGGGAGCGGAACAAGGAGAACATGTTGCAGCTGAACGGGACCACCCTGAGCGGTGGGTGCACCCTCACAGCCCCTGCCCAGCGTAACCACAGCGTTAATTCTGTTGCCAGCACCTATTCTGAGTTTGCGGTAATTCACCTCTCCTAACCCCACCTCCCCTCGCCGGGCAGCACGGGGGCTGCACAGCCCTCCAAGCCCCCCATGGCAGCAGATCGTTGGCTCCACGCCCAGAGATTCAATGTGAGGTTTGGTGGCTGCTGCTGGTGCTGAGCAGCCCCTCAGGAGCAGCCCTGGGGAGGATCCCTGCCCAGCCTCGCAGCTGCTCTCCCGAGGTGGCTCTGTCTCCATCAGGCTCCCCCTGCCCTGCCCCCAGATCCGAGCCACTTGGTGCAGTATGTCCCATGGGGGGTTGGTGTGTGTCCCCCACCAGGGGCTGCAGTGCGGTGGCCTGGGCAGCTGTCAGCAGCAGCACCCTCTGTCCTACCCCAGTCAGTGGGGAACTGGGGGGGTCTCCTGCCCTTTTCCTCCTTCCTACGCAGACTCATCCCTTGCCTGCTGACACCCTTGCTGTCCCTCCTGAGTCTGTGAGGGGACCCTGATGCTGGTCCCTGCAGCATTCCAGAGAAGAGGAGGCTGGGCACTGCCTTGGCTGTCGAGAAGGTGGATTGGGGGGAGATTAATTTAAAATATTAGGAAAAAATTATTTGCTGTGAGGATGGTGAGACACTGGTACAGGTTGTCCAGAGAAGATGTGGCTGCTCCATTCTTGAAGGTGTTCAAGGACAGGTTGGATGGGGCTTGGAGCAACCTGGTCTGGTAGGAGGTGTCCCTGCCCATAGCAGGAGGTGGGACTGGATGGACTTTAACGTTCCTTCCCACCAAAACTAGTCTAGGATTCAAAAATGTGCTCATAGCTGGTGGTCAGGGCTGTGCCCTCTGGCTGGTTCGAGGTCTCTGTTTTTCCACAAGGATTGGCTGAGCCCAAGTGTTAAAATCTTCTCACCCTGGACAGCCAGGGCCATGGCTTTGCTGTGACAGTGCCCTGTGTCCCTGGCGCTGTGCTGAGGATTCCTGTGACTCCAGACTGTGATCCCGTGCTGTGCACGGCCTCAGGGCAGGGACAGGCTGGTTTGTGATGGAGCAGGTTCCTGCCCAGTGTTTCCCTTCCTCCAGCAGCATGGCAGGGCTCTCCCTGTCCTCCTGCTTCCCCTCCCAGCTCTCAGAAGCCCCTTTGCTTTCTGCTGAGCTGCCAGCGTTGCCAGAACCAGCTCGAGTCCCTCCTCGGTAACACTTTCTTGCCCTTTTCTGAAGGAAGAGGAGCTGGGAAGCCCCAGCAAAGCAGCAGGAGCAGCCTGCCCTGTGTCCCTCTCGCTCCCCTCACCTCCACCTCCTGCTTCTTGTTTCCACAGCGCGAACTTTCCAAGGCTTCCATGTCTGAGAGCAGCTCCCGTGTCCTCAACTCCACCACCACCACGGCCTTCTGCTGAGCTGCTGCCGGCCCCCCTCCAGCCTTCGGACCCGTAGTGAGTGGCTGGGCGGGC
>NW_009952708.1:320324-321880 GCF_000747805.2 Chaetura pelagica | reverse complement strand
CGGCCACAGCCCCCTCCTCAGCCTGGCCTCTCTGCAGGGGGGGCAGGGTGCCAAAGGGACACTTTTAAAAACTTGCTTTTATTTGGGAAATTTTTGCAAATGTTGGTGATTAAAGGTTTGCGTGTGGTCAGGGCAGGGTCATGCGGGGGGGCAGCCCAGTCCTGGGGGGCTCTGCCTGGCGGGGGGTGTGCTCTGGGACAGACAGGACCTATTTTGGAGAGCTGGCCTTTGCCCTTTGTCACTGGCTTTTACTGCCTCCTTTGCTGCAGCTGGTGTTCACCAGCATCTTCCTTCCTGTGTCACAGCAGGGTTGCTCCAGAGGGGCTGGCTGTAGTCAGGGCTGGTTGGTGCTGAGGTTCCCTTCCCTGGCTTTGCTTCACCCCCTAGTCCTTGGGCTCATCTCTCCCAGCACCCAGCCACGAGGATGGGGGTCTCGGGAGGGGGAGGGAGCAGCAGTGTCCTCCTGGAGCCCTGATGGCCAAACAGGGCAGGACCCTCCTGTTCCCAGCCGTGGAGGGGCAGAGCTGGGGCAGGGGTGACAAGGAGCCGAGGTACAGAGGGACAGTGCCCCCTTCCCTGCCCTGGGGCAGCTCGTCCCAGCCCTGCTCTGCTCCATCCAGTACTGCCCACTCTGCCTCTGCTCCAGCAGCAGCCAGTGAGCTGCACAGGGCAGAGGGGGGCCTGTTAGCATCTTCGTTAATGAAGCTGATCATTACTAATTTGCACCTTGTTATCACTACAGTCCCCCACTTGCTGTTTTTATTTATTCTCCAGGTCCTGTCCCCTTGCTCTGTAACTCTGTATATACTGTTCCTGGCAATAATGTATCTGTGTACATAGACAGCTGCCGCTGCCTGTATCTCTGTGGGGTGACCGATGGCTCCTGGGGGTGGCCCCTCAACTCTGACCTGGGGCTGGGGGAAGCTGGGACCATCCTTTGTATACAGCACAAAGCACCACCACAACCTTTATAGAAAAATAGATGTAATAAAGTTGTTCAGTCCTTCCCTTGTCATCTTTATCGCTTGAGCAGCTGCCACGCAAGAGGGCCCAGGCTGGAGGGGCAGGGGGTCCCTCACGGCCCCAGTACACAGACATAGGTGGTCCAGGGCCCACACACCACCTCCTCTGCCCGCAGCCCCTCAGCCACCAGGTGCTCAACACGGCGCGGGCGGTCGGAGCTGGAGTTGTCCCCGTGTCCCAGCTGCCCATATTTACCTGCAGGCACCAGAGTCATGCCACAGCATTACCCATGGGTCCCTTTTTAGGGGGGAGCACCCCCGTACAAGGGGCTCCAGCCTGGAACCCATGGGAGTGATAAACCTTTGCCCAGGTCACAGCAGCCAAGTTGGAGAGCAGTGGTGTCACTTACCCCAGCCCCAGGTGTAGAGCTCACCACCTCCTGCTAACGGGACAGCACCATCAGCCCCGGGGAGCCCTGCCCCCCACCCACAGGCAGGTGCCACCCCCACGGGGCACTCACGTGTGACAACAGCCGTGTGCCGGGAGCCGCAGCTGACCCTGCTGACCTTCAGGTCCTGCGGCAGGACCAGCAG
>NW_009952708.1:317843-318733 GCF_000747805.2 Chaetura pelagica | reverse complement strand
GCCTGCGGGGAGACACAGACAGACAGACCCCTCCTGCATCCCTCAGCCTTCATCCCCCCTGCCCGTCCTGAGCCCCTCCAGCTGTTGCTGCCAACCAGAACTGCCAGGACTCCCCCTGATGGCCAAGTGCCAAGCAGGGGGGCACAGGGACCACCCGGGGTGGGGGCAGATTTCGGAACCAAAGGGCTCTCCAGTGGCAGGTGGGTGCCTTGGTGACATGTTGGAGGAGCAGGAGTCAGAGCTGAACGAGCTCTGGTGTGGAGCAGCCAGGTGGGCCTGAGGCAGGGCACAGACATGGTGCCCACTGTGACCCCCCCTCCGTGGGAAGGAGAAGTTTGTCCTGAGCTGAGGGACCAACAGCCTCAGCAGCTGCATGGCTGCCCCTCCATCACCCACCTGAATCCCACTGAGAACAGACAAACACCAAGTCTGCAGGAGGGTAAGGGAGGATGGGCTTGCACCCCAATACCTCTGTCCCCATCCATGTACCTCTGAGCCCCCATAGCCCCCCCATTCCCAGCACCAAGCAGGGTGGGAAGGTGAGGGGGGGCAGACTCAACAGCAGCTGTATGTAATCATGATGACTTAATAGTTATTAATTGTAGCTCAGTAACTACGTGAAACACCATGAAGCAATCAGTGGTGTGTTCACCAGTTAATTTACTTTATCAGTTTATTTTACTGTCTTTACTAATCAATCAACATTACAGAAACTTGGACCACTTTACCTCAACCCTGTGAGATAATGGAAGGGCGGGCTCAGCCCCTGAGGTGACCCCCAGCACCCCCTGCATCCCATATCCCCCCCATCCTCCCAGTGTCCCTTCTGTACCCCCTGTCATCCCTCATTCCCTCTGGGCCCCAGCACCCACATCACCCCCCCTCATGTC
>NW_009952708.1:317498-317833 GCF_000747805.2 Chaetura pelagica | reverse complement strand
CCAGCTCCCACATCCCCCCCCCTCATGTCCATAACACCCCCTCCTCCCACAGCTCCCCGACTCGCTGAGCCTGCAGCCATCCCCCAACTTCTGCTGCACCCCCTGTGCTCCCCTACAGCCCCATCCCATTCATACACCATGTAAGCCCTCCCTGCACCCCCTGTGCTCCCCTACAGCCCCATCCCATTCATACACCATGTAAGCCCTCCCTGCACACCCCCTATACTCCTCTGCACCCCCATACCCCCCTCATCCCCTTCCCCCAACTTGTGCCCCTTCCCTGCATCCCCATTTACTCCCAACCCCTTCCCCCACCCCGTATCCCCTCCCTTCTC
>NW_009952708.1:310933-316070 GCF_000747805.2 Chaetura pelagica | reverse complement strand
CAGGAGCCCAGCTGGTTGGATGGGGCTTGGAGCAACCTGGTCTAGTGGAAGGTGTCCCTGACCCTGCAGGGTTTGGAACAGGATGGCCTTTAGGGTGACTTCTAACCCAAACCAGTGTGGGACGCTGTGATCCTGGCCAGATCCCCCAGCAGCGCGTGAGCACCAGCCCAGAGCAGCGTGTGCAGGCAGTGCCCGGCCTGGCCCTCACTCCTGGCTGGGGTTGGGCTTGATGATGCCATAAGCCACGGCCTGTGCCAGGCTCTCCTTGGCAGCCTGGGCCACGCGGGGCTTGTCCTTGTCCTTGGCAAGCACAGAGAGGATCTCCAGCATCTCGCTGGCCATGAGCTGCTCAGCCACCTCCTGATTGCCATCATGTTCATCACCACCACAGCCCCGCGGTGCTGCAGCTCGACACTGGGGCTCAGCAGCAGGGCCTGCAGGATCTCCAGCCAGTGCACTGTCTGTGGGGGACCGGGGCCACCCTCAGCACTGCACTGGGACGTAGCTCCAGGACAACAAGAAAGGAACAGGGGACGCTGGGTGCTGTCCTAGGGGTTCCCGGGTGCCCCCAACCCACCACTGGGTACTCACCACCTGGGGGATCCGCTTGCAGATGGGGGGGTGCAGGGCGGTCAGCATGGCCAGGGTCCCCGAGGCTGCTCGACGCAGCTTCTCGTCCTCCTCCCCGCTGTACAGCACCAGCAGCTTCAGCCGGTCACTGCCCTCGGCCAGGAACAGCTCCTGCACCTGCAGGGGGGAGGAAGAGGAAGTGGGGGAGCTGGTGGGGTGTGGGGGCCAGCAGCCCCACACAGACCCCCAGCCCAGTCCTCACCTCTTTGCTCATGGCCATGTTGCACATGCACTCTGTGGCAGCCAGCCGGATCAGCTCATGCTCCTCAAACATGTACCCCTCGATCATGGGCACAGCCTTCTCCTTCAGGATCTTCTGCCTGCAGCAGGGCTTGTGTGAGCAGCAGGGCAGCACCCCAGTGGGAAAAGACAGAGACCCCCACCCAGGCAAGTCCCTACCGCAGCCTCTCGCTGATGCCAGCCAAGTTGGTTAATGCCATCAGCCCCTCAAAGTTCTCCAGGCCTGTGCGCTGAAGGTGCAGAAGGCTCACCAGGGGACGGACCACCTCGTATATCTGTGGGCACAGCAGGGCAGGACTCAAAGCCCGAGCAAGGGACAGAAGGGGCTCTGTGCCCCTTAGCCTACAGCCCCAGGGCTGCCAAGGCCTTTCCTGGTGGGCCAGGAGGAGCTGAAGCCCACCCTGTCCCAGATGGTGCACAGAGCCAGAGACAGCCCCTGCCAGGGCAGCCCCTCCTCATGCTGCATAGCTAGAGCAGGCACAGGCTGGGGGCTCCCAGCCCAACCCCAGCTGCCTGTGTGGGGCCCTGTCCCCCAGCCCACGAAGGTGACACTCACTCGCTCTCCAGGGAAGGCCATCTCTGGGTTGGAGGTGATGGTGATCTTTGCCAGGGCCTGGGCTGCCTTGGTCTGCCCCACCTCAGTGCCCTCCAAGGACAGTGGGATGAGAGCCTGCAGCCAGAGACACAGCAGCTGGGTCACAGCAGCCCCTGTTTCCCCAAGGTTCATGTGGGAGGGAGCTGGCATGGTCCCTGCCCAGTCACAGCCACCCCTCGAGCCCCCAGTGTGGCACAGTCCCCTCACCTTGCCTCCTCCCTGTGCAACCACACCGCCCCGGTCCTCTGCCTCCTCAACCAGCGCCAGGAACACCCTAGGGACAAGACAGAGTTGGAGACTTGCCACAGCACATCCCAACAACTCCCAGACACACACAGCAGGTTGCACCCGGCTCCTGACATCCCCCATCTCCTCCTGGGAGCTGCCGTGCACCCAGGCCGGCCGTCAGCCCCGCTCCCTCCCAGCACGCCCATACCTGGAGATCAGCTCCCGGCAGGAGCTGGTGAGCGCCGGGTTCTCGCTCCTCACCATGCAGGACAGGGCAGACACCACCCCTGCCGCCAGCAGCTTCCGCACACGGCGCCTCACGAAGTCCGGCTTGTCCTGTCTCAGGGACAAGGTCACTGCTCGGCTTGGTGGCACCAGCCACCCATTGCCACATCACCAACCTCACCCCCGAGGGCCCCAAGGACCGCCTGGGCTCTGCCCACCCATGTGCTCTCCTGGTGGCTCCCAGGGACAACCGAGCCCCCTCACCTTCGGGTGCTGCTCAGGAATGTGCTGCTTGGCATACTTGGCCAGCTCCAGCATCTGGGGGTCTGGCTCCTCATGGTCGTAGCTGTTGGTGCAATTCACGAGCGTGGAGGCGACGGCATAGAGCACACTCCTGTCCTCTGACTGCAGTGAGGATGAGACACCATTGCACCCAGGATGGAGAGGACAGCCCAACCAGCACCACCAGCCCTGTCTACAGCCTCCAGCTCTGCAGCATGAGCCCCACAACCCCCTCGGCAGATCTCCCCAGTGCCACAGTGCCCACCGCAGGGCTCAGCACCCACCTTGGCCAGTTGGAACATGGCCTGCATGGCTGCCTTGTCCTCCACAAACTCCTCCTTGACATCTGCGTCGAAGGTGAGGTAGGCCAGGCCCTCCACAGCCCAACGCCGCGTGCCCGCGTCGATGGCCTCATTGCAGAGCCACCTGGGAGAGGGGCGGGTGAGCCTGGCTGCGGGGGGCTCCCTGCCCACACCCCCCCACCAGCACACACTTGCGGCACTGCTTGGCCAGCTTCATGGTGGAGCCCTCGGCGAACTGCTTCATGCTGAAGTCGGTGCCTCCAGCGGAGCCCAGCTTGCAGAGCCCCTGCACCAGGAGCCGCATCAGGGCAGGGGCAGCCACAGTCACCCCAGTAGGAAGGGGACAGCACAGGAGACACCCCCCCCCAGCTCACCACCAGGGCGCGGATGCGGATGCTGTCCCTGTCGCTGTGCTTGTAGATGTCCTTCAGCAGGGAGACGCCGTTGGCCGTGATGAAAGAGGCGCGCTTGGCCTTGTCGGCCGCGTGGATCAGCGCCTCCACCGCCACCAGCTGGTGCGCCTCCCGCACCGAGGCGCAGAGGGACAGCACGCTGTCCATGATCCCCTCCAGCTCCAGAACCCTGTTCCCAGCGTCCGAGGGGCCCTGCAGCAGGCAGGACACCGCCTGGATGGCCCGCAGCTTCCCAGACAGCTCCTGCCCCTCAAACCAGCTCCTGCAAGGGAAGACCACCCAGAAGGAGACGGCTGCTTCCACCCGCAGCCCCACCTGCTGCACCCTGGCACGGCAGGTCTCCAGAGGGTCTGCAACCTGCTTTTATCACCAAGAGCAAAAAGCTCTGCAGATAGGGGCGGCTGCATCTTCCCCAGATGACTGCTGGCTGTACCAGACTAAGATCAATGTCCCCAGGAGCACCCGGGCTCACCTCACGTAGTCCTCACACAGGTGGTGGAAGTTCTCCCTCTCAGCATCACACTTCAGGTCATCATACAGCTTGCTGAGCAGGACTGAGGCGCTCATCCGGCTGTTCTCTGTCACGGGCAGGCTGCCTGGGGTGCCACACACTGTACTTCCCACCTCCAGGATCTTCTTCAGGCCTAGGAGGACATGGAGATCCGGTGAAGAGCAATATGGAGTGCACAGAGGAGCTGAGGTGTGGCATCCTGAGGCAGATGCCCCAGCGGGATGCCACAGGCTGTCCTGCTCACCTTGGTCAATCACCCAGAGGCTCAGGCTGTTGCTGGGCTCCTTCGGTGACTTCCTGGGCACCACCTTGATGAGCAGGTTGAGTGCGTTGTCACGGCCATGGGCAGAGGCTCCTTCCAGCTCCAGCAGCTCCAGGAGGTGCTTGATCAGTAGTTTCAGGTCTTTGGAAGTATCTTTCAGAAGAGCCAGTGCCCAGCAGTCAGTGCTCTGGCCAGTGGCTTCACCTCCACTGTGGTCAGGAGATGCTGCCATGACCAGGAGCTGCTGCCTCCCTGCTCACCCTGTGATAACCCTGGACCTCCCAGCTCTGGGGCAGGCAGTGGGTGGGCCGTGGGAGCAGAACCCACTGCAGCTCAGCCCTGCCCACCCCAGGGCACTCACCCAGCACCACGGCATCCTCCTTGCCACGGAAGTCCTTCTGCAGCCCCTCCTTCAAGGACTCAAACATGGTGTGCAGGAGGTTGCAGGCTGCCAGGGAAACCTGCTCGTGCTCCACGCCCAGCACCGCCGAGAGACGTGGGGCCTCCAGCTCCGCCAGGATGGCTGTGGTCTGGGGTACAAGCACAGCCATCTGCTGGAGGCACCAGGGAAGCCCTGGCACTCCCCAGCCCCTCATCAGGATGTTCCCTGTTATGAGGTTCTTGCTCAGCTCTGAGCTGCTCTGCCTAGCCAGGCTGCAGCCAGCCGAGGCCAGCGACACACCCTGCCCCACGCCTCTGCGGCCCAGCATTGGTTTCCCTGGATCAGATCCTCTCCCACGGGAGAGCTGGGCAACAGCAGGACCTACCCGCGAGCGGTGGCCGGAGCACAGCCCCACAGGGGTGCGCGGGCCTGCCAGCATCAGGTCGGCCTGGGCCGTGTCCAGCAGCTGCGCCAGCAGCCGCACACCGTCGCTTTGGAAGATCTTCTCTGCTCCAGCCTCCTCCCGAGCCAGCACGATCAGGTTCTGTGCAGCCTGGAGAAGGAGGGCAGTGCCTGGGTCACCTGCCCAGCAGAACGCAGCTCACCCTGCACAGGAACCTCCAAAGCAGCAGCCAGGCTGCCTCAGGCACCCCCACCCCCTGGGGAGCTACAGGAGGCCCGGCCAGGGAACACCCACCCAACCCTCCCCACCTCCCAGCTGACCCTGCCACCCTCTGCTCCCAGAGCTCAGACCTTTTGCTTCTTGTCCACATCCTTTTCTTCAGGATCCAGCAAGATCTGGAACATCTGCTCCACCTTTGAGTCCGTGCAGGACATGGTCTTCATCTGAAACAGAGCAGACAGAGCAACTCAGCCCTTCCACCTCCCTGCAGTCAGCACACCCCGGGTGGCACGACAGCCCCTGTCCCGTGCTGCCCCCTGTCACCTTCTCGTGCATGGTGCTCCCCAGGGCACGCAGGGCCTCCTGGAAGGCCTTGTTCCGGGGCTCCAGGCTGACGCAGCGCTGCAGGTCTCCCACAGCCTGGTCCAGGCGTCCCAGCCGCCGC
>NW_009952708.1:310077-310857 GCF_000747805.2 Chaetura pelagica | reverse complement strand
CCCAGCCCGCTCTCCCCAGACAGGCCGTGCACAGAGGCTGGTCCCCTGCCAGCCACCACTGACCTTTGGTTGCGTCAGCCTCCGCCTTGGCATAGTCCTCCTGGACGGAAAAGCCGTGAGAGGGAAGAGCCAGACACGCTGCCCAGCACTCCCCTCAGTGGGCAGGGGCAGCACTGGCACTCCGGGGGGAGGGAAGGGAAAGGATGGGAGGTTTGAGGGTGGAAATGGCAAGGACAGTGACCCAGGGCAGCAGGACACCCTGTCCTGCCAACAGTGTGACCCTCATGGGGTCCCCAGACAGTTTTTGAGTGCTCCCAGCCCACCCGAGCCCCTGAAGTCCCTCCCTTGTCTCCCAGACAGCTCTACGGCAGGACATCAGAGGCACTGTGACTGCCTGGGCAACAGCCCCGGCGCAAAAGGACAGCCCAGAAACGGACAAGAGCGCCTGACAACCCGCTGGGGACACCGGGCACCTCAGGGCAGGGCCAGGGGGAAGGGTGAGCCGAGGAAATACCCATCAGCGTCCTCCCTGGGGATGAACACTGCCCTGCCCGGGGACTGACGGGCCCTCCCGGCGCAGGCGCCGGGAAGTGGCCGGGGCGGTCGGGCAGGTTCGTGGCTGCCCCGCGGTGCCGCCCCCGCGCTCACCAGTTTCAGGTAGCAGGCGGCCCGGTTGCGGTGCAGCACGGCGCGCTCCGACCCGTCCTCGCAGAGACTCAGCGCCTGCGTGTACGCGGCGAGGGCCGCGCCGTGGTCCCCGGCCTGGAACAGCGCGTTGCC
>NW_009952708.1:307469-308646 GCF_000747805.2 Chaetura pelagica | reverse complement strand
CTCCCACAGGCTGGACCCAGGGGGTCTCACCGCTGCAGCACAGGAGCCCCTGGCTCAGCCCTGGGGGTGGGCTCAGCCCCCAGCATGGACGCCTTGGTGGGCTCCTGCCAAGCAGGCAGCACCAGCTGAGCATGGCCCCAAAGACTCTGCCTGCTGGTGGCCATGGCCCCATGCGTGCTGTGACCTCCAGTGCTCCCTACCGCCCTGGCAAGGGCAAACCCAGGCAGGGAGTGTGATGGGGAGGGAGAGGCACTGAGCCAGCCCCAAAGCGCCATGCAGAGCCATCTCCCCATCCCCACCCCCCCAGGAACAGCACTTTGCACTCCACAGATGTGCTGCATTGGGACCTGTCTGGCCCCTCCAAGGACATCATCCCCAGTGTGGATTTCTGCTCCCCAGCAAGGACCCCCAGCCTGGGAGCAGCCCACAAGGGACCCAGCCCCAGAGGGATGGGGAGGATGGGTCCAGGGGCAGGAGAAGCAGGAGGGGGACTGTACCTGTCACAAGGAGCCCAGGGCACAGAGCTGTGAAGAGGAGCAGCCAGAGCAGGAGCCCATCCAGCATCTTCCCGGCCGACCCTGGGCAGAGGCAGCTCTGGCTGTGGCGGAGGCAGAAACCGCAGCCCCTCCTGCCCCCGCCTCCATCGCGGCCCATCAGGAGCCGCCCGGAGCCATTAGAGCCTCCTGCACTCGCTGCCCGCTCCGCAGGGACCGGGCGGGAGGAGGGAGCATCGCTAATGAGCTGCCCGGGGCTGCGGGTGCCTTCCCCCCCAACAGAGGGACACTGGGGGTCCATGGGCCCCAGGGGGCACCTTGGCATATCTGGGGACCCCAGTGTCACAGGCAAGGAGCAGGCCGGGGCAGGGGCAGGTACCTGGCCTGGGAGCTGTGGGCAGGTGTCTCGGTAGCCCAGCAAGCCCTGGGCCAGCAGCCTGGCCTCCTGCCAGCCGTGCCATTAGCCAAGCCCCGGCAGAGCTGCCCATGGCACATGGTGGCCTCTCCACTGGAGGAGAGATGGAGCTAGAGCTCAGCCAGCAACCCCCCCCTTGCCAGCCCTCTCTGCCAGCACCCCTAATTAGCCCCAGGGGGGCCAGGGGCGTGGCAGCCCCTGCGGTCCCCACAGCAACCAGGAGGATGCTCCTGGTGAAGCAGCTTCCCGCAGCCTCTGGGGGCCCACC
>NW_009952708.1:305202-307344 GCF_000747805.2 Chaetura pelagica | reverse complement strand
TCCCGGGGCAGCTGCACACATCTCAGCCCTAAGCACCTGCAGTCCCGGGGGTTGCAGCACAGGGGTCACGTGTGGGTGACACAGCAGATAATGACCCCCCCATGCCCTCCCTGCTGGGCTAGGCCCCGTTCCTGGGGTGCTGGGGGGTCCTCAGTGACTGCCAGCACCCGCCCCTTAGCCCCCAGCAGCCCCAGCAAGGACCAGGCTGCCAGGCTGCCACCAAAACTGTCCTTGGCCACAGCGAGCTGTCATGGGGAGCTGTCCAGCCTCCCACCAAGCCCTGCTCCCCGCCAGAGCCACAGACAGACACAGACCCTGTGAAATAGCCTCGTGTTTCCTACAAGCTCCGGGCGAGCTCGGTCTCCAGTTCACAGCACTGCCCAGGCCAGGGCTCCCGGCACCCCCTGCACTGCCCCACGGGTCAGGGGGAGCCCAGCAGGGCCCCTGCCCCCAGAGGCCGGGTGGGCACCCTCCTGGGCACCAAGCAGAGCCCAGCCCGTGCTCTCCATGCCCAGGCAGCGTCCAGCAGCTTCTGCACAGTCCTGCCACAGTAGTTTGCTTCTGAAATCTATCTGAGAACACGGGACTAATAAATTAGACAGCAGCAGCCTTGGCAAGCCTGGAACCTCCTGCCCAGCACCCGCCTGCCCGGGCGCGCTGGCCCAGCTCTGCCGGCCGCACCGGTGCTGCTCCCACGCTGCTCCTCTCCCCACTGGGAGATGCTACCCCAGGTGGATGCGGAATGTAGAGATTTCCATGGGGTCCAGATGGATGTTGGTGCTGTTGGAGGCCGTGCCCAGTGGGTACATCAAGGTCAGTGAGGTGGGCTGCAGGGAGCCCAGCTCCAGCCCCCGGAACAGGCTGCCCAGGGCCAGCTGGGGAGAGAGGAGAGATGGGAGAGGGGCGGGCAGTGAGTGGGACATGGTGCAGTGGGACTCAACCAGCCACCAGTTCTGGGGTGCTGGTGCTGGGGGACCTGCGGCCCCTCCAGACTCCATCCCTGCTAAGCATGAGCAGGCACCAGGCATGCTGGGGCCCCCAGCCTGGCTCTGATCTGGCGCTGGGTGCAGGTGGCAGTCTGATCCTACCTTGCCCTGGCTGGTGGTGCAGTTAAACCCCAGGTTCTTGGCCTCCAGGCTGCAGTCAAAGCCTTTGCGGTGCAGGATTAGGGCTGCCTCGGCTGAGGGCAGCGAGTCATCCTGCTGGGGAGCCCGGGTGTGAGGGGCAAGGCTGGGGACAGGCCCAGGGGTCCCGCTGCCCCCTGCACAGCTCACCTCAGCTTGCAGCGTCCGCAGGTTCAGGATGTGGAAGTCACAGGGGAGAGTGTTGGAAAGGGGCACAAAGGAGCGCAGGGCTGGTGGGACCAGCTTCTCCTGGGCCACTGGCATGACCAGGGCCTCAGCGTTCAGGTGCATGGAGGTGATGTGGCTCAGCAGGGAGGGGAAGCTGATGGGGCGGCTGTCCTGTACCTGCCGGGGAGCAGGAGAGTCAGTGAGAGCTGTGGTGGCCCACGGGACCTCCCATCCTTGCAGCCCCTCCAGCAGCACCCAGAGAACAGGCACCTGCCAGCATAGGGCTCCCAAAGACCCCCTGCCCAGGTGTGACCCCTCCCCATCACACACAGAGGGAGGGTGTCTGCCAGTGGGCAGCCCAGCTAGCCCACGGTCAGACAGCAGGGCCTGGCTAGGCTAGTGGCTAGCAGCTACTGCACGAGACAGGGAGAGACAGCAGGGCCAGGCCGGCCGTTACCTCTGGGCTGCCAGTCTTGGCTCCAGGGAAGCCCAAGGCTTTTAACATGGAGGTCAGTTTGGAAAAGAAGCCGGAGCTCTGAATGGGTGACACGGCGCATGCAGCGAGGGGACGGGACAAGAACATGGTAATTACAAGGGCAACGTGGCTCCATGGGGACAGACCCTGCTCCACAATCCCACCCTGCCTGGGGACCCTGCTCCATGTATTCACAGAGTTGTTTGGGTGGGAAGGGACCACTGAAGATCATCTAGTCCAACCCCCCTACTAGAGCAGGATCACCTCCAGGCACGGCAGGAGACCCTGCACCCAGCAGCCCCCGTTTGGACATGGAGCCTTGGTGCTGCTCGGCACACGGCAGGGCTGGGCTCGGGGGGGGGCCGCAGGGGGCGC
>NW_009952708.1:304351-304809 GCF_000747805.2 Chaetura pelagica | reverse complement strand
GCCATGGCCGGTATGGGGTAGAAGTTGGCCTGCAGCGGCAGCTTCCTCTGGTACCTGCGGGGCTGGATCTGCCGAGGGGAAAAGGTCGAAGGCAGGGGGTGGCTCCCGCAGTGCCCAGGGCAGGGCACCATCCCTCAGGGCAGCTGCTGTCCCTCCCCAAGCAGCTGGATACCTGGAAACCGTTGAGGTCGGTGAAAAAGGCATCGTCACTCTCAATGTCAGTGGTGAAGCGCAGGGCCAGCTCCTTGTTGATGTGGTCACGGATGTCCACCACGCAAGACACGTCCAGAGACAGGCCCTCCACCCCTGCAGACAAGCAGTGAGGAGCTGGGCCCCACGGGCAGCACGGCCCCAGGGCCAGCGGCCACCCCAGCACAGCCTCGTGCTGTCTGACCTGGCACGTTGTAGAGCCGCACCACGGTCTGGACATGCTGGTAGTAGCTGGCGACTCTGAGAAG
>NW_009952708.1:299647-303956 GCF_000747805.2 Chaetura pelagica | reverse complement strand
GGCGGGGAGGAGGTGCGGGGGAACAGGCTCCTGCCTGCGCACGGGCACGTCCCGGCCGTGCAGGTAGAGGCGGGTAGAGGCCGCGGGGCGGCCGTCCGGGGACCGGTGCAGCTGCAGGACACGCAGCCCCAGCGCGGGCAGCCGGGCCAGGACCGACACCTGCGGGACACAGGGAGCTGAGCCAGCCCCTCCAGGGGGGCAGCCGGGACCTGCCAGCCGTTGGCAGGGCAAAGACCCCAGCTTGGTGCTCCTGGGGGTCTGCTGAGCGGGGACATGCATGGTTAGCAAGCAGTGGGAGCTGGTGGTGGGATGTGGGGACATTTCTTGCCACCAAGGAGGACTCAGGGTGTCCCGGTCATAGCCACGGGGCAGTGCATGTGGAGCTGGCACACGGGCTGAGCCGCAGGGGACAGAAGTGGCACCAGGGCACCCTGTACCTGGTACACATCAGGCACCATGTCAGTGGCAGAGCCCCAGTGTGCGCTGAGCTGGATGGGCAGGGGTTTCCCCTCCTCGGAGAGCACTCGCACGTGCGGGGAGTCCACCAGCACGGGCACCACGCTCAGCCGCTCCTGCTCCAGAGGGTTGAACACCACCAGGAACCTGCAGGGTGGGGTGACACGGCCATGGCCATCCTAACCCCTTGATGACCGGGTGCCCCCTGCCCCACACCACCCACCCGCTGCTGTCCTGAGCCCCAGGTCCCCCCTCACCACCCCACCATGGTCCCCCAAGCCCCAAAAGCAAGGCAGGCAGCCCGTACCGGGGTGACGTGTCCAGTTTGACCACTGTCTTATCTGGGAGGGAGTCCTGGCTGGGGCGTGTGTCGTCCTGGGGAGGGGAGCAGTCAGAGACAGGGTGTGCAGGGAGTGGGCAGCCTGTGCTCCGGGGGCACAGGGCAGCCGCCCCGCATGGCTCGGTGTGCCAGGCGCTGCTCACCATGCCGAGGAAAGGTGCAGCAGGGTCATGGTGGTACGTGTCCTTGTTCCACAGCACCAGGTAATGTGCAGCGTTGATGATGACGCGCTTGAGGTTGGTGAGGGAGTGGAGCAGCCTGGGGCACGGGCAGAGTGAGCCTCGGGGACCATCCCCCATCCTGCCCCAGGCCCCCCAGCATCCACCGCCTCCCCCAGGAGAGGGTCCATCAGGACCCCACACCCAACCACACTCTCAACTCCATGCCCAACAACCCCAATTGGAGACAGGCCCTCCATGCTGCACCCTGCCCCCCGCACGCACCGGACTCCGTAGTCAACCGCCACGGCCTCCTTGGCGGTGCCGGTGATGGCGTCGTGGTGCTGGAAGAGCCCCAGGTTGCGGCGCGCGTTGCTCAGCAGGGCATAGTCCGAGAGTGGGTACTTGCCATCAGCGCCGGCACGGCGGGCGGGGGCGAGGGCCAGGCTGAACAGGATCTCTGCCCCCCTGCACAGGGATGGGGTCACCACGAGTCCCTCCCAACCCCTGCCCATGTCCCCCACATGCAGCCCCTGCCCGGGGACCTTCCCCTCACCGGAGATGGGCCTCCAGCACACGGTCCAGGCTCTTGTAGAAGGGCCGGGAGGTGTAGTAGCCAGTCCAGTAATGATCTTCCCGGTCGGCATAGGAGAAGAAATCGCCGCTCAGCACCGGGAACCCGGGTGGCTTCATCCCCGGCACGATGCCCAGCTTCTTGTACAGGGCATCAAAGTAGTCTGAGAGCGTCCCAAACTGCACCTGTGGGATGGCCATGCAGCTCTGAGCACGATGGGACCCGCTGTAGCTCTCCCCACCCTCCTAGCACTGTGCACTGTGCACTGCACTCTGTGTGGGGGGGGGCCCTGTCCCCCAGTCCCCTAGAGCTCCCCACACCCACTTGGACATGGAGGTTGGGCTGGGAGTTGAGGAAGTCAAAGAGGCGCTGGTAGTTGAGGAACTGGGCATCCCACTCCTGCGGCTTGTCGTAGCGGAAGTCGTCTCCCAGGGGCACCAGCAGCACCTTGCTGCGGTACAGCTTGGACTTCTTGCGGTACTGGTCCAGCAGCAGCTGGGCCCTGTGGGGGGTCCGGGCTGTCAGGTGGGCTCTGCAGGCGTGGGGCTCAGCCCTTGCCCCCGCAGCACTCACCGCTCTGCCACGTTGTTGTCGGTGATGGCTCGGGGAGGCACCTTCCACGGGCAGTTGATGCGGCCGCCCGGCAGGCGCTTGAAGTCGAACTGGCAGCAGATCTTGGGGTCTGGCCCACAGGTGTGGGGCACATCATAGCTGTAGAAGGGCATCATGTGGCAGAAGATGTCGGTGCTGGCGTCCGGGTCTGTGGGGCCAAGTACAGGTGAGCACCAGCAAGGGCTGTCCCTTGCTACTCCCCAAGCAGGGGGACACCCAGCAGGCAGGCACAGGGATGGCTGGTGAGGCAGAGCTGACCTGGCACGTGGCTCAGCAGCTCAGAGCCCAGAGAGCCCAGCAGCCTCCCCGGTGCTTGTGGAATCACCCTGGGGATTTTCCCTCCCAGCACTCTGCTCACCAACACGCAGGAAAGCGGCTGGTAGCTGTCCCCTGCTGTCACCTGCCCTGGCACTGCCCCCTCCACGGTCATCCCCTAGCAGCCCCTCACCCCAGGTCTGTCTCCACATGAACTCCAGGTTCTGGGTGGCCGCAAAGTGCTTCTTGATGGCATAGTGCACGCGCTGGATGAGCATGCCCGTCAGGTTGGAGCGCTTCAGCAGGTAGGGCATGGTGGAGCTGTGCCCAAAGGGGTCGACGGCCCAGCCCGAGCGGGGTGTCACGCCTGGGGACACGGAGAGCCATCAGCACCTCTGTGAACAGGAGAAAGAGGTACCTGGATCCCCTGCCAGCACCCTGCCCCCTCCTGTGCCGTGTCCCACCAGCTCTCACCAATGTTCTTCTCCAGCCACTGATGCCCCTCAATCAGCTGGTCAATCATAGCAAAGTAGTGGGAATTGGCCTCATCGGGCATCACCCAGCCACCTGTCACCATCTCCAGCTGCCCATTGCCAACCAGCCTGCACAGGAGACACACGAGAGGTGATGAGCTCCAGGCAGAGCCCTGTAACCATGGCAGAGCCTCCCCTATCTTGGAGCCACCTGGTTCCCAACCACAGCCTCTGTGCACCACTGCCCTCCCTGTCCCCACACAGACAGACCCACCCCCTATAGCACCACACTTGCCAAGATCCCAAACAGAGCCCATCCCCACACAGGCCCTCCGCTCTGTCCTTCAGCTCCAGCCCCCCTGGGGCAGGGGTCTGACCAGGGAGACTCCACTGTCCTGTCCTCCAGGTACCCCTGAGGGTGCCCTGGGCTTTGCACCACTCAAGCCCTGAAGCAGAGTTCACACGCTCAGGGTTACAGCAAGGAGAAGGTTTCCCACCCCCTGGGCATGGGGAGAGAGAATCCCAGGGCAGGGACCTGGGCCAGGCAGCCCTACCTGCGCACGGCTGCCCGCTTCTGGGCACTGATGTTGTCCCACCACTTGGAAAAGAAGGAGATCTCAGACCAGATGAAGCGTCGGCGCGGGTCCTCCTGCATCTTCAGCACCATGCTGTTGAGGATGTGCTGTGTCTGGTCGTAGTAGTACTTGTCGAAGGTCTTGATCCAGCCTGCTGGCATGTGCGGGGATCACTGCGGGGGTCCAACCCCTCCCCACCAGCAGCGTGGGGTGGCAGGGGCTGGGATGGGCCTCCCCCCCCTCACCTGGGTCGTTGTGGGAATGTGGCACCACAAACACCTGCAGTGGCTCCGTGTCCCACTCGTTGGGCTCGTAGGTGATATCAAAGCCCTGCTTCCACACCCCGCCGTCCTGGTTGTCGAAGGGCAGCAGGGAGTAGATGGCCAGCATCTGCCAGGTGGGAGACAGGGATCAGGGGGCAGGACTGAGAGACCCCCCAGTGCAGCAGGGCCAGGACCCTAGGGACGCCCAGCAGGGAGTCCTGGTGCAGGCAGAGACAGGTCCCAGGCCACCCAGAGCCCCTCACCTGCAGGTCTGGGCTCTGGCCCTTGCCCCCCAGGGCAAACTGACAGTCCTGTGGGGAGACGGAGAGGAAGCTGGGGCGACTCTCGGGGGGCAGCACCCAGGAACCATTGGGGGTGTGTGGGGGCAGCGCTGGCTGCCCCTCAGCATGGGCTGTCAGCTCCAGCACCGAGTCCTTGATGTGGCTGATGATCTCGTGGTTCTCCTCCAGAAGCTGCTCCAGCTGCTCGATGCGGTTCTGCAGCACCGAGATCTGGCTCTGGGGGACACAGATGCCGCGGTGAGGGTCACTGGTGCTCGTTGACAGCAGCGGGGCCCCAGCTGGCCCCATCCCGCCCGTCCCC
>NW_009952708.1:295972-298156 GCF_000747805.2 Chaetura pelagica | reverse complement strand
GGTGCTGAAGGTGGGCCGCTTGCGGGGGTCGTACTCCCAGCAGCGCTGCATCAGGCGGTACACCTCCTCGGGACACTGCTCGGGGGGGTCCAGTCGCACGCCTGGGGGGTGGCAGGGACGGGGACATGGCCACTGGTGCCTCGCCCCCCCCAAAGCCCCACCCCGTGATCTCAGCTCTATTGTAGACCCACGGTGCTGGGCCCATAACCCTCAAGAGCCGGACCCCTTACCCTGCTCCACCGCCTCTCGCGTCTGCTGGTTGCTGAGGTTGGCATAGGGGACAGCGCCCAGGCTGAAGGCTTCCCACAGCAGGATCCCGAAGCTCCAGACATCGCTCTCAGAGCTGTACCGGCCTGGGAACACAGGGCAGGAGGGATGCTGGTGGCTGGGGACATCCATGGCACTGTTGGTCTAGCCATGCCCATGCTGGTGAAGGCCAGGATGCCCTGGAGTCTCACCTCCCTGGACTCCTGGCTCCCTTCTGTGGAGCTGTGGGGCTGCTGGGCCATGCCCAGCTCCATTCCATACCGTAATTGAGTGCTTCAGGGGCAGTCCACTTGACAGGGATCTGCTTCATGCCCCCTGTGGAGGCATAGATGCCATCCTCCTCCTCCCGCGACATCCCAAAGTCACTGATCTTCAGGACATTCTTCTCTGTCACCAGGCAGTTGCGAGCAGCCAGGTCCCTGAGAGGGCACAAAGCCATCAGCTGTGCTCCTGACCATCCCCGGGGGCCTCTGCCTGACATGAGACAGGGGGCAGCAAGAGTTGGGGGTCCACCCTGCCCTGCCTGGCACCCGCCCATGCTGGAGCTCACCGGTGGATGCAGTGCTTGCTCTCCAGGTACTCCATGCCAGCTGCAGCATTTTCCGTCATCTTGATCAGGTCCTTCACCCGCAGGTGGGGCCCCTCACTGCGCAGGAAGCTCAGGAAGTCCCCCCCTGCACCCAGGATGGCAGAGCTGGCTGGTGGCTGCCCTGGCACACCGTGGCCAGCTCACACAGCCTAGCACTGGCTGCCTCAGCAGCACAGGAGCTGCAGGACATGGCTGCTCACCCTGCACCAGCTCCATGACGATGTAAATGGGCTGCTTCTGGGTGCAGACTCCGATCAGCCGGACGATGTTGGGGTGATTGTACTGCTTGAGGATCCTGCAGGGGCAAAGAAGGACACCACGTGCAAGGGACCACCTCTAGGGTGCTCTGCCTGCCCATCCTGGAGTTGTCCCCTCAGCACAAAGATGCTGCAGTCCAGATGGGTTTGAGCAGCCCCAAGTCCTTAGGACAGACAGACAGGCTGGGACAAGCGTGACAGCTGTACAGACCTGGCTTCCTGCAGGAACTTGGCTTTGATTTCGGGGGGGAGGGTTTCCCGGCAGGATTTCACAGCCACGGGGGTGTTGTCAGCACGCAGGCGGCCACTGAACACTTCCCCAAAGTTACCCTGCCAAGGGACATGGGTGTACTGGCCCAGCTTGCCACAGCATGGCCCAAAGCAACCTCTACCTTCCCACAGACCACACGGGACAACCCTTTCCCCTTCAGATCCCACAGGACAGCCCTGTGCTGCCTCCTGCAGAGCCTGCACAGACACGGACCAGAGCCCTCCCAACTCACCCGGCCGATGCGCTCCCCCAGCAGTACATCCTCGTGGTTGAGCACCCACTTGTCCTGCAGCGGGCAGACAATGAGAGCTGTGAGCCAGCACCCCCAGGCCCACATCCCCATGTCCCTGCAGCTCTCGCTTAGACCACCTGGAGGGGTATCCTCAGCCACCAGGACCCCCCCTGGGGCTGAGTCACCCTGTCTGGCTGCAGGAGCCACTCGGGGCAGAGGCCAGACATGGCTGCCCCGTGCTCCTCGTCCCTCTCCCCACCTTGGGCACAGCCCGGGCCAAGACGATCCCGCTCTTGCGGGTGATGGGCTGCTGGCTCTGCAGGAGGTGCTCGACGAGCAGCGGGATGGTGGGGAAGCCTTCCCCCTCCAGCCGGTACATGCTCTGCGGGGAGGAGAGGCCGAGGGGTTTTCCTGCACGCGTGGGTGTGCTCACGAGGGCTGGCGTGCAGCCCAGCACAGGGCAGGGGACACGCTGGCACACCGGGTGGGGGGAGCTCTCACCAGCGGACGTTCACACACACCGCGTGGGGCTCAGCCCCCGCGCCTGCCCCGTTCAAGGACGGGCAAA
>NW_009952708.1:295168-295524 GCF_000747805.2 Chaetura pelagica | reverse complement strand
GGCAAGGCAGCTGGGCAGGAGAGCAGGGTGGCCAGAGGAACCCATGGACTCACTGAGAACTTGGGGCTGAAGATACCCGAGATGTGGTTCTTGAGGGTCTCCAGCGCAGTGGCCCCGCTCCGCTCCTGCTCCTGGGGAGAGGCAAGAGCTGGGCACTGGGCAAGGGGCCACCACAGCCCACCATGCTCCAGCCTGGCACAGAGGGCAGGACTCACCGTGGAGGAGACAGATTGCCTGTCCTCGGGGAGGGGCAGG
Organism: Chaetura pelagica; assembly: GCF_000747805.2. Lineage (NCBI taxonomy): Eukaryota > Metazoa > Chordata > Aves > Apodiformes > Apodidae > Chaetura > Chaetura pelagica. Next base: position 295,269 of record NW_009952708.1, on the reverse strand, counting down.
GCGGGTAGAGGCTCCCCAGCCCCCAGCTCCCCCAGCTTCCCGGCCAACAGGTCCCGCTGTGCTTGCAGCTTGGTCTGGGTGCAGAGGCAGCCCTCGAGCTG
>NW_009952708.1:293784-294731 GCF_000747805.2 Chaetura pelagica | reverse complement strand
CGGTGGCTGCACGGTGCCCTACCTGTGAGTCTGGATAAAGCTGCTGTATTCGGTGGCGGGGTCAATGGCCTCGATGGCACTGGCAATTTCCTGGTGCAGGGCCAGCACATCCTCCTGCACCAGGCTGCTGATGCTGTAGTACTCCCCAAGAATCTCCTTCCTGTGGGGACATGGGCACTGGGTCCCTGAGGCCACCCCATCCTGCTGGCTCATCATCCTGCCCTCAGTCCCCACATCTCCAGTGGAGCTGCAGGCATCACCATGATGGCTGTGGGTGATGGGACAGGGAAGGTGCACGTGGCCAGTGGGTCTCTGGCAGGTGTAGGGAGCACCATGGGGGTACCCAGGGATGGGCACTGGGATGTGGGGCACACAGAGGGACTCAGGGCAGGCAGGGCTCTTACAGGACAAGGACCATCTCCTGCTGCAGGCTGTAGAGGGACTGGTGGAGGGTAGGCAGTGCCCGCTGGTAGTAGTGGTGGTGGTGCAGTGCAGCTGCCTGCACAGCCAGCACGTACTGGTTGTGCAGGGCGTAGAGCTTCCAGAGGCTGCGCACGTATTTCTCCTTTGCCTTGTCCCGCTCCTTGTCTGGGGGGAGAGGCCATGGAAAACACCCACCACTGCTGGTCCCAGCAAGGAACATGGACAGCAGGCAGGGCTGGGGCAGGAACAGGGGGTGATGAGGCCAAGAGAGAGTCCCAGGTCAGGGACACAGCAGGATGGGGATGGGGCAGGGGCTGGGCTGGCAGGCACCTTTGATGGCCTCCTGGTACTTGCGCTTGGCCTGGGCGCTGTCACGAGCCAAGCTGCGGTACTGTGCCTTCAGCTTCTCCATCTCCTGGTGTGTGGCCTGGGGGCACGGATGCTGTCAGGGTGCTGCACCAGGCCGGGGCCCCCACTGTCCCCGAGGCCCCACATACCCGGGTGTACTCCTGGCTGAGCTGCCG
>NW_009952708.1:290748-293068 GCF_000747805.2 Chaetura pelagica | reverse complement strand
GGCTGCCCCTGGAGGGCGGCGCGGCAGGGTCCCCCATCCCTGCCGGGGCGCAGCAGCTCTAGCCCTGTTCTGCCCATCGGCATGGTCACCAGCAGGGACAGCTGGGCACAGGGGGGCTCCCGGGGTCAGGGCATAGGGAGGAAGCTGGCAGGAGGGGGATGGAGGAAGGCACTGAGTCTGGCTGTGCCCCAGCACCCAGGACTCTGGCATGGCCCTTGGGAGCCAAACTCGTCCCAGCTGTGGCCCTGGTGTGCCCTGCCCCACGACAAGGGCACAGCAGGAGGCTACTGGGACAGGATGTCCTCTGGCACAGCCTGCAACCCTTCAGAGGGACCCCCCCCAGTCCTGCAGAGGGGTCCCCTATCCCTGCCAGTGTCCCATTGGGGCAGGGCCCCTCCAACCTGTGTGTGCCGTGAGGTCTCTGCCGTGGGGCTGGCGCTGGCGTCCTCCCGGGGCCGGGGCTGGCGCAGTCTGGACCTAGTGCAGCTCCGGCTCCTGGGGAGGAACAGGAAACCCGGTGCTGACCATAAAGCCATTGCGAGATTTCCTGCCCTTCCTCCCCTCCCTGCCAGTCCCCACGCTCGGGGCCAATGTCGGCACCCGGCTCCGCCGCCCCTGGGCAGCCCTCAGCCCCGCTGGCCCTGCAGCTGCCTCACACCGAGGCCTGGTACCACCAGGATCCTCTTCACCCCAGCTATGTCCTGCTGCCCAACCCCACAGGGGTTTCACCCAGCAGAGCCCCTTCAGCTGTGCCTGGTCCTGCCTGTCCCCCAGCTCTCTGCATCCCTGAGAGGCTGCGGGAGCTGGGGGGGAGACTGGGGGCCCCCCAGACTCTGAGCAGCCCCGCTGAAGGGGCCCATGCTGCGCCCCTGTCCTGTGCCCCTGAGGGTCACAGTCCCCTGCGGGACACAGCTGAGCTGATTCCACTTGTAGAGGAAGTTGAGGGAAAAAGTGTGTCAGATGGGAGTGCTGCTGACTCGCCTTCCCACAGCTGAGCAATGCTCGGGTGGTCACACTGAGGAGCAGCACAATGGCACAGCACGGCCAGGGCTTGCCATGGCACTCTGCTGTCCCTGTGCACCCACCTGGAGCACTCAGTGCTGCTGATGCTCCCTGGGAAATGGAGATTTTCACAGCCAGTGTGAAGATGTGAGCAGCTCTGCCAGCACCAGAGCTGCAGCTGCCCCAGCCTGGGGGTCCCAGCAGCCCCATGCCCCCCAGCTCCAGAGATACTCACGGCATTGACACACACTTGGCAAGAGTTTTGCATGCCAGGCTGAGGGGCTCCTCCTCTGCACCCCCAGCACCTCCAGGCAAAGCAGGAACCTGCCTGCTCTGGGCTGCACCAGGGACACCAGGAATGGCTGGTAGGAGCCATCTGAGCCTGGGCGCCTGTACCCGCACTGTGCCAGGCTGGTCAGGGCTATGCTGCAAGGCTTTGCATGTGATGTGAACACAGAAGGTCCCTTTCACTGGAAGCCCCAACAGTTGCTGGCAGGAGGAAGGTTACCCTGGTCACACCACAACTTACCCAGTTTCAGATCCTCCATCCTCACTTGGCAGCTGGCACAGCCCAGTGGGTCTGTGGCCCTGCCTGCTCCCCAGCTGCAGCCTGGCCGTGCCACCCACAGGTCCCAGATCATGAGCTGCCAGCTCAGACCTACAGATCCTCAGCCGAGGGGCAGCAGGGACTTGTCCCCATCCCAGCCTCAAAAGAAAGTTAAGAGATGACTGAGATGCTCACATGGTTGCCTGCACGCTCAGGGAACTTGACTCTAGCCACAGGAAACCACTATGGGCACAGTGCAGTGAGAGCGAGGAGCTCTGCAGACAGGAGCTGCCTCTGTGGGCTCCACAGACCCTCTGAATGGGACCAGAACCCTGAGGGGTGGCTCAGGTGGGATCTGCTCGGGTTCGACTATGGCACATGGTGGTCCCAATCCAGCCCCAGGTCCAGCTCCAGCTGCAGGGGGAGGAGGACAGTGGGGCTGGAGGTGGGAAGTTCAGCTGGTTCTGGTCCCCAGCACATCCCAGCTGGGGCCGGCCAGGGCAGACAGAGCACAGGCAGCAGAGCTGGTTTGCATAGTTCTGAACATTTAATAACTCAGTCTCTCTAGCGTTATATCCACATCCATTAAATTAAAAACAGGCTCAGGAGGCAGCTCCTGGCTGATTAAATTACAAGAAAAAATTACTGTGCACCAAAAAGTTATTATAGAAAAATAGTCCTGTGGCCCCCAGCCGGTGGCTCCGTCCGCAGGCCAGGGCCGGCTCTGGCACGGGGCAGGTGGGGGCCGGTGCCACAGCCCCGTTGTGCGGC
>NW_009952708.1:289195-290527 GCF_000747805.2 Chaetura pelagica | reverse complement strand
CCGCCCTGGGGGCTGAGCCTCGGGCGCAGGGGAAGGCCCTGCCCTGCCCCATGCTCTGCAGTGTGGGCTCAGGCAGCCTCAGCGCATGGGACCAGCGGAGAGCAGAGGCCTGGCCATTATTGCTGCTGAAGGGCACGGTGCAGGCAGACAGGCCCTCGGGAGGTGGCAGCCCAGCGGGTGCTGGGGGTGCAGGGGGAGGCCGTGCCAGGAGCTGGGCAGAGCATGTCCCAGCTCTGGGCAGACCTGCCCCTGTCACGGCCTGAGCAACCACAACGCAGAGACCCCACATGCTGCCTGCCCTGGGGGACTCGTGTGACCCCCAGCCACCCAGCTGGGGCAGGGGACAAAGCTGCCACAGCAGGGCTGGTGAGTGCCAGGGCCCCACTGCCAAACACCCCGCAGGCGCACAGTATGGCCGCGGGGCCAAGAGATGGTGCAAGACCAGGAGGGTGCTGGGCTGGGGATGGTGCTGGCAGGGTCGTGCCTGGCAGCCTGGGCCAGGGCTGAGGGATGGTGCCGGCGGGTGGGGAGCCCCGGGCTGCTGCAGTGTGGGAAGGGGACGGGGGAAGAGTCTGCTTGCCTGCACTGGTCCCATGGTGCTGTGCAGGGATGGAAATAGGGGCAGGAGGGCTCATCAAAGGGCACTTTGGTCTCTGATGAAGGCAGTCCTCTCGCTGCGGGCCTCGTTCTCCTCACCGTCCGACTCCGAGGGGGCCTCCTCCTGCCAGATGTCGGAGGGGAGCCCCTTGTAGGAGATGATCCCACTGTCCAGGGCATAGACCTTCACGCCCCGCAGGCTGAAGCCTGAGCGTGCCTGCAGCACCAGGAAGACAGTGATGAAGATGACAACGATGAGGACGCAGCTGAGGCTGGCGATAAGGACGGGCAGGTTGGCTGAAGGGGTGGTCTCAGGCAGCCCCTCGCCATCAGCCAGGGCAGGGGATGCCCGGCTGCTCTGCGTCTGGTGGGAGCAGGAGAGGTCCAGGCTGCTGAAGTGGGAGTGCGCCGGGCAGGTCAGGCACTGGTTGGGGCCGGGCCCGGTGCAGGTGGCACAGGAGGGGTGGCAGGGCAGGCAGAGGTGGGGTGTGATGGGCTCCACACTGTTCTCTAGGCTGTAGTGGGTGCTCTGGACGCCGGGTGCGAAGCCGGGAGGGCAGCGTTTCAGGCAGCTCTTCTGGTGCAGGTAGTAGCCCTCCTCACAGACTAAGGGAAAAGCAAGGTCAAGGCAGGCCAGGGGTCGACACGGGCAGGGGGCTGCCTGCGCCCCCCTCCCCTCCCTGCCAGCCCCACACTCACCCACGCAGGTCTGGCTGGGGGGCAGGGGCTTGCGGC
>NW_009952708.1:274844-281311 GCF_000747805.2 Chaetura pelagica | reverse complement strand
CGCAGGTCTGGCTGGGGGTCGGGGTCTTGCAGCCGCTGCTCTCCAGCTGGTTGGAGAGGCTGGGGGAGTCGGTGGCCGTCCCGTACAGCACGAGGGTGAACTTGGTCAGCGTGCCTGCAATGAGACAGGGTGAGGACCACTGGGCAACACCCATGCTCAGGACAGGCACAGGGAGGGGGCTGTCAGGGGACAGTGGGGCTGTGCCCACTCTCTGGAAGAGCCCCTGACATGGGGTTGTGCCCTCTGCACAGGACTGCCCACAGGGCAGGAGGGGTCCAGGCCAGCTGCCACGAGGGGCACCTGCTGCCACAGACCAACACCAGCCTGCAGCAGCCACATCCCTTTCTTGCATGCCCAGCTCCAGCCTCCCCCAGCCAGGTCTCTGCAAAGCCCCTCGGCTCAGGGGTGCTGGGGTGCCAGGTGCCTACACTGCTCCCACCTCCTGGGCCCCCAGGGTGCACAGCCGGCCCAGCCCTACCGTAGTTGTTGGCATCACTGGTGTTCTCAATCTCCAGCACCCACTCCCCAGAGGGGTCCTCATCCCACGAGTGTGTCGTCATGAAGGCCCAGTCATTGAAGCCATCAGCTGAGAAGTCATGAGGCCTGGGCAAGGAGGGGTGGAGGTGGGTGGGGGTGTCCCGCAGAGACCCCAGTGCCAGCCTGGCACCCCCCAGCCCAGCACTAACCTAGCAGCCAGGAGGGTGGAGCGGGTACCCATGGGGCTGACGAGGTGGATGGCCAGGTCCCCCCGCCGGTTGTAGGACAGGGTCAGCCTGGCCTGTGCGTGCTCCAACCGGCTGATGTAGTTGGCTTTTCCCAAGCAGGCGTCCACCTTCCGCCGCACCTCCAGGCGCTTCCCGATGTCCCTGCCCAGGAGAGGCAAGAGTGGGCTCAGTTCCAGCCAGGGACGTGTCTCCCCAGTGCTGCTCCATGCCAGCCCTGAATGGGACCTTTCTTCACCTACCACAGTGTTGGCTCCACCCTGCATGGCATGAGCAGGGACAGGACAGCACAGCCATCCCCATCCTGCTGCTCCTGTTGAGCGAACTTCCCCCACAACCACCCATGGTGTCAGTCCCAGTGCCAGCATAGGACGCTGGTGACAAGGAGTGACTGCCCTGGATGGCCAAAGCTGGTCCCACAGGATGGTGGAAGGGCAGCAGGCAGAGCCCACCCCAGGCTTGCTCCATGCCCTGAGATACCCCCACTCCCAGAGCCCCTAGAGAGCATCCTGGCTGCACACGAGACCCAGCGCACACTGCGCTGCGGCGGCAGTGGCCAAGCCGGAGTAAAAGGACCTTCTGTGCCGTCCACCTTCCGCCGCACCTCCAGGCGCTTCCCGATGTCCCTGCCCAGGAGAGGCAAGAGTGGGCTCAGTTCCAGCCAGGGACGTGTCTCCCCAGTGCTGCTCCATGCCAGCCCTGAATGGGACCTTTCTTCACCTACCACAGTGTTGGCTCCACCCTGCATGGCATGAGCAGGGACAGGACAGCACAGCCATCCCCATCCTGCTGCTCCTGTTGAGCGAACTTCCCCCACAACCACCCATGGTGTCAGTCCCAGTGCCAGCATAGGACGCTGGTGACAAGGAGTGACTGCCCTGGATGGCCAAAGCTGGTCCCACAGGATGGTGGAAGGGCAGCAGGCAGAGCCCACCCCAGGCTTGCTCCATGCCCTGAGATACCCCCACTCCCAGAGCCCCTAGAGAGCATCCTGGCTGCACACGAGACCCAGCGCACACTGCGCTGCGGCGGCAGTGGCCAAGCCGGAGTAAAAGGACCTTCTGTGTGTCCCTGAAAAGCCCCTCTGTTTGGGATGACTCGTGCTGGCAGCGCCCAAACCACAGCACCCGGCCCCGGCCAGAGCGGACAGGCTCAGCAGCCGACCTCGGCACTGGATGGTGGCTCTCCTGGCTCTCCCCAGGCTCTCTCAAGAGGATGATTGGGGTCTCAGGGCAGCTAAGCCCTGGAGACACTCCCCAACTCCCTTCCCTGGATCCTGAGGTGCCCAGGCTCCTGTGCAGGGTCATGCATGGGTGGACACAGGGTGATGCCCTTCTGGGCTCACCAGCCCTTACTTTGGTTCCATGAGGACATCGATGACACACTTTCTCTGAGGTCCCACCATGGTCCAGTTCTTGGCCAGGCTCACCATGGCGCCAGCATCCAGCAGGCCGTAGCCGTAGGAGTGGCTGACTGTGGACAGAGAGGGGGTCAGCGCTGCTCCCAGGGCAGGGGATTGCCAGCAGGGGCTCTCTGAGGCCTCCTTCACCCCCAAGGCTGCTGGGGTGCTCTGCCCCATGGTGCTGGCAGGAACAGGAGCCCCTGGTCTGTCCCTGTCCCTCCAGTACCTTTGCGGCCAACACCATTGGTGACCCAGTCGTTGGCGTTGAGGTGAGCAGGCTTGGATGTCTGCACCACCAGGTGCTGCATGTCCCGCCAGGTCAGGTTCTTGCTGTGGGGAGATGTGGGGCTCAGGCACTGGCACCTGGCACTCTGGCCCAACCAGGTCCCTGCCCCGCCCACCCCAGCCCCACTCCCTGCCTGCCCTTACTTGGCCTCCAGGGCGAGGGCGATGATACCAGCAGCCAGGGGCGCCGAGGCCGATGTCCCCGTGTGTGATTCCGTGCACTTCTGCCTGAGGTCAGTTGTCACCTGCAGCGGGAGCACTGCGGTAGGTGCTGTGGGCACCAGCCACACCCAGGAGCTTAGGAAGTTCTGTGTCACCACAAGTGGCACCAGAGACAAGGCAGAGCCACTGCTGCAGGGCTGCTCACAATCTTTCCCCCAAGAGCCCTGAGCTCAAAAGTCTGAGCCCCAGGAGTGAACCCAGAGCAGCAGTGAGGACCAGCCCTGCTGCCAGCACCACAGCACCAGGGCTCCCAGAGGGATTCCTGCAGGTCCCATCCCCGCGGGCCCCCAGGCACCCACAGCCCCACTCACAATTTGCTTCTCATTCTGGTTGCCGCTGCTGTAGGTGGTGGCAAGGGTGGAGGAGCAGGCCTCGCTGTACCAGGGCACGTTGCCGTACTGTGTGGTGCTGCTGATGGACAGCGTGTAGATGCTGTTGGTGTAACCGTCACAGTTGCAGCTGTCGTGCTCGCGGCCCCCGTTCCCAGACGCCCAGACGAAGATGGAGCCCAGCCCCCCTCGGCCCTATCAAGAGAGGCAGGGTGAGGGCTGGTGCCCCAGGCTGGAGCTGGGGAGAGCCAACCTGCCAGCCCCAGGGTCCTGCAGCCTGAGTGGGAAAGACTGACCAGATACAGCTGGGACAGTGAGGGGCAGGGGGACACCATCGGTCACTGCCGCTGGCCTGGGCACCCAGCACTGACATCCCTCACCACCACCGTGCCTATGGGGAGTGCTGGGACCTCTACAGGGGCTACAGGAGCCACCCCAGCAGGTCAGGTGCTGGGTGGTAGGAAGCCCTGCCCAAGAGGGGCTTTCATGAATGGATGTGTTTTTCCACTGGGAAGTCAACCACGCCGAGGGTGTGCATGGGACCTGCAGTGGCTGGGAGTGCGGCAGGAGCTCAGCAGAGCATCCCAACCGGCAGCTCACCCGTAGCCTCTGGCACAGCAGGGGGACAGCGCTGGCACTGGCACCGCGGGGCGGGCTGGCAGCACGAGCCCCCTGCAGGGAGTCCCGGGCAGAGCTGAAACATGCAGGCTGCACCACGGCCACAGCACACACTGTGCTGACAACAGCAGGGACAGCACGGAGGGCAAGGGAGGGAAGCAAGGGCCTGGCATGGAACCAGGCAGGAACCAGCACAGGGTTTCAGAGAGCAGGGAGAGACTGTCCCTGCACAGGGAGGACAGGACTGCTCAAAGGGGAGATAAGCAGCACGGGAGGAGCCCTGACTCAGAGTCACCATGCCAGAAGAACAGGAAAAACCAACAGAGCCTGATCCTGGAGATGGGATGTAAGAAAGATCACTGCATGAGGGCCAGGAGAGCAGCTGGGGCTGGCAGAGCCAGGGAGACCCAGGGAGGGGGCAGGGGATTCCCCAGCAAACTCTCCTGCTCACCTGGTTGACCCCACGGAAGAAAGCCTCCTCTGCCAGCCGGGCCGGGCCATCCACCGTCTTGCCATCATCCTCAGGGCCCCAGCTGGCACTGTAGATGTGGATGTGGTTGGGATTGAGGCCCAGGGAATGGGCCTCCACAGCATCAGTCACCTCCCCATCCAGCATGCGCACGCCTAGGGCCAGAAGCAGATGTCATGGGCGACTGGACAGGCAAGGTGGCCACGGGGCAGCCCAGCCGATGGCGAGAGCCCTCCAGCCACCCTGTCCCAGCTGGCACTGCAGGGCTGCCCTGGCCAGCAGCACCCAGCACCCCAGCACAGCCTGCCTCCCACGCCTGGCACAGGGCAGGGTCCCCACCTCCGATCCTGGCGTTGTACGCCACGCCGACACCGCAGATACCGTTGTTTGCCACAGCAGCAACCTCCCCGGCGCAGCGTGTGCCGTGTCTGCAGGGGGAACAGGAGGTGTGCTCAGACAGGCATGAGGAGCACAGGGCTGGGCACCAGCTGCAGCTGGAGGGATCAGCACCCTCACAGGGCCCCTCCATCCTCCCTCCTGCTCTGGAGCCAGGGAGACCAAATGGCTGGTGCTGGCACTGGGCAGGCCCAAGGGAGGCTGCTCACATGGGAACAGGAGGTAGGTTTCTCTGTGGGGCAGAAGTGTGCTGCCACCTCTGCCCCTCTGGCAGTCTCTAAGGGCTGGTGCTGCCACCAAGTCCCTGCCAGGCTCTGCCACTTTGGCCAACACTGCCCTGACCTCTGCACCTGCCTCACCTGTTGTCATTCATCTGTGTGTAGCGGGGCTGTGGGTCTGGGTCCTGGTCATTGACATCAAAGCTGGCCCCCGGATCCTGGAAGGCAGATCTGGCAGTTAGAGACCTTTTACCTTGGCCACCAAGCCCCCCCACCTTGGGGCCACACCTGTGCTCCCTGTCCCTGGGGCTGGGCTGAGCAGGCTCCAGCCCCACCTCTACTGCTCTCCTCCATGTCCCACCACAGCAGCAGGAGCCCTGTGCCACACAACTCCAGGGCTGCACCCAAGGGCTGTGCTGCCCAGACAGGTTCCCGTGGCACTCCACCCTGTGGCATCACCCCACACTTACGTAGTTGGCCTCCAGGTCAGGGTGGTTCTTCTCGATGCCATCATCCAGGATGGAAACCACAATGCCCTTGCCCGTGTAGCCCTGCTCCCAGGCCTGACGTACATTCAGGTCCCGCTGGTTGGTGTTGTACTGCCGAGAGAAGCCCTGGCAATAGGGGCTGTGCCAAGGGCTGGCACGGTGGTGGGGCGTGCCTGGACCCCTCCCAGGCCCAGCTGCCCCCACTCTGTGGGGCACAGGGATAAGGAAATCCCAGGGACTGGGCACAGAGGGCTGGGCAGGGCCACCTGAGGAGCAACCCCAAAAAGAGATGGAGCCCCAGCTGTGCCCAGGCCACATAAACATGGCTCGCTGCATGGAGATCAGGCTTCTGCCCAAGTACAGACCCCATTCCTGCAGACAGCAAAGGGCTTCTCCCCCTGGTCCAGCCCCAGGTTCTTCCCAGCCCTGCCAGCATCCCGGCAGGATCTGCAGCTCCGGGAGCACAGCCCCATCCCTGGGAGGTCCCTGACACTCAGCCTGGGGTGGCCACCTTGGGCCTCCCTCCTCCCTGCCAGCCTGGCTCACAGCAGCAGACATCTGACCACAGCCCCTTGGGTGCCACCTCCATGTTCCCAGAACTCACTGTCACAACTATGCAGCTCCCCACCTCCCCAGCACTCACCAGGTACCACTGCTGTGGGAACTTGGGGTCCGTGGGCTCCATGAAAATGTCTCGCTTGGTCCTGCGCTTTGCCACCTCCCCCCCCAGCCACTGCACCTGGGGACAGAGAGGGCACGGGGTTCTGGGGGACAGAGAGGGCACGGGGGCAGCCTGCACTGGGGGTCTCTCCCTGGGGAGCTGGCAGAGCTCCTGACCCTGTCAGAGTCCCAGCAGCACCCAGACTGTCCCCCCTGCCTGGCTGTGAGGGGTGGCAGTGCCAGGAGACTCACAGCAGGTCAGGGCACAGAGCTCTGCCAAGCACTGCCAGCCCCAGTGCAGTGCCAGGGGATGGCTTACGGCAGCTCAGCCCTGTCCTGTGCTCTGTGCTGGCTCACATGACAGCACAAAGCCCCCTGGACTGGATCCAGGCCCTCCCAGATGGCAGGCAGGGTCCTCCACTGCACATACCTGGGGCTCCCTGGCCAAACGGCTGTGCCAGGGCTGGTGGGGCGAGAGGGAACGCTTCACCACACCGCTGTGCCGAAAGTGGTAGTAGTCACCAAAGATCTGCAAGAGAGAAGAGAGTAGGATGGAAGTGAGAGCCCAGTCTCCTTAATCCCCCATCCCCCAGCTGCCATCCCAAGCCCTGGAGCTGCCACAGGCAGGCCGGGCCCCCGCTCCCACATGGCAGCGAAC
>NW_009952708.1:271653-274664 GCF_000747805.2 Chaetura pelagica | reverse complement strand
CGAAGAGGGCCAGAGCCCACCCTGCCCTGCTGGAAACCACGAAGCCGAAGCAGCCGCAGGGAGAATCTGGCTGTGCTGCTGCTGGCAGGGCTGGGCTGCAAGGGCTGCAGGAACATGAGGGAGAGAGGAGGTCTGGCCCCTCCACCGCTCCAGGCTGCCATGCACAGTCTGGCTGCAGCTAATGAAACCCCCCAGGCTTATCAGAGCCCTGCAGATGTGCTGCCGTGGCCAGCCAGGCAGCCGAGGGGAGGGAAGGTGTCCCTGACTGACCGGCACCCCCAGCCCCGGGGCAGGCTGTGGCTCTCCAAGCCATGAGCTTCCCTTAAAGCCCCCCTTGCTCCACAGAACGAGGAAAGGCACCCGGAGCCAGGCCTGCACCACCTTGCCCGAGGTGAGGCCTCTGCACCGGGTTGGCAGAGGGGAAAGTGAGCTGCAGGCTCACTGCCCTCCCCCAGCATCCCCTACCCCTCCAGGGGAAAGGACAGAGCCCCAATTGTTCCTGCACTCAGATGGCAGCTCTGCCTGGTCATCCAGCTGGATTAGGTCTGCAGGGACACTGCAGTGGCAACCAGGGCCGGCCAGCCCACACGCTTCCAGCCTAATCCCCAGAGTCCCTGTCCTCAGCAAGGGTAGAGCCGCCCCCAGACCCCTGTGTCCCCAGGGCAGGAGAGCAGTAGGAGCTCCCTGCTCCTGCCCCAACCTCCTGTCACAGCTCAGGGCCACCTCAGCCAGCCCCAGGGCCAGCAGGCTGGTCACGTTCCTGCCTGTGTCCCCAGAAGCAGGGCAATGTGCCAGCAGGTTCCTGCACCCCACGGGTACAGGAGGTGAGAGCACGTGAACCACTATGTTCCCGCCCTGCTGCTGCATCCATCTCTCTCTCCTCTGTCCCCCAGGTCCCTTGCAAGGCCCCTGGCAGTGGATGTGGGTCCTGGCACCAGGGGTCTGCCCCAGGACGCAGGCGGCAGAGGAGCAGGGAGTATGCCAGGACAGCACGCCTCTGGGGACAGTGTCCAGACCCTGCACTGCAGCCAGGATCCTCTCAGATAAGGACCCTGGAGGCCTCTCATGGGGCACTGCCAGAAGCACCCAGTCCCCTGTTCCCAGCCTGGCTGCACATCCTGTCCCGGCAGCACCCCTCCAGGAACAGCAACCCAGAAACTTCCCAGAGGGAAACCCAGATCACTCCAGCTCTGCTGTCCCCTCTGCAGGAGGGGGCTGCCTGGGCCAGCCAAGCTTTGTCCCACAGCACAGACACCAGGACAGGCTCCAGAAGGACAAAATGTGTCCAGACCTGCAGCTCCTGCCCAGCCCGTGGGGCTCTGCCCATGGGTCCCACCTTGCTGCTGCTCCACTGGCAGCTGAGCGGGCTGGGACAGCTGGGAAGTGCCAGCTCTGGCCACAGAGCCACCAGCACATGGAGAAGGTGGGTGCAGAGCCTCCCATGGCTCCTGGAGACAGACCCTAGAGGGGCCTGGGCTCCCAAGAGGCCCTGCATGGCTCTGTGCTGCACCCCGGGGCCAGACAGGCACCCCCAGGCTGGGTCAGACATGGCTGCAGAGGCCAGCACCCCCAAACCCTGGCAGTTAGGCCTGGGACCCAGCACCACAGCATGAGAGGGAACGCAGCTGGGAGCGACCAATGGCACCACAGCCCTGTCCCTGCTCCCAGGGGTCCCAGCAGAGACCTGGTGCAGCAGGACATGTCCTAGTCCCCTCTTCATGGCAGCAGCCCTGGCCTCACATGTCCTGTGCCCTAATACCAGCTTGCAGACACTTAACATGCACACAGCCCTGGTGTGAGGCCATCCAGCAGCCCCAGGACCCTCTGTGGGGCCCAGCCCCTACAAAGCCCCCTCCCTGGGCACGAGCCTTGGGATACTTGGGGCTCCCTGCCCCAGCGCCCTGTGCACCCAGGCCCCGCACAGGGCTCCGCTCGGCAGCAGCCACCTTCCCCGCCCCACAGCTCCCGGCAGCTGCTCCCCGAGAGGTCCTGACACCGCAGCCACGAGTTGTGCAATTTCCTCTGGGATTTCACCCCTTGCTTCCTTCCCGGAGAGCCAGCCCAGCCTGGCAGCGCCCCAGTCTCGGGGTAACAGAACCCTGGAGGGGGCTGGCAGAGTGACGTGGGCTCCGCTCCACCGGAGCGGCCCCATCCCCAGCTGAGGGCAGGGAGAGCAGAGTGTGGGGACCTGCTGGCACCCCTCTGCCAAGGGCGGCTCTGGGCCCAGGACACACAGCTGCTGCCAGACCACCCGCTCCGGGGACACCCCCGAGGGGCTGCTTCCACCCTGGCTGTGCTGGGGCAGCCCTCTGTGCCAGCACCACCAGGAACTAGAGCCCTCCCCTCCTCCACCAACACACAGCGCTCCCATTTTTTTCATGCTGGGATGGGTTTTCCTGCTTCCCCCTTCAGCATGCAGAGCGTGCCACGCCACATCATGCCATGCTGTGCCACCAGACCGTCCCATGGACAGGGGGCGGCCCTGGCTCCATTCAGGAATTACAACCCTTGAGTCAAGGCAGTGGATGCTGGAAGGCCACAGGGAATGGGTGGAAATGCAGCGGTCCTGCTGCCAGAGAGATCAGCCCTTGAGCTGGCTCTGGGGCTGAACCTGGTGCCCACTCAGACTGTGGCAGAGCCAGAAGAGGATGCCACTTCCATGAGGAGAAAGAAGCAGGGGACTTACCGGGCCCAGGTTGAGGAATCCATGCTTCCTGCCTGGCCTGTCAGCCTCCTGGGGCCCCGCAGGGACGAGCACAGCCCAGGTGTTGGTGTAAATCTGCTGGACCAGCACCTCCTGGGCCAGGAGAGTGAGGGCAACCACCAGAGTCCAGAGCAGGAGCAGCGAGCAGGGCCTCAGATCCATCAGAGTATCAGGATTCCTCTAGCCGGGGAGCAGGAGGGTCCCGGGAGCGGGGGGTCCAGCGGCCTCCCTGCTTCAGCACCCTGGGGCGCGCCGGCCTCTCTGCCCCGCTGGCCCATGCTCTGGACCAGGGCACCTGGGGAGTAGG
>NW_009952708.1:268398-270302 GCF_000747805.2 Chaetura pelagica | reverse complement strand
CCCCTCTCCGTGCCCTGGGGCTGGGGGGACACAAGCCCCCCCAGCCCATCCTGCTCCAGCCCTGGCAGAGATGGGGGTCTCTCAACCGGGCCAACAGAAATGGCATTGGCCTTTCCGTTCTGTGGGGGCTGCACCCCTGACGGATCAGTCTGGGAAGCAGGAACACCAGGAAAACCTAGGAGAGAGCCTTCCAGCGAGGGGACGAGGTGGAGGGTGAGCTGTGGCCCCGGGAGGTGCAGCGTGCTCCTGTCCCCGGCACACACGTTGGGAGTGAGGTGACAGCTGGGAGCAGAGTGCCACCGCCGCAGAACCAAACTCACCTGGATGCTCCGCTCCTCCGGGGGGTCTGGGCCCCCCGCGCCCCAGCGCGCCCGGCAGGGAAAGGCAGAGGGAAGGCAGTCACTCGGATTTCACAGATCAGTGCTCTTATCAATGATCAGATCGTGCAGCATTAGCAATTGCACAGGAAGCAGTCACCTTGGTAACTGGGATGCTGAAAACAGCCCAGAAAATCTGGCGCGGGGCAGATTTCTGCGAAAGTGGGTTAGTTCTGTAGGGTGCACGTCCGGCCGCTGCCTCGCCCGGGGCGTAGAACCATCACAGAGTAATTCAGGTTGGAAAACACCTTTAAGATCATCAAGTCCAACCATCAGCCCTACACCCCCGTGACCACTAAACCACGTTCTGAAGCACCACGTCTACCCATTTGTTGAACACCTCCAGGGATGGTGCCCCCACCAGCTGGGCACACCCTGGCACCCGGCCCGAGAGCCACCGGGGACCCCAGGACCACCCTCTGTGGCCACGGTCCTGGGGGATCTCCAGCACCCCATGGACACATGGCACTTACCCCAGTGCCTCCACAGCGTTCCCAGGAGCTATGCCTGGCCTCTGGTACCCCAGCATGTGCGGCCAAGCTGGGAATGCACACACAGATATATAGGGGATCCATGTGCTGGGGGCAGATCCTGAGCGAACCTCTGCCCAGCCAGGCCACCCCCATTCAGGCACGGTGCGTGGGCTGGGGATGAGAATAGCACCTGGTCCTGGTGACATGTCACCCAGAGAGGAGCTGACAAAGGGCCCTTGTCCCTGCGGCTCACCTGGGGGCCGTGGGCAGGAGGGACTTCCCCCTTACATAAACTGTTGGTGTTGGCCCTGTGCTGACCTTGCACCCCTGCCAAAGACAACACCTGGCACTGGGAGCACTGGGACAAGGCCAGGGAGGTGAATGGGACCGACTGTCCCAGCAGCAACCCCCGGGCCAGGGCTGGCATCAGATGGAGCACTGAGCAGGGCCAGGCTGTATCCAAATGGCTGCTCAGCATCTCTCTCCTCTGCCAGGACTGTGAGCCCTCCTCTTGGGCACTGAGCTGCCCTGGGAGGCATTGCTCGGCACACTCCAGCTGGGAGCTCCCTGGGAGCCCTGCCCTGCCCTGTGCAGCCCCTCCGCAGCACGCAGGCTGTGTCCCAGCCCAGCAGCCACCAACACCATCCTGCCTTCATAGAAAAATCAGGTCAACTTTGGGCTTTCGGATGGCAGGGATTACACAACCCCAACAGTGATGCAACTGCCCACAGCCTTGCTGGGAGGCAGAGCAGTGAGGGGGCTGCACCCCCAGCCCAGAGGGCTGGGGACAAAGCCAGACCATGGCTGTGCCACTGCTACAGCAGAGCTGAGAGCAGGAGCCAGCAGAGGAAGGGCCGAGGGTGCTCACAAACAGGAGGAAAAAGCAGGTGACAGGCAGAGGACACCTGAGGGATCAAAGTGATAACAAAGTGTACCTGGAGCACAGTGAGCCGCTCTGTCCCCTGCCCGTGCCAGTGTGGGACAAGCCTGCCGCCCCCCTGCCCTTTCCCCGCCCCCCGCCCCCCCCCCGCCCCCCCCTCCCCAGAGCCCCCCC
>NW_009952708.1:259173-260431 GCF_000747805.2 Chaetura pelagica | reverse complement strand
TTATCAGCCTCCCACTGGCGCCAGCACCTGCCCCAGCTGCCAGTGCTGACCCTGCCTGTCCCCCACCACTGCCGCTCTGCCCTGCAGGGACATCCTGGCACGGGCACCGCGAGGTGCTGGCAGTGCTGGGGGGGTGACCACCCAGGAGCCCCAGCACAGGCTGCAGAACCCCCCGTGGCCCCATTTGCCCATGGGCTGTGGTGGGCTGGGAGTGGGAACGGTGGGGGGTATGGATGGGTACAGACTACGCTGGCATTTGGCCTTGCCAGGCCCCCCAGGGGACACGAGGTGGGGACACGTGGCAGGCAGGGCTGCTCCTCCAGTGCCTGTGGTGCCAGAACCACGACAGCGTTTCCCTGTTTGCCCAGGTTTTCATTTCTGGTCCACCAGCCTGGGACAGGGCACACTTTGTTCCTCTGCCCAGCCTCCTCCTTCCCACTCCAGCGCTTGCTCCTCACCACGGGACACAGGTGGGACACACTGTGAGCACCCAGGAGAACAGCATCTCACTGGATGATCCAACAGTCCAATTATTACCTGGGCATAAAGGCCAGAAAAACCCCAGCCAGCTCCAGCCTATTGCAAGGCAAGGCTGAACTACATCCTCCCAGGAGGAAAAGAATCCCCCCGATCCTTTGGGATCACGGTCTGTCGCAGCCCCCACTGGAGGGGAACTGTGCATGCCTGCATGTTGCTGAGCCCCACGGCCTCTGCAGCACAGCCTAAGGGGTCAGCTCTGCTCTGCTCCTCACACACACAGAAAGAGCAGTTAGTTTTGTGTCCAATTGTCCTTCATCTCCACCTGTAGAAATAACAAACAGGAGCCTCCCTTTTCCTTTCCCATCTGGAGCCCTGTGGCTGTTCCTGGCAGGCAGGGCACCACGGCCACGCTGGGACAGCCACATCCCCCCGGAGCCACCAGCTCCATCTGCCCCCTCGGATGTCCCGGGGCCTTTCCCAGCTCTGGGACCCACGGCCACAGCTCAGTCCCGTTTCCCTCAGCCACCTCACCCTGATTCCATAAACCAGGAACTCAGCAGCACGAGCACTGGCCAGTGGTTAATTGATATCCTAAGCTTCCTCCTGAGTTGAGAGATTTTTGGAAGGGAGCAAGGAGTAATAAAACTGGTCATTAGACAATAAATTAAGGCAATGAGTGTGTTCCCAGTAGCTGCTCAAGCCGAGCACGGGGCCGTTGGGCTGGTGCTCGGGGGCAACGTTTCTGCTGGCATCACTGGCAGCTCAGGTGTTCCCAGCC
>NW_009952708.1:256913-258244 GCF_000747805.2 Chaetura pelagica | reverse complement strand
CCCAGGCAGCCGGGGCCGTGCCCCGCCGTGGTGCCCGGGGGGTTTGCCTGCCTGGCGGGATGGGGAGCACGGGGCCCTGCCACAGCACAGGAGCTGCTCTGGCCCCTCTGCGCAGGTGACAAGAGGGTCCAGAACACAAGCACAGGCAGGGGCTGGGGTGGTGGGAGGGTCAGTGACACAGAGCAGCAGTGACCATGGGTGTCTGCCACCTCCCGTGGAGCTGCTGCTGCCTTCATGCTGACAGGGAGGGGAGGCTTCCTGCTGGGAGCACAGACAGGAGGAGCTGCCAGGGCACTCCGGCCTCCTGGGAATAACGAGGGGGGGTCTGCCCCCACCCAGGCTGCTGGGAGCAGCTCATGGACAGGAGCCTCCTGCAGCCCCTCGGCTGCCCTAGTTCACTGGGGTCTGTTCCAGGCTGGCAAGACACCGCAAGATCGTGGAGCCCGAGGTGGTCGGAGAAAGCGACTCGGAGGTGGAGGGGGAGGCGTGGCGCCTGGAGCGGGAGGACACCAGCGAGGAGGAGGAGGAGGAGATCGACGATGAGGTGCGCTCACAGCCCAGGGCAGCCCCCGCGTGGCACAGGCTGCCCTTGGCACAGACACGGGATGTGTGGCACAGCTGGAGGTGACACAACCCATGGGTCACCGTCCTCGTGTGTGGGGCGGGAGGCTGGGAGAGTCCAGCCTGTGTCCAGGGCCAGGCACGTGGTCCTGGAGCTCCAAGTGGGGCTGGTCTGACGGCTGCGCCCGTGTCTCCCGCAGGAGATCGAGCGCCGGCGCGGGATGATGCGTCAGCGGGCGCAGGAGAGGAAAACAGAGGAGATGGAGGTGATGGAGCTGGAGGATGAGGGTCGCTCCGGGGAGGAATCCGAGTCAGAGTCCGAGTACGAGGAGTACACGGACAGCGAGGACGAAATGGAGCCACGTCTCAAGCCCGTCTTCATCCGCAAGTGGGTGCGGGGGCAGTGCTGGGAGAGGGCCCGGGGGGCTGAGCAGACCCTCCTGCTCGTTGCGGGGGGCAGCTGTCCTCTGGGGAGGGATGGCGGCTGCAGGGCAGGGCACAGCTCCTCAGCAGTGGCTGCAGGATGCAGCTGTGGGACAAGGCTATGGCCAGCTTTGCAGAGGGTGAGGGGAGGGCAGGGGGTTGTGCCCCAGGGCCAGCTCCCACGTTGCCCACGTGCAGCTCTAGGGGAGCAATGCAGCAGCCCCAGCCTGGGCAGCACCGGGAAGCGGGGAGTCCTGGGACACGGCCTGTCCTTGGAAAGGGCTGCAGTGCAGGAGGGGGGTCTGCACTGGCTGGTGGGGGGGCTGACGGCTGCCATGGTCCCTGCC
>NW_009952708.1:255349-256736 GCF_000747805.2 Chaetura pelagica | reverse complement strand
GGTGGCGGGAGGGGGGCTGTGGGCACAGTGAGCTGAGCCTGGCCCCACTGCAGATCGTGGAGGAGGAGGCAAAGAAGGAGCTGGAGGAGAACAAGCGGTCGCTGGCGGCGCTGGACGCGCTGGACACGGACGACGAGAATGACGAGGAGGAGTACGAGGCCTGGAAGGTGCGGGAGCTGAAGCGCATCAAGCGGGACCGCGAGGAACGGGAAGCGTGAGTGTCCTCCCTCGGCCCCTCCTGCCCACCTCGGGGGGCCTGTCCTCCCCACGGCGTTGGGCCAGCACCACCCAGGAGGTGCAGGGGGACAGTGTCTCAGAGGTCTCTCCTGCCCAGCATGGAGAAGGAGAAGGCAGAGATCGAGCGCATGCGCAACCTGACAGAGGAGGAGCGGCGCGCCGAGCTGCGGGCCAACGGCAAGGTCATCACCAACAAGGCTGTGAAGGGCAAGTACAAGTTCCTGCAGAAGTACTACCACCGCGGGGCCTTCTTCATGGTGAGTGCTGCCAGGCGGGGGGCCCTGGTGCGGGGGGTGCCCCAGGACAAGAGGTGCCCCTGGGAAGCTTGCTGAACGCTGCGGGCTGAGCCGGCACGTCTCTGTCCCACAGGATGAGGACGAGGAGGTGTACAAGAGGGACTTCAGTGCCCCAACCCTCGAGGACCACTTCAACAAGACCATCCTGCCCAAAGTCATGCAGGTGGGTTTTGGGCCGGGGGCTTATGGTGGACTCAGGCTGCCTTGGGGGGTGGTCTCCATGTCCTTCTCCTGCGTGGCTACTGATGAGCTCCTCTGCTCCTCAGGTCAAGAACTTTGGGCGCTCGGGGCGGACCAAGTACACACACCTGGTGGACCAGGACACCACCTCCTTCGACTCGGCCTGGGGCCAGGAGAGCGCCCAGAACACCAAGTTCTTCAAGCAGAAGGCGGCGGGTGTGCGGGACGTCTTCGAGAGACCATCGGCCAAGAAGCGGAAAACCACCTAAGGGCGGGGGCGCCCAGGGACAGAGGGACAGGGCGGTGCCAGGACTGCTGTGGTCACCAACCTGTGGTGTCCCCACCGGGCTCTGCTCCCCGTGCTGCCATCACTTGGTGGCCTCCTGCCTGGGTGCCAGGGGGGGTGCTGCCCTGTCTGTGCCCACCACCCCCCGTCCCGCCAACAGCCGCGGCAGCGCCTGATGGGGCCGCGTGGGCACGTGGTAACACCCCCGGCCCCAGCACACCTGGTTTGGGAGGAATTCACAGAGTTTGATACCTGCCTGGTCCGTGGTGCCTCCCCACTGCAGGCGCCTCCCCGCCCGTTGGGCCCCAGTTGCTGTGGGGCAGTGGAGACCCTGTCTCCTCCCCGGCACTGCACGGCCCAGCTTTTCTACCTGTGGGGTGGGGAGGAG
>NW_009952708.1:247869-252774 GCF_000747805.2 Chaetura pelagica | reverse complement strand
GCTCCGGGTCTCCACAGGCACCCGCATCCTCTACACCCTCCTACACATCCTGGCCTCTACCGTGTGCTGCCTCATGCTGTCCCGCACTGTGGCACAGGCCTTCAGGGAGAAGGTGACATGGGAGCTGGGACTACCAGGGTGCTGAAAGTGCTGTGGGTCCCAGGCCACTAGGGTGCCAGGGGTTCCAGGGGTGCTGGGGGTCCCAGCTGTGCTGGGGGTTCTAGGATTTTGGACATCCTGGGCACTCAGGGATGACAGAAGCACTGGAGCTGCTGGAATTCCCAGGGGAGCCAGGAGACTTGGGATTACTGGAAGTAACAGGGCTGCCAGAAGTGCCAAGGGTGCTGGAGGTGCCAAGGGCAGAAGACCCAGGAGTACAGAAGATGCAGGAATTGCCCCACACAAGGGGGTGCTGGGGGTCCCAGGGGTGCTGGGGGAGCTGGGGGTGCCAGGGCTGAAAGGTGCTGGGTCCACCAGCAGCCCTGTCCCACCACTCACCACACCCACAGGTGCCCTTCTCCACGGTTCTGTGCCAACACCTTCCGGGGGGCAAGGACTGGCAGAAGACCCAGGAGTACAGAAGATGCAGGAATTGCCCCACACAAGGGGGTGCTGGGGGTCCCAGGGGTGCTGGGGGAGCTGGGGGTGCCAGGGCTGAAAGGTGCTGGGTCCACCAGCAGCCCTGTCCCACCACTCACCACACCCACAGGTGCCCTTCTCCACGGTTCTGTGCCAACACCTTCCGGGGGGCAAGGACTGCGAGCGCCTGGTGGGCTCCTCGGCCGTGTACCGGGTCTGTTTTGGCCCCTCCTGCTTCCACCTGGCACAGGCTGCCCTGCTGCTCAACGTCCGCTCCAGCACCGACTGCCGGGCGCAGATCCACAACGGGTACGGGGGCAGGGACGAGGATGGGACACAGCTGAGCCAGGTGGCCCAGGGGTGGGATGGGATGGGGGCTGCCAGGGGTCCTGTCTCCCTGATGTTCACTGCTCCACAGGTTCTGGCTCCTGAAGCTGCTGGTGCTGGTGGGGCTCTGTGCTGCCAGCTTCTTCATCCCTGAGGATGGCTTCATCCAAGGTGGGACCCCATCAGCTGGCACCCCCAGCCCCCACCTGCCCTGGGGTTGCCCCACGCTGCCCTCTCCCCCCAGCCTGGCACTACACAGGGGTCTGCGGGGGCTTTGCCTTCATCCTCATCCAGCTGGTGCTGATCACGGCCTTCGCGCACACCTGGAACAAGAACTGGTGAGTGCTGGGGGGCCAGGGGGGCACGGTCCCACTGCCGACCCTCACCCGCTGCCCTGCAGGCTGACGGGCGCGGCGCAGGACAAGCGCTGGTACCTGGCTGTGCTGCTGGCCACCGCCGCCTTCTACACCCTCGCCTCTGCCGCCTTCTCCTTCCTCTACAAGTTCTACACCCACCCGGCCGCCTGTCGCCTCAACAAGGTGCTGCTAGCCCTCAATGGCAGCCTCTGCGGCCTCATGTCGTTCATCTCCATCACCCCCTGCGTGCGGCTCAGTGAGTACCACACGGCACAGCACGGCATGGCAGGGCACAGAACGATGTGCCACATGCTGGGCTGGCTCCGGGCTCACAGCTAAAGGCAAGCCCTTTGGCACCCAGGGGGGGACCCAGCCCTCCAGGGCTTCCGCTGTTCACCCCTGTGGCCCCACACAGGGTGCTGAGGTGGGAGGGTGCTGCCCAGGGCCCAACCCCTGGCTCCTGGCACTCCACGGGTGCTGCTGCCCCCGCTCTAGAAGCGCAGCCACGGTCGGGGCTGCTGCAGGCCTCCATCATCAGCTGCTACGTGATGTACCTCACCTTCTCCGCACTGTCCAGCCGTCCTCCGGAGAGAGGT
Organism: Chaetura pelagica; assembly: GCF_000747805.2. Taxonomy (NCBI): domain Eukaryota; kingdom Metazoa; phylum Chordata; class Aves; order Apodiformes; family Apodidae; genus Chaetura; species Chaetura pelagica. The sequence goes on along the minus strand of NW_009952708.1, from coordinate 250,916 downwards.
GGGTGCCCCCCGGTGCCACAGGCAGCGCCCCGCTGGGGCAGGAGCCCATCTCACCTCCACCTCCCTGCAGTGCTCTACAAGGGACAGAACCTCACCGTCTGCTTCCCGGGGGTCCGGCAGGACGAGCTGCAGACAGAGGACACCACTGTGGCCATCCTGGGGGCCACCATCATGTACGCCTGCGTGCTCTTCGCATGGTGCGTGTGCCGGTGGCGCGGGCACCTGCTACTCTGTCCCTCTGGGCATGGCCAGCCCAGTAGCTCTGCTATGGGACACTGTCCCCAGCCTGCAGCACAGCCAGCAGAGCCAGGAATGTCCTGAGGGATGGCAGGGCTGGGCACGGTGGGCAGGGACAAAGCAGTGACCCCAGGCATAGCACAGCAGGTCACCTGTGGCCATATCAGATCCACGGGGTGGGCTGGGGGCTGGCGTGGGGCAGTAAGTGCCCATGTTACAGTTTCTGCCTCTCTCTTGGGCACAGTAATGAAGCCTCCTACCTTGCCGAGGTCTTCGGACCCCTCTGGATGGTTAAAGTCTACAGCTTTGAATTTAAAGTGAGTGCAGGTGCTGCCCCCACCAGCTGTACCCCATGTGCCATGACCCCAGGGGCATACCAGACCCACCACCTCCTCCTGAGCCCTCAGCCCAGCCCTGGGGGGTTTGCCCAGTCAAGCACAGGGGGTTCCCACAGTGCACCCCCTCCCTGCCCCACACCAGCCCCTCAGAGCCAGGCAGGGTCCTGGTGACCAGCACATGCTCTCTCTGCAGAAACCCTCCTGCTGCTTCTGCTGCCCTGACAAGATGGAGGAGGAGCTGAGAGGTGGGTGCCGGGCAGAGCCTGCAGTAACACACACCCTGAATTGCCCGTGTCCCAGCCCGGGGGTGCAGGTGGGGAGGGGGTTCAGCATCTGCGGTGCCCCTGCATTCTCCCAGGCACCGGGCAGATGTGTGGGCAAGTGGAGGAGATGGACGAGGGACAGTGTGTCATCCAGGACGAGCGGGAGCGGGTGGTCTACAGCTACTCAGCCTTCCACTTCGTCTTCTTCCTCGCCTCCCTCTATGTCATGATGACCCTCACCAATTGGTTCAGGTAGGGCCTCGTGCTGCTGCCCAGCAGTGACGGCAGCACTGACGCCTCCCGGGCATCGCTGCCCCTCAGCACTGTCACCCTCCTCAGCACAGTCACTCCCCCAAATATCATCACGCCCCCAGCACTGTCACCTCCCCAGCATCACTACCTCGCAGCTCCATCCCGCTCCCCCCTCAGGCTGCAGTGTTGCAGTCCTCTCTGTCCCCCTGCTCCAGGCCCTGCTGGTGTCCCTGAGCTGTCACCTCTCGGGGGAGTGCGCAGCTCGGCATCCAGAGACCCGCACTGCTCCGACCGGCAGCCCCGCCAAAGGCTGCAGGCACGGGCTGGGGTCTGCGGGGCTGGGGGCTCCATCGCAGGTGGGACGTGCCCAGGGACCGGCAACTGCTGGCACACAGGGTGACCTGGCGCTGGGACCCTGATCCAGGCATCCCTCAGGTGACCGATACCAGCCTTTCTCCCACCAGCTACGAGGACGCGGTGCTGGAGAGGGGCCTGCGCCCGCCTCTCCCTGGGGCTGCTGCTGACCCCGCTCTGCCTGCGCAGCCCCCCCCGGCACCGCCGCAGCAGCCCAGCCCTGCGCGTCCTGCGGCGCCGCCGCGCCCCGCAGCGCATCAGCGTCTCCACGTAGTCCCCGAGGGACGGACTGTGCCGGGGATGTCCCTGCCCTGCCCTGTGCCCTGTGCCCTGGACACTGTCCCAGGAGATGGCAGCACCGGAGAGCCCAGGGGGGACCCAGGAGGCGGCTGCTCCCGGGGACACTGGTCCTGCGCTGGGTCAGAGACGGCTGAGGGACCGGCCAGAGCCACACGGCGACCTGCTCAATGTAAATAGCTCCTGGAATACATTTTTACATAAAACTCTGAGCTGAGCCTGGGCTGTGGGGCTGGGCATGGGGGTGCCCCAGCGCCAGAGCAGCAGCCATGGCCAAAAGTGCCTTTGGGGCAGCTCTGCCAGAGGGGGAGACAAGGCGTGGGGGGCAGGCAGCACTGGCCTGGGCTCCAGCAGGGCATTCAGCAAGTGGCCAGTGCACCAGCATAGGCCCAGCTGGGCCCCTGGAGGAGCCAAATCCCCCCCAGGACACAGAGATCACTCCCATCACTATGTGGTGCTGGGTGCATCAGCCCAAAAGGTCCCTGTGAGCCATCAGGACACCAGCCTGGCCCAGCAGTGGGGCCAGCACATGGACAGGACCCCCAGATGAGCACCTGCCTGGGCAGCAGGGCCCAAAGACCTGCCCTAGGACACAAGACACAATGCCAGGCCCATGCCCAGTCCCAGCTGCTCTTCACTCCAGAATGGAACAACTCTCCACATTCAGCTTTATGCAGGACAACTCTGTATGGGTTGGGAGATGCTGCTGGTTCTCCCCAACCCAGCCCATGCCATCCCATCCCACCACAGCCAATGCCCTTCTCCCTGTGCACTGTGGTCACAGCACCCCCAGCCCACTCTGCACCCCGTGTGCTCTCTGCACCTGAGCAAAGCCTCAAGGAGGATGGATGGATGGACAGGCAGACAGATGGACAGAGCCCCTGGCACCTGCCAGAGCCAAGAACCCCTGAGTGTGGGTACCAGAGCAAGCTGGGGCACTGGGGGCCCAGACCAGTCCTCCCCCAGAAGGATTTGGTGCTGGCACCGCCGTCGTGGCCCAGCCCCAGGCCCCAGCTCCACCCACAGAGCAAACAGGGCACGGCAGCACCGTGGGGCCACGGCATCGGCTGGGCCCCACACTGCAGCACTGGCAGCTGGTGCCGGACGGGGACCAGAACCCATGGCCAGGGCCCTGCACCGACCAGCCCAGCGCAGACGGCAGGATCGGTCCCACGGGAGGTGAGGTGGCACAGACCCTGCGTCTGCAGGGAGGGCTGGATGCCCACTGGGGAAACGCTGCCCTGCTCGGCCCCATCGCGAGTGCCAGCAGCTGGGAAGTCTGCCCCGAGCTGCTGGCATGTACCTG
>NW_009952708.1:245771-246663 GCF_000747805.2 Chaetura pelagica | reverse complement strand
GGCGAGAAGAGAGAGGGCCCAGCGCCCCCCTGCCCCATGTACCGGCTGGTGCTGGCAGGGGATGGGGGCACGGGGAAGTCCAGCTTCCTGCTGCGCCTCTGCACCAACGAGTTCAGGGGAGACATCTCCAGCACCCTCGGTACCGCCAGCAGCCCCCAACACCCCGGGGTACCCAGCCAGGGCAGAGGCACAGGAGCAGCACCTGACTGTGCCTCCTGGCAGGGGTGGATTTCCAGATAAAGCAGCTGCTGGTGGATGGAGAGCAAACCACATTGCAGATCTGGGACACGGCCGGGCAGGAGAGGTGAGAGCAAAGGGGCTGGGGCTCCTGCAGGCAGACGGGGCCATGTCCTGCTCTGGCAGCAGCCCCAGGGGCCGGCAGTGGCCACCCCAGCAGCACAGCACCCCCAGCAGTGACCCCTGGCCGCAGGTACCGGAGTATCACCCGCTCCTATTTCCGCAAAGCCCACGGCGTGCTGCTTCTCTACGACATCAGCTCCCCAAGCAGCTTCCTCAGCGTCCGCCAGTGGATCGAGGACATCCAGGTAGCGGGAAGGGTGTGACAGCCCCCACGGAGAGGGGCAGGAGCCTCGGCGCTTCCTAAGAGGGGACAGTGCTGTGCCCCAACAGTCCCAGAGCAGCAGGAGGTAACAGGAGTGGGGCTGTTTGCTAAGCAAGGTGCAGAACCAGCCCCAGGAGCAGTGAGAGTGCTTCCCCTCCTTTTGCTGCTATTTGTGGTGGGTCTGGAGCCAGGCTGTGCTCCAGGGCCTGGCACAGGCATGAGGGCAGACAGCTGGTGTGTACAGCAGTTTGGCAGCTGCTGCAGGCCAGGGCTGCAGCCTGTGGCCCCGTGGAGCCGAGCCACCCTCTCCCCTGCAGGCCACCCGGAGGC
>NW_009952708.1:245472-245712 GCF_000747805.2 Chaetura pelagica | reverse complement strand
TGCAGCCCCCAGGGGCAGCAGCTGGCCATGGTGAGCAGCAGCACCGCAGCCCCACGGGGCAGCAGGGGCCTCTCTGATACCCGCTGCACCCCCAGGCCCACGGCTCTTTGTTCTGCGAGACCAGTGCCAAGGACGGCACCAACGTGGTGGAGGCCGTGCTGCACCTGGCCCGGTGAGGGGCTGCGCTGGGGCTGCGCCGGGGCTGCTGACCCCACAGCCAGCTGACACTGCTGCCCCTGG
>NW_009952708.1:240310-241397 GCF_000747805.2 Chaetura pelagica | reverse complement strand
CTTGCCCAGGCCTGCCCCCAGCCCTGCTCCTGCTGGCAGGGCCACAGGCAGGGATGGGTGGGAGCGCTGCCCCGGGATGCCAGCTTGGAGCCCTGTCAGCCCCACTGCTGCTCTCCTTGCCATTCCCCATGGCTCTGGCCAAGCATCCTGGTGCTTTCAGGGTCTAAGCGCCCCTGATGCCATCCCTCATGGCATCTTGGTGCCCATAGAGGCATCCAGACTGTTGTGGCACTGGGAATGGGGCCTTTGGGGACAATCCGGGGGCAGGCTCCCTCTTCCCTTGCTTGCTTGCCGTGCCCTTGCAGGGCCTTCTCCAGGCTTGTCACGGGTCCAGGGGGAGTAGGCTGGGCTGGTGGGAGGTGTTGTCTTCTCCCAGGCTGGGTCAGAGCTGGCTGGACACCCTGGGCAGCATACGGGAGAAAATCACAGTCTGTGCCTGGGAGGGCACCTGCCCCCAGCTGCAGGAGCGTGTGGCACCAGCGAAGGAGCCCTGTGGCAGAGCAGCCCTTGAGCCTGATCCAGCTGCACTTGGCTACGGTTAGTAGGGCACCACGGGTGGCACTGGCCTGGTGACAGTGGGTGCTGAGCTTGAGCTTCCTCCAGGCTGGGGTGTGATGGCTGCAGGGGTCCTGCTGTATCCCTGGGCTGACTGTGCTGCCTCCACCCGGACCGACTGGCCCTGGGATGCAGAGGCTGCTCACAAAGTCCAGGCAGCAGGTCCTTTCCTGGGGGTCTCAGGCTGCACCAGTGAGCAGGAGACACCAGTGGCACTGGGAGAGCCAAAGAGTGACCCTGTCCCATCACCCAGGGGTGCAGCCATGGTGGGCTGGGGGCACAGGGGCTTGGGGGCATGTGCTGGGACTGGTCGGGGAGGAAAGCAGAACCTGGTGTGATTCTCCCTGGGGCTCACTGTTCCCTCCTGATGTCTCTGCAGGCAAAGGTGTCACAGCTCCTGAGGCGGCTGGTGCGACCAGCCTGCCTGGGAAGGGCCCTGCCCGCCGTGTCCGTGTCCCTACAACAGCCAGTCCCGGGGCTTCTGCTCAGCGCCTGGTTCAGCCCCAGGCCCCGCGGCCCCACACCAAGCACC
>NW_009952708.1:229179-240171 GCF_000747805.2 Chaetura pelagica | reverse complement strand
CTGCAGAGCAGGTAGAGCAGTGCTCTGGGGAGGGCAGCAGCGAGGGCAGTGGGGTCTGGGGGTGCTTGATCACTGCTGGGGTCTGTCCACGGGCTGCTTTCAGTCCCGGGTACTTGGTGTTTGGGAACATATTCCCCGCCTTGGTCTCTGCTGTCGCTTGTGCCCCAGAAACCAGGACTGTGCACCCTCGGCCCCATCCTTTCTGGTGCCTCTGCAGCAGCCTCTGGAGCACAGCTCCCCTCAAGCCACCGGCCAAAACCTCCCGGGGGTGGTAAGTGCTGCAGAAATCCCCATGTTCAGGTGCGTGGGGAGAGCCCAGCTCAGTGGAACTGCATCCCAAAGGGACATGCCTGAGCGCTGACACAGATGGAGGGATGCAGTGGCCCTGAGCAGGCTGAAGCTGTTGAGGGACCTGCAGCACCAGGCCTTAGCACCGGGGTCCAGCACAGGCCTGCGGCAGAGCTAGTTTGTTTTTCAGAAGCGCCTGGCACTGCTGGATTTCTCAGATCCAAGAGCCAGCAAGAGATGCCAGGTACCAGCATCTGGCCCTGGCTGGCGGGAGCAGCACCAGAGCTGCCTGCAGACACTTGTCACGCGGCAGCCGGGAGCTTGGGGCCCGCAAGGGGCTGGGACTCTGCCCCCCAGCAGCCACCCTGTGCAGCCGGGGAGCCCTGAGAACCAGGAGGAGGCAGGCGAGGACTGGGAGGAGAGTGTCCCGCGCCCGGTGCAGCACCTCTCTACCCCCGGAGGTGAGGGTCTGCCTGGGGAGGATGCCAGGACACAGCCCTGGGGGACTCAGCCCTGCCAGCTGTCATAGCAGGAGCTGGACTAGACCCCAGGGTGCCCCGGGAGGAGGTGGGTGGCCCAAAATAGGGCTCCTAGCAAGCAGAGTGCCTTGGTCCCTGCACCAAAGCCTAACACAGGGGCAGTGCAAGCCTGGGTGAATAGCACAGCCGCATGGCCTGGAACCGTATCTGCTGCAGCTGCGTCCTGTCCCAGGCAGGACAGACCCTGCACACCCCTGTTGCCAGGGTCCCTGGGGCTCCCGGGTGGGCTCCATGCCCACCAGAGCTGTGCAGTTACAAGCTCTGTTTTGGGGAAGGGGCTGTTTGAGCAAGCCCAGGGACAGAACAGGTTCTGGCTGAGGTGTTCCAGAGGAGCTTTAACCCTGGTGATCTGCTCCTTGCCAGACGCCCGGTCCCAGGCGAGCGGCTCCTTAGCAGAGATCCCAGATTACTTGCGGTAAGAGCTCTGCTCCCAGTTCCGCTGCAGCCCCAACGCACCGGGGGCCGAGGGCAGGGCTGCAAGCTGGGCACGGCCCTGCCTGCTCCCTGCCCCCCAGGACAAGGGCCTGGGCACTGCCAGCCCCGGGAGCCAGGGTCTGCGGGAATGAGCTTCTCCTGGTCACAGCAGGACCTACCAGCCCATCTGCTCAGCAGAGCAGCGCAGGGCGTACGAGAGTTCCGCTGCAGCCCCAACGCACCGGGGGCCGAGGGCAGGGCTGCAAGCTGGGCACGGCCCTGCCTGCTCCCTGCCCCCCAGGACAAGGGCCTGGGCACTGCCAGCCCCGGGAGCCAGGGTCTGCGGGAATGAGCTTCTCCTGGTCACAGCAGGACCTACCAGCCCATCTGCTCAGCAGAGCAGCGCAGGGCGTACGAGGCCGCGTTCAGCGCCGACTACGCGGAGTATCGGTGGCTGCACGGGCGCGTGGGCAGCGCCAGCGCAAGTTCCTGCACCTGGGAGCCAGGAGGAAGAGGCTGAAACGGGGAACAGAGGAACGCAAGGCAAGCAGGAGAGCTGGGGCCCAATGGCACGGGCAGTCAGGCTCCAGATCTGCTCACCCACCTCTTTTGTGTTCAGGCCCTTGAAGCCACGATCTTGCAGGAGTACAGACACCTGAAGGAGGTGAGGCTGGATGCAGGGCAGGGACTGGGCTCCCGCCCAGATCTGATCGGTTTTATTTTTTCCCCTTCAGACTTACCCCAGCTACCAGCAGGAGAAGCAGCGCTGTGAATACCTCCACCAGAAGCTGTCCCACATCAAAAACCTGATCCTGCAGTTTGAAGGACGTGGGAGCTCCTAGGCAAACTGCTGCTGCAGTGCTTTTTTTTCCTGCTTATCAGGATCTGCCCCCCAAGTGGTGGAGGACGCAGATCCCCGAGGGTGTGCTAGATTAAGGGAGAGGTTCAGGAAGGCCCTGCTGCCATCAATGCATCCTTCCTCAGATGTGTGTTTCATTAGCTTCTGTTTAATTGCCACACACAGTAAGGGACACCTGGGCAGCCACCATGTATCTAGGGAAGAAATTCTTGTACTGCATAGTTGCTGTAGACAGAAGCCTGTGCTGAGTGGTGTATGATCTACTGTACCTGGAGAATTCCAGCAGCAATAAATAATTGGTACACAGCCTTTGGAGCTGTGGGGGAGGAATCCGCAGAGAAAGCAAGACTGGCTCTTGCCATGGTAACTGCTGCAACAGCAGGGCCTCAGGGCTGCTGCTCCTCCTTCCAGCTCTCAGGCGGCCCCCAGGAACCCCCCAGTCAGCAGCAGTCCCTCACTGTTCACCCATCCTCACTCCTGACCCTCCTCCTCAGCACATTCTAGGCTGAAGGGAAATGGGGCTGCCCCTACCCTGAGGGGAGCAGTGACAGTCCACAGTCCCCACCCTTGACTGCAGCAGAGGAGCCTATTCCTCTTCCTCCTGAGCAGAAAGCCACTACCAGGCTGGTTTCTACCAAGAGCCATAATGATCTTGGAATCAACTGGCCCGAGATGTCCCAACCACAAGCCTACAGGCTGTGAGAAACACCCTCAGCCTGGGCCCTGCCCATGGCTGGGCAGAGCACTCAGCCAGCAGCACGGTCCCCTGTGCTTGGCTACATTTGTACCAGCTTAAAACCTAAATTTATTGCTGCTGCTTGGTTGCTGCTGAGCCAGTCCTAGACCAGACAGCTGTGTGTGCCTGTGCACATGCCACAGCCAGGTCAAGTGGTAGGTACCTCTAAACCTGCCGGGGCAGCACTGCCCTCAGGCAGCATGCAAACAGCAAAAGCACTTGTGAACAGTCCCCAAGCCCAAAATCTGCATAAATACAGCACCTGAAGCACAGCACACTGGGACAGGGGCAGCTACTACATTCTGAAAGGACTTTTGTTAGCTGAGGAAGAGCAGGCTAAAGGCTGAGCTTTTAGGCACAATGAGGAAGACTTTCTGAATGAAACTGGGATCACACTAGGAAGCTGCTGCCTATGAAGAGCAGGATCCTGGTGTTCGGTCTGACAGGGCTTCACAGGACAGGGACACTTGGTCTTAAGGGGGTCATTTTATTGTTACACTTCTCCAAATGTACAAAAAAAAATAGAAAATAACCCTACCCCCCACCCCCTCCCAAACTGCGAAACAAACCAGCCTGGGGAGCCCACAGCAGTGCAGCTAAGAGACGGCAGAAAATGAAATAGAACTAGATACAGCAGCTGGGTCCCCTCAACCCACAGGGTCTCTGGCTCTCCACAACCCAGAACTGGCCCCAGTCTGCCCAGTGCTTCCCCAATTCACACAGAGCTCATCCTGACAGGATGGCAAGTGGGTACTTTACAAATCCTCCTTCGCCTTCTTCTTGGACTTCTTGGGTTTATCTTCCTCCTGCAGGACAGGAGTGCTGGTTGCCTCCCGCTTCAAGTAGCTGATGAAGTCACTCACTTCTCTGCCACCCTGCAGGAAGCACAGGACAATGAGGCAGAGCTCGTGCTCCCCCCGGGACCCCCGGCACTCAGGGGGGCTCAGGTGCCAGGGAGGAGACCGGGGTGGCTGCGGGCAGAGCTGTCCCCACGGGGCTGCAGGAGGCAGAACATCCCAGCAGGCACCACCGCGTTCCCCGGGTAACTGCGGGGGCAGTGCTGCCCCCATCCCTGGGGAGGTTCAGCAGCGTTTGGACACCTGGATTCTACCTCACTTCTGTACAAAGCAGGAAGAGACTCACCTCGTACTTCTTTGGGTTCTGCTTCTTCCCAGCAGGAGCAAAATAGATGGTGGGGAAGCTGGGGAGAGAGAAAAGACATCTGAGCTCCTAACGTGCTCTGCTTTCTTTCAGCCTCTCAGCAAAGGGACTTGAACCCCACATGCCTCTAGGTTAAGGTGGGAACAGTTCCAGCAGCTCTGAGCCCAGCAGCTGTAGCTTTCAAAAGGCTGGCTGTGTCTGCTGAGCTGGCCAAGCTCAGCTGTGTCCCAGCTTGCTAGCTGAGCTGTCCTCAGGAAAACCAGCCCAGTCCACTTCTGCACTGCCAGGAACAGAATCACAGCAGAGGAAGGGGCTTAGCAGGACAGGCCCCAGGCACAGCCAGGACCCCAGAGAAGCAAGGCAGCTGAACACCCCCTTTTCACTCCCCATTTTTGTACTGAGCAGATGCCCAGCAATAGGAACATCAGTGTCCCTCACGCATCCCCCAGAGACTCCTTCAGCTCTGGTTGCTGGGCACACAGTCATGTGACAACAGCAGGACCTACCCTCTGACTTCATATGGAGAAGGCACATCATTGGCTGTGGCATCCATTTTGGCAATGACAATATTGGGGTCTTTACTGAGCTGTTGGTAGAAAGAGCTTGTTAATCCACAGTCATTCCCACCAGGAAATCACCTTTTGATGTCAGCAGACAGCACACACAGTATGCTACAGGGGAGCAAATTTTTTCTGAGCTGTTTTCTTCTACCTGGGGCAGAGGAAACCCAGCCCCCCAGGCAGCTGCATGCACCCACCTCCCAGGGTGCCTGAGCTGTCCTGCTGCAGCCAGAGCAGCTGCAGCCCCGCACAGCGAGGCTGGGCAGATCTGGGAGAGCAGATTTCTTTACTCCACTCAAGGAAGTGTGCAGGGCAGTGTTATCCTTCACCAAATGGGAAACTATCATCATGCATAGGGAAAAGACACAGAAAGGAGCTTTGCCAGTTGAGGCCAGTCACTGAATCAGGGACTATTTATGTTGTACAGCGAAGGGCACAGGGAAAACCTACAAGAGTGGTTGCTGCCATGCTCCAGATCCTGCTCATGTACTTCTGAATTCACAGGAGATGCCAAAACTCATAGACCTCAGGAGGCAGTCATGCCCCAGTATCATAAAGGCTGGGCAGACAGAACCTGCAGGACTGTTTAGTGCTGCACAATTCCAGTGTGTGTAGAGCTGTGTCCCAGACCTACCTTCTCCCCCAGTTCCTTGTATTTGGGCTCCAGATTCTTGCAGTGGCCACACCAGGGTGCATAGAATTCTATCAGAACATCTTTGTCTTCTGCATTAACAATTTCATCGAAGTTCTCAGCAACCACCACCTGGTAATATTTGATCATGCAGGTCAGTGTTTGTCAGCAGGGTGGGGCTGTTTCACCCCTCGGTCCGCGCTCTGCCAGGACAGCCCGGCCCTCCCGTGGCCGCGGCAGGAATTGCACGGGAAGCACCAACGGGACCAAACACACCACTCTCCACCGAGCTGTAACGTCCTCGAATTGTAGGTAAAAACCTGTCAGAAGGTACCAGCACTACCTGCAAGTGAGGTGTGCATCTAGTGTCCTCACAGGAGGAGGGCAAAATAATTTATTTTGAACCTCAGCAAGTTCCAGGCTGAGGGGTCAGTCCAGCAAGGCTGGCTCAGGGGTCAGTCCAGCAAGGCTGGCTGAGACCACCCCCACCCAACCCTCAACCTTCCACTCCCTCACGAGGCCTCATCGTAAAGCCAGGCCCCGAGTGCTTTCCTTCAGGGCAGAATTCACTGGAAGGGACAAAAAGCAGGAGTTACACCACCCCCAGAGATGAGATGAACACCTGACTCCTTAGAAACAGTGCAGTGACACACTGGAAAGCCAGGCTGAGAGGGAGCACCAGCCAGGACAGCCTGTGGGGCCTCCCACCTCCTGGTGCACCCGCTGGTCCAGCACGTCCCTAGAGTGCTGAAGCAGCAGTTACTGGGCTGAGGGAACAAACCGAGGTAAGAACTGCAAGCTGCGTTTCTCCCCTGGCTCAGAAAACTGCAACACAACAGGGGAGGGAATTCTCTTTCCATCCATCCCAGCAGCAGCTTCTCCAGATGCCCCAGCAGAGCATGGGACACTCACCTTGACAGGGCCGTCGTTGCTCTCGGGGACAGGTTCTGACTTCAGGTACTTTTTCAGGTTCCCATCGAAGTAATCCTGCAGGAACCTCTCCAGAGCCTTCCCGTCACGGCTGGAAGGGATGCACAGCCATCACCACATGCAGGGTGTGCAGGGAAACCTCCCCAGGCTGATTTCAGCTCAATCCACCCACAGAACAGATGCCACCTGCACGTCCCAGGGCACCAGTCTGTGGCTGGCTTGGAAGACTCCAGAACCAGTGGAAAGATTCCCTGGAGTTCTGATGGGAGGCTGGATGCACAGCCCAGTCTAAGCTTTAGGCCTCCCAGCACTCTACAGTCCCTTCTTTTCCCCAAGGCACAACTATTTCCTGTGCCCTTTAAACACATCTTAGTTCCTAACCAGACACAGAATATGTGGAATTAAACTCCCTGCCTATGTGTAACAGGAGGGGCTGCAGCCTCTCTTGAGGGCAGGAAAACACACAAGCCGGAGCCATTTTGACCCAGCAATTGTTTCTTCCAGCTGGAACATCCAGCTTTCCTGTTTCCTCCAAGCTAACTGAGCATAATCTGGTCAGAGACCCCCAGACCAAAGTCCACCAAGTGAGAGGCAAGGCTGCCAAGTTCAGCAACTTACGAGAACTCCTCTTGCATGACGTATTTCTCTCCCTTGGTGGTTCTGATGGCAACAACTGGGGCCTCCCCTGTGCTGCTGTCCAGACCAAACTCTGAAAGCTCATGGCCAAAGGTTTTCCGACTAGCAACAGCAAAATACAGTTTGTGGCCAGCATCCAAGAACTTCTTTGCAACCATCATAACTCTGAGAGGAAAAAAAACAAACCAAAACAAAAAACACAAAGCATGAGTCCCTGGAACATTATCTTCCGCATGACATTAACACCCCTCAAGCTGAGGGGTGCACTGGAGGAGGAAGGCAGTGGTGGGACGTGTTCTGCACAGGCAAGTCCTACAGAAATGGTGCTGAGCAGCAGAGGAGTGAGTCTGTCTCTGCTGTGAAAGAGGCTTGTGAAACATGGTGTGTGTTCATCCTCCAGCCACCAGCACAACCACCAGGGCCCCAGGCACTGGGGAAAGGACAAAGCCCCACCCAGCAGCCCTAAGGAAGCTTGTGCTTCAGGTCTAAGGACTCGGGATCCCCAAGCAAGCAGGTGGGTTTCAAAGGACACCCATTGCACCCCAAAGCTAGAAGCTTTGTAGGAGACAAGGATTCAGCTGTGAAGAACAGAAGCTCCAGCAGCTGAGCCAGGGACCAGCCCCCAGCCCAGGCACGTGGGCCCCGCTTCCTGTACCTGTTGCGCCAGTAGTTGGATCCCTTCGCGTTCTTCTCGTAGTCCACGTCGTAATAGGCCACCAGCAAGTCCTTCCCCTGGATCAAGTCTTTGTTGTCCTCAGTCATGTGTGGGCAGATGCCAAAGCTATCAACAAGACAGACGTCAATAGTGTCAGCTCCACTGTCAGACCCATCACCCTCCAAAGGGGCTGGCACTGCACGGGCTGCCCACCCAAGAACTCGGTGCCCATCACCAGGAACCCTGAGGAACTCACATGTTCTCCTGGATAAATTTCTTGATCTTCCCACTGGTGATTTTGTCTTCTGTGTACTTGATAGAGCTGTCCTCAAACTTGTTTGTCAGGCGTGGAGGACGGAATAAGATGATGCCCCTGCAGGAAACCAGGTGCAGTGAATTAGTTTACAAGATCCCTAGGATTCCAAGGGCAGGAGCCTGATGAGGTAAGGAGCCCATCTCCAGTGACCACCCCATGCACAGTTTGTAGCCTCAGCAAGGCTGCCTGGTTTCTTGGTGGCAACTGCTGTGTTAGATCCACCTGCCAGACCCTGCTCCGTTACTCAGGCCACAGCCAGCAAGGGGGAAACTGAGCACCTCTGCTGAAATACACCCCCAGGGGCAGGCACCAGCCCTCCAGAGCTGCAACCATTTGTACCTTTCCATCTCCACTCCAAAGAGCTAAAAAAAGACATGCCACTGTGGAGGAACAAGACCTCAAGGTCCATTCAGAAAGGGAACTGAGTTGACAACCAGAATCTGTGAATCTCCCGCAAATGTCTCAGCAACCCTCACATTAAGCAACTTACTCTCCATCCTCCTCATACTTCTGCACCAGCTGCTCCTCACTGGTGTGTGCAAAGCGGTAGTTATCTCGGAGGTTGTTGGCAGCTTTCATGAATTCTAAGTAAGCATCCCCAGACAGGTCTCCAAAGAAGCCTGCAGAGACACAGAGGTGACCCCAGCTGCCCCAGCACCCACTCTGTGCCCAAGATCACCCTGAACTGAGTCACAGGTAATGTCCTGGCCTCCATCTCCTGCAGCTTCTCTCCCATTTTTACTGGAACCCTTCTACACCGCTCCTCCCACCAGCAGAAAGTTACTCCAGAGCCTGCCCCAAAAGGCAGCTGTCCCCTGAGTACAAAGATGTCCCTTTGTGACTGTGTGACACCACTGGGGACAGCAGCTGCCACTGCTGCTTCACACAGACCAGCTTGGGGGCTCATCAACACTCATCTGGCTGCACTGGTAAGATGGGACCTGACCTGCACAAGGAAAGCTGCTATTGTCACTCATAAGCCACAGCCATATCATAGGATGGGGACAGTCCACCAGTGTCACCAGACAGCACCCAGTGTCCTCTCTATCAACCCAAAGACACCTGCTTTCAGCCAGCCAAAAGAGCAACAAATTTTAAAGAAAAACAGGCTGTGGTGCCAGGAGGTCTGACAGACAGACAAAGGATCACAGAAAGACAAAAAAAAGGAGAAAAAGAAGAAAGGTTGGAAGGAGTCCCCAGATGTCACAGAGTGCAGCCTCCTGCTCCAAGCAGCACCAGCTTCACAGCCAGATCAGGTTGCCCTGAGCTTTGTCCAGCCCAGTTCTGAAAACCCCACTGGACGTTTCAAAACCCCTCTGGGCACATTCCAGAGCTTCATCGTTATCATCATCAGACTTCTTTGCTCATGTCCATCTGGGATTTCTCTCACTCAGCCTGTCATTCTGTCTCTTGCCCTGTCACAGTGGGTTCCCCAGACCCCTCCCAGAGCCAGGTGTCCCCTCATTTCAGTGCTGTGTCTACTCACCCACGACAGAAGCATCTTTATCACCAATGAATTTCTCGAAATCAGCCACAGACCCGAGTGCCACCGACGCAGGTCCTGCCTGTTTCTTGAGGTGACTGACAATCCCATCTTCAAGAAAAGGGATCCAAGGGATCAGTATCAAGTTCCTCGGGACATTTTTCAAGCTTTTTAACACTAAAGCAGTTTCTGCAGAATCTGTATGGCTCTCCCAAAGGGTAGTGGACATGAACTGAAGCAGTACTACCATCAATTTCACAGTGACCTTCCCAGCATTTCCCCATACTGCCCATCAAGGGAATTAAAGATAATGGAGAGACCTTCACCTTTAAAGGAGAGCTTTAAGGGGTAACGACACCCAGGGCTCTGCCAGCACAAAGAGTTCTAGAAAGGGCAAGGGCAGGGTGTGTCTGTGTGTGGGTGGGAGCCTCCTCTGTACACACCAGCATCCCTGACACCATCTGCTGTCCCCAGGCCTGCCCTCCAACAAGCCAGGGGCTTGCCAACAAGCTCTTACCTGCTGTCCTGGGCCCATCATAGGTTCCTGCCTCTTCTCCATCACGGAAAATCTTTAAGGTGGGATATCCACTGACTCCATACTTGTTGCAGGTGTTGGAGTTGGCTGTACAGTCAACCTAAAGGAAGAGAAATGCAGCTCCTAGTGACCCAGCCCCCTGAGCACACCAAGGAGGCAGCTCTCCAGCTGCCCCTGTGACCTCCTGCGGGGTCTGGAGGGTCTGAAAGCTCCCCCAGGTGCTTAGCGCAGGCTGGGTTCCCCTCACACACCGTGCGTGGAGCCACAAAGACAAGAGCTGGAGAATCACCAGTGGGGAAGGGTGAGCAGCAGTTGTGAGTTTGGCCAGACTACACACAAGAAACAGTGGAAAGGCTCAACTCTTGTACTCAATGACAGGCTTAACAGGAATCAACTGCTCTCAGCACCTCCATCCACCCCAGAGCTGCTGCAGGATGACCTCAACTGCAGGAAGGGCCCAGCACCTCCCACAAGGAAGAGGAAAACCCTGGTTTGAGAAAATTGTACATATTTTCTGGTGGAAAAAAGCTGTGGGACACTGACTCTTACGTTGTAACTCAAGGGACAGCACCATGAGGCACAGCACTGTGCTGGTTCTCAGAGGGGTTCCACAGCTGGGGGGAGGCTCCCTCCTCAGTCAGGGTGAGCCCCTCCACACAGCACCCCCACACGCTCAGCCCACCTGCTGTGTGCCTGCAGCCCCTGCAGGGCTTCCAGATTGTTCCCTGGCACCTAACCCTTAAAATCACGGAATTTTTTTAGTTGGAAAAGACCAATAAAATCCTCCAGCCCACCCGTTCCCCCAGCCCTGCCAAGGCCACCACTGACCCATGTCCCTCAGCACCACATCTACAGGGCTTGGAAACCCCTCCAGGGATGGGGACTTCACTGTCCTGGGCAGCCTGGGCCAGGGCCTGACAGCCCTTTGGGGAAGAAATTGTTACTAAAATCCAATCTAAACCTCCCCTGGGCAACTTGAGGCCATTTTATCTTGTTTAATGGCCTGTTACCCAGGGGAAGCAACCCACCTCCTTTCAGGGAGCTGCAGAGAGCAAGAAGATTCCCTCCCAGGCTGAACACCCCCGGCTTCCCCAGCTATTCCTCACAAAGCTTGTGCTCCAGACCCTTCCCAAGTTTCACAAAGACAAGTCCCGTCAGAGCTCCAAAGGCCTGGAAAGCGTCCGACAGCCACAACCGGCCGGCCCCGGGCGGGGAACCCTCCGCCCCCCCCCCTCGCCGCGGGCCCCGC
>NW_009952708.1:227674-228326 GCF_000747805.2 Chaetura pelagica | reverse complement strand
CTCCCACGCCAGCCCGCCTGTGCAGCTCGTGCAGCTCGGCCAGAAGCAACCCCTTCACCCCGGGAACACCGGGCACACCCCGCTCCCACGTCACCGCCGCCGTGCCCCGCCGGCAGCGCCGTCCCGTGCCGTTAACGACGTCCGGTGTGGGATGCTCACCACACCGCGATCGCAAATCCGTGCGGCCACACGCTTCCTCCAAACGCAGGGGAGGAATTGCAGCTCCCCGGACACCCCCGGGGATGAGGGAACACTAGAGATGGTGCTTCAAACTGCAGGGCTGAAAAAACCTGATCTTCCCTGTTGCAGAAACAAATTAATAATAATAAAAAACCACTTTTGCTACTAAAGGATCCCAAACCAGACCAGACTAGCAGATGTCTAGGAAAGTGAAGCAAAGAACCAAGGAGGAAATATTTAATGAGATCTGGTGGCCCGAGCAGCACAGAGGGTGATGTAGGAACAAAGGTCAGGGAACCGGGGACCGCGGTGCCCAGTGCCCAGCACTGCAGGGATGCAGGGCAGTGATGGAGCTGATGGGACACCGGCAGTGGGTGAGAAACTCCCAGACCCCTAGGAAATGCCCACCAGCCCTGCCACCCGGTTCCAGCAGCGTTGCGGGGCAGGAGCCAGGCTGGCAGGGTGGAAGGGC
>NW_009952708.1:225624-226648 GCF_000747805.2 Chaetura pelagica | reverse complement strand
GGGGGTAAGGAGGACACCGAGCCACGGCTACAGCAGGACACGTTTATGGAGCCTGGCCTGGCACGCTGGGGGAACAGGACACAGCGACATACTGGGCACAGAGATCACATAAGCTACGAGGGGAGCTGGGTCCTGCGGGGCTGGTGCTGCCGGGGTCCAGCTCAGCGCCGGAACTGCGGCACCGGGGAGGGGATGCGGATGTCCTGCCCCCTCTCCAGCCGCCGCTCGCAGTCAATCAGGTAGTTCACGCCGTCTATCACCAGCTGCACCAGCTCCACCTGCAGCAGCAACACACAGCTCCTCACTCGGGGTGCCAGCCACGCCACTGAGGCCCCACTTGTTGCCCCAGCCCACAGCCCCGGAGTGGTTTAAGTGCCCCAGACTTGTCACACACACGCGCTCCAAACCCTCCCTTCCCCAAGAGCAGCTCCGCCCAGCACCCACCTCCGACTTCCCCAGCCGGTCCAGGTTGGAGATGTCGAAGACACCACCAGTAGCCTCAGTGTCCACACCGCCTGTCCCACGCTTCTGTAGCCGGAGGTTCTCCAAGATCTTAGGGAAGCGGTTATCCTGGTGCCCAGAGAAGGTGTCAGTGCTGAGTGGGGCCATCAGCAAGCGATGGGGCTCCGCAGCTGCCTGATCCCTGGGGCAGCCCTCCCACCACCCATGGGACCCTTCAGCGGGCTTGGAATCCCTGCAGGGAGCCCTGCCCTGGGAGCCCTGCCTGTCACCCAGGGTGACACGAGTCCCCAGCGCCTCCAGCCGCAGATGCAGGCAGAGGCTGGACCATACACTTCCTGGGGAACCTGAGAGAGGTCCAGGTCGGGGTCCCACGAGATCCTGCATCTCCCACATGGCTGGGCTTCCTGACCCCGGCAGCCGGGGCTCCCCGCAGCCCTGGCTGGGCTCCCTGCAGCACCACAATTACTACCTTGCTGAGCCGTGGCAGCCTGATGTGGACACCCGCTCGCAGCCCGGTGCCCAGGTTGGAGGGGCAGGTCAGGGTGGATCCCAGCCGCTCGTT
>NW_009952708.1:224250-225578 GCF_000747805.2 Chaetura pelagica | reverse complement strand
CCCTCGGGTGCTGCCCAGCCCTGGCTGAGCGCGGGGAGGCAGCCCCGCGTCCGTCCGTCCGTCCGTGCACGGGGCTGGCACAGCGGGGCTGGCACAGCGGGGCTGGCGGGAGCTCACCTCCTTCAGGCCCCGACAGAACCGCTCGAAGACGCGCTTCATGTTGCCCCCCTTCTCCATGGAGATGACGCGCGTGTGGTCCTCCTCGTTGATCCAGATCAGGAAGGTCTTCTGGTTGTTGTGCCTAGGGACAGGGCAGTGCTTGGCTGCACTGGTGTCCCGCAGAGCCCCTGTGCCTACCCAGCCACCCGTGCCAGCTCTGGCCATGCCTCTGCTGCCCCCACGACCACGCCCTGTGGTCGGGGGGCTCTGCCTCCGCCCGTGGCTTGGACAGCGCTGCAGGGCACAGCCCAGCAGCAGATAAGACAGGCAGGGGATGTTCCCGGAGATGGGCCAGTGTCCATCCAGGTGTGCTGCTGCGGGCAACAGGTGCTGTCTCTGGTGCTGTGGCACTGCTGGTGCCAGCACGGTGACAGCCCTGATGGGAGTGGGGACAGCAGCATGGCTTCTGCACCACGCAGGCAGCAGGAGGGGGCTGTGAAGCGTGGGGTGCACGTTGGGATGCCGGCTTAGGGGGTGGCTGGAGCCACCTATGGGGACCGTGTGTGCCGTGGAGGCGTTTCCCATGAGGCTGCCATCAAGGCTCTGTGCCAGCGAGGGCGGCGTGGGCGACTGCGTGTGCCGGCTGCTGCGCCGCGGGGGCTGCAGCGTGGCTGTGCAGAGATGCCAGGGGAGCAGCAAGATCTGTTTGTGGCAAGGTAAGTTCGGGGGCAGGTAGAGTGTGCAGAGAACTGGGAGCAGTGCCAGGGATGGCCTGGGGAGCAACAGGCAGTTACAGGGTTTTGGCAGCCCAGAGTGCAAAGTGCTGCAGGATGGTGAGAGTGAACAGGACTGACAGCTGGGGCAGAACTGACAGCAGGGGCAGAACTGACAGTAGAGGCAGGACTGACAGCTGGGGCTGGCTCCCATCTCCCACTTCTTGGGAGGATGCTGTGGCTTGTGTGTGGCACCTCTGGCTGGGGCTGCAGTGCACAAGGGGCTCCCAGGATAGGCATGAGCAGGGAGAGCCCAGCTCTGTGTGGCCACAGAGCCAGGGGTGAGGGTGGCCCAGGGGCACTGGTGCCACATGTGCTGGGGTCTGTGGTGTGGAGCGCATGAAGGGCTGCTGGGGCAACTGGGTGGGGCAGCAGTGTCCCCTGCCTTTCTGCCCTGCTGACTGCCTGATGCTGGGGCAGATCCTCACCAGATCCCTCGGGCGTCAGGCCAGTCCC
>NW_009952708.1:222968-224227 GCF_000747805.2 Chaetura pelagica | reverse complement strand
TGGCTTGTCGAAGAGGAAGTGGTCCTGGAGGAAGGCAGAGAGTGTGTGCTCACAAGGACTGCATGGCTGGTACCAGGACACCCTGTCTCACCCATCCCAGCCCGCCATACAGGTGATGCACTGTGGCTGTCTCAAGCAGGGCAAGCTTCCCTGCTGTCCCCACATATGGGCTGGAGTCCTTCCTTCCTGGCCAGGGAGGCAGAAGGCTGCTGGTGCACAGCCCACCCCATGCCAGTGGCTGGTGGGGCACCAGCTGTGTGCCACTGCTTGCCTTCCCCTGGGCACAGGCAGGGACATGGGGCAAGAGCCATGAGGACTGAGTTGCTGGGGCTGTGTCCAGTGAGCTCCTTCCTCCCCTGGCTTGGGAAGGCTGAGCAGCACTGTGAGCATCCTCCACACCGTGGGGCAGTGTCACTGAAGGGGGTCCTGGTCTTGCAGGAAAGGAGGCTGGGAAAGGAGGATGCAGCCTCCTGGAGAGGGAATGCTGGGGAAGGGGTCTTGCTCCGTGGCTTCTAGGGTGGCTGGCCAGGAGCTGCACCCACTCACGTCAATGAGCTGCTGCTGCTCCTTCTCCGTCATCTCACTGAGGCGGTAGTACGGGCCGGCCAGGTCTCCAGTCAGGCCGTTCAGCGCTTCCACCGTCACCTTCTCCACCTCCCGCCGCTCAGCGCGGGTGCAGGCGGGTGGCAGGCTCAGCCCGCGGATGCTGCGCCCGGTCCGGACCCGGGACGAGAGCACGTAGCGCTCATCAAACTGGCCAGACTTAATCTGCAAAAGAGACGTGCCATGGGGAGCTCAGGGTGGCACTGGTGCTGGCAGGGGCCCTGTCCCCTGAGGCTCAGAGGTCCCCGAGCTCACACACCTTGCTGGCATCCAGGTCCGTGGGGTGCTTCATGGTGCGGGGGTTGTACCCGTTGTGCCGATCCTGAATCACGGGGTCAAACAGGTCTGCAAACACCTGGAAACAAGTGGGATGATGTGCAGCACAGCAGACCCAGCATGGCACAAAGCCCAGCCATGAGCTTGGGGCAGTCCTGCTGCCAGTGTGGGGCACATGTCAGCAGGGCACCAAGGGTGGCTGGGGGTGACAGCATGTCCTGCAACACAGTGGCAATCCAAGGGGCCAAGGCTGCCCAGGCAAGTGGGGCCCAGGGGCAAGGAGGAGGAGGAGGTGGCAGGACTCTAGGAACAGCAGCTCTGAAGAAGCTCTGTGTACCCCAGGGACATGCTGGGGCTGGCCAAGGGCTGGGCAGGAGGAG
>NW_009952708.1:222503-222868 GCF_000747805.2 Chaetura pelagica | reverse complement strand
CTCGTGGTTTTCCTCACCGCCAGCCACTATGCCCACTGTCTTGATGAAGGGGTGGCCAGGGTTGTCAACACCCGTCTGGATGCACTGGTCCAATGTCCAGCCGTTCGGGGTTGCTTTGTCACAGAGCTTGGCATAGAGGGCTGGCGTCAGGCTGCTGGCCATGCAGTTGTTGTGTTTCCGCAGGTCGGGGTACTCAGCACTGCGGGAGGAGAGACCGATGAGTCCCCTGGGGCCAGGGCAGCACAGAGCTTGTGGCCGTGCCCCACAGAGACCCTCAGGGCAGGTGTGGGCAGGGAACTCTGGGCAAGTCAAGCTGCTCTGCTTCCCAGGACAGCAGGAAGGCAGCCACCAACATTCCTCATCGA
>NW_009952708.1:216862-218680 GCF_000747805.2 Chaetura pelagica | reverse complement strand
CGTCCAGCCCTCCCCCCGTCCCCTTCTCCCCCTCCCGCCGCTCAGCGCGGGTGCAGGCGGGTGGCAGGCTCAGCCCGCGGATGCTGCGCCCGGTCCGGACCCGGGACGAGAGCACGTAGCGCTCATCAAACTGGCCAGACTTAATCTGCAAAAGAGACGTGCCATGGGGAGCTCAGGGTGGCACTGGTGCTGGCAGGGGCCCTGTCCCCTGAGGCTCAGAGGTCCCCGAGCTCACACACCTTGCTGGCATCCAGGTCCGTGGGGTGCTTCATGGTGCGGGGGTTGTACCCGTTGTGCCGATCCTGAATCACGGGGTCAAACAGACCCAGCACAGCACAAAGCCCAGCCATGAGCTTGGGGCAGTCCTGCTGCCAGTGTGGGGCACATGTCAGCAGGGCACCAAGGGTGGCTGGGGGTGACAGCATGTCCTGCAACACAGTGGCAATCCAAGGGGCCAAGGCTGCCCAGGCAAGTGGGGCCCAGGGGCAAGGAGGAGGAGGAGGTGGCAGGACTCTAGGAACAGCAGCTCTGAAGAAGCTCTGTGTACCCCAGGGACATGCTGGGGCTGGCCAAGGGCTGGGCAGGAGGAGGTGGCCAGTAACACCCCAGGCTGCTGATGTGCCACAGGTACTGGGACTGCTCTGGCACCCTGGGGAGCCTGGAGCAGGGCAGGGCTCCAGCCACCACTCACCTCGTAGGTTTCCTCATCGCCAGCCACTATGCCCACTGTCTTGATGAAGGGGTGGCCAGGGTTGTCAACACCCGTCTGGATGCACTGGTCCAAGGTCCAGCCGTTCGGGGTTGCTTTGTCACAGAGCTTGGCATAGAGGGCTGGCGTCAGGCTGCTGGCCATGCAGTTGTTGTGTTTCCGCAGGTCGGGGTACTCAGCACTGCGGGAGGAGAGACCGATGAGTCCCCTGGGGCCAGGGCAGCACAGAGCTTGTGGCCGTGCCCCACAGAGACCCTCAGGGCAGGTGTGGGCAGGGAACTCTGGGGAAGTCAAGCTGCTCTGCTTCCCAGGACAGCAGGAAGGCAGCCACCAACATCCCTCATCGAGGGCAGGGCACAGCCTGGGCTGAGGGCCGACACTGCCACAAGGACAAGAGTTCATGAGGAAATCAGGACGGGTTGTTGGGGTGTGGCTGCTTATCAGCTGGTTACCGGGGCCCCAGGGGACGGCGGGGCCACTTCAGCCGCAGCCACAGCCCCGCGCTGGGGCCCCCGCGGCTCTCGGGAGCTGAGCTGCCAGGGCAGCCCGGCCATGGGGGGATCTAACGCCCCTTCTCCTCCCTGGGGCTGCCCTGACGCTGCCCTGCTGCCCTTCCTGCCCCTGCAGGCAGTGGGGCAGGCAGGGCACACAGCCTGCAGGGCCCCCCGCCCGGCCCCTGGACGCCTCAGGGCAGGAGATCGGTTGACCCCGATCTGCAGCCGGTGGGAACCGCCCTGCTCCGGCGAGTTTATTGTATTAGGGGGATGCTTTCCCCTAATCAGCTTAGCGAGAGGCTGTCTCCTGACCTCATTCCCACTTTACCCAGGCTTTGTGCTTGTTCTGCGCTCATGGAGGGATTGGAAGGGCAGGGCTGTAAGGGCGCTCTCCTTGGCCAAATCCCTCCTTCTAGGAAGTGGTGCCACCACTTGCCTCAGTGGGACGGGACTGGCCCTGTCAGCCCAGGCAGCCTGGCTGGTGGCTGGAGGGGGTCCCACAGCCCTGGGGAGGTGCCTTCTTTTTTTGGGGGGGGATGTCCACATGGGAGAAGAGGAGCTGGGGCTCGTGCAGGCGCTGGGCGGTGGGAGCAGCAGGGTGCAGCGGCCCCAGCA
>NW_009952708.1:213369-216750 GCF_000747805.2 Chaetura pelagica | reverse complement strand
CTTCCTGCGCTTGGCAGAAAGGGAGCTAGGGCTGACATTGTCTGCTCTGCACGGGGACGTGCTGGCGGCTCCAGCCTGGGGCAGTGCCAGGAGGCGTTTGCTCCAGGCAGGATCTCGGCCCAGGCAGGGCAGGCTGAGGGCTGCTCCCCCGGCACACACACATCTCTGCCGTGTTGAGATGCTCCAGCTCAGAGGCTGACCCGTACATGGGGCGCAGCCTGCCCCAGCCTTCCCTCACTGATCCTGCCCTGCCATCAGTTGGCTGCTGACCCATGTCTCCCCAGGGAAAGACAACTTAGTAACAAACACTTCCTGATCAGAATGGGACACTTGGACAAGTTCTCCCCAGCCCCCAGCACAGCCAGTGCTGCCAGGCGTGCCAGGACCACAGCCCGCTGTGCTTTCCACTCTGGGGGCAGAGGACTGCAGCCAGGGAGCCAGCACAAGTTGCTCAGAGAAGCAAGCTTACTCCTAGTAAGCAGAAGACTGCTGTAGGTTTAAGCATGCCGCCAGCTACAATCAGTCTGTACCCTCACTAAGGTGTTCAGAGAGCCCAAAACCCTGAGACTCCAGCCCCTGCCTGCAGGGTCTGTGCCTGCTGCAGTGCTAGCTTAGTTCCTGGTCCAAACGTACCCTCCCCCAGCACAGCCCTGAACCACAGCCAGTAAATCCGGGAAATCTCTCTTCAGCCTTTCTAGAGCACCCGAACAAGGCTGGACAGTGCCAGGAGCAGCAGGGCAATGCAGGGACAGAGGAGCTGCAGGCTCAGGGCTGTGCTCACAAGTGGAGCCCGTGAAGCCAGAGCAGCCCTGCTGGGGACACTGCCCGTCCCTGCAGCCAGCTGTGTCATGGCACTGTGCTCCAGGTTCTCTGCCACCGACATGAAGGTGGCACTGCACTTGGCCTTAATGGGCTACCCTGGCCTTTTGGTTTTCTGCTCAAAGCTGGTTTGTAAATTATGACCCTTTCAGCACCATTTTCCTGTGAGGGTGGTGAGACCCCGGCCCAGGTTGCCCTGAGAAGCTGTGGCTGCCCCATCCCTGGCAGTGTTGAAGGGCAGGTTGGATGGGGCTTGGAGCAGCCTGGGCTGGTGGGAGGTGTCCCTGCCCATGCAGGGGTGGGACTGGACAAGCTTTAAGGTCCCTTCCCACTCAAGATACTCTCTGATTCTATGATCTTTTGTTCACGGTGCCACGTGGCTGAGCAATGGGGTGGGCTCCCCCCTGGCTGCTGGCCACAAAGGCTGCAAGCATCTTCAGTGGGTGGAAGACATCTGCCAGGAGGGTGACTTGGCATGAGCCCCTCGCTGCCACCAGCACAGTCCTGCATGGCTGCCCAACACTGCTGTCCTGCCTGTGACCCTGCAGGCAGCTGCTGCCCCCTCTGCCCTTTGCCCGGAGGTGCTTCATGCAGATGAGACCTTCTAAGCACCCAGCAGGTATTGTTAGTCCATCTACTGGACAGCCCTTCCTCGAGTGGCAGGTTCTGCATTTCCCTGCAGCTCTACATGGCTAATCCATCAGCCTCCGGCGCCCTTCCCTGAACCACCAGCCCTCCAGCAGCAGTGGCAGGAGCTGGGTGCTGATGGGGTGCTGGGGGGTGCTGGCAGGGTGCTACAGGCACCAGAGTCCCAGCATGACTGTCCAAACGTGGCACCATGCCCGGTGTGGGACCCCACTTGCCAGCAGATACATCCCTGCCCATGTCTCCTCTGGCAGGGTGCCCACGACCCCCCATCCATCCCAGTGTGGCCATTTGCACCGCGGTTCCGATTGGCGCCAGGAGCACTGCTCAGATCCCTCCAGGCTAATGCCAGTGTCTCTTGTTATTTAACTTAAAGTCTAGAGGAGAAAAATCCCCCGATGGTTGGCTCATCCCCACAGAACAGGATGCGGTGGCTCCGCCCTGGAGCTCTGTCCAGGCTCTTCCCAAGTGTCAGCACTGTCACACACCCATTCCCTGCCAAACAGACCCTCCCAGGAAACTCAACTTACAGCTCCTCAGCCACGTACCCTACCTTGATCTCATCCCCTCCTCCAGACTCACCTTAGCCCCTTCCTTCCCCAGGCGGTGCCTGGCTGTTCCCCCAGACCCCTCCTTGTTTTCACCATCAGCATTCCAACCTGCTGCTTCTGCCACTGATCCTGCAAAATGCCTTTGCAGCACGGCCAGCCTGGCCCCTGCCCCTAGCCACAACAGGGACACAGCTGGTGCTTTGTGTGTGCAAGGGCACACTTGTGTGCCCAGGTTTAGTGGGGACGGGCCAGCTCTCCCCAGCCCCAGTGCCCTTGCCTGCAGGAGCAGGGCATGGGCAGAGTGCCTGTCTTTGCCACGCCAGCCAGCAGGTCTCTCAGGTAGTGGTGGTTCTCCCTCACCATCCTCTGTCAGTGAAGACCTGATGTCTGTGGCCCTGCAGTTCTTCAGAAAGCTTGAAAATAGATCCTTCTTGCGAGGTGCATAAACAGTGACCTCCAGCCTTCACCACTCTTTGAACTGGCTCCATTCCTGTCCCCTGGTTTCCGTGTCCCGATGCCCGAGCCCCCAGCACTCAGCTCTGCACGAGCAGGGCTCTGCCTGCAATGCAGCGCCGCGCTGCTCTCCCTGCGCGCTGTTTGGTGCAGGGATCACAGCAGCCGCATGTGCTTGGAGCAGTAACGTGCTGCCTCCTTCCCCACTCCTCTCCATCACTGCGTGCAGCCTCTGCCAGCATCAGGATGGGTGGGAAAACCCACTACTTGCTTTCCTGACCTGCCTCTGAGCTGTGCCAGGCTGGGCAGCTGGTGCCAGTGCAAGGCAGCCGACTGGTGGGCCACCACATCCCTCTCCCCTCCCAGCCCAGTTCCTGAGAGGTGCAGGTAGCTCCTGTCTCCAGTCCCCATCTTATGCCTTGGGGGCCAGGCAGTGTGGGCAGGAGCAGCCTCCACCTCTTGTGGCCCCAGGCCCTGCTGGGGCCCAGCCAGACTCCCTGGGCAGCCCTTGGCACAGAGCAGTTTAAAGCAGGAGTGACTGGAGACCAGCGCTGCAGCTTGGACCTTAGCACTGCTCTGAAGCTCTGGCACTTATCTGGCTTAAGGGATAGGGCACAGGCTATGTAAATAGAGCCAGCGGCTCCCACAATGCCAGCGTCACCCCAGAAGCACTCCTAAGCCAGGCCATGGCCGTGCCAAGCCCAGGCTTGGCCAGGCCCAGCTACAACCTCCCAGGAGTCCTGACTGCACATCTCGGGGATCATGTCCATCCAGAACTTGCCCGCAGGCTGGGGCTGCCTGCTCAGCACCTGTGACCCCTCCACTTCTCCCTTTAAAAACTGCCCCTGAGATGGAAGAATGAGGACCTGCCAGGAAACCGTTTCTTTTAGATAGAGAAGTCCCTGTCCCAGAG
>NW_009952708.1:207908-210974 GCF_000747805.2 Chaetura pelagica | reverse complement strand
GCTCTGGGAGCGCTGGGTGGGTCTGCGGCCCCGGGGCCAGGGCGGGCCGAGCTGCTAATAAACCTTCAGCAACAGTTACTGTCTGAGAGACAGTCTGAGGCTCATGCTTAACAATCTCGTAAATCTCGTTAAAAAACCTCATAAAAACCGTCTCCTGAGGCAAGAATTGATCTTCCTGCTGCAGCTGCTCTGTGAGCAGCAGAACACTTGCTCAGATACAGCAGTGGTCAGCCCAGCAGAAGGAGCTCCTGGTCAGGAAACGCGGGGTGTTCCCAGCATTGCCAATCCCCGTCTGGGTTTGGAGATGTTGATAGTTTCAGAATTGCCAGCAGTGCTGCCTGAGCAGGCAGGGTCTGTGTTTAAACGCTTGGCTTCAGCTTCCTGCTTGTGAACACACTGAACTTCTGTGTTAGGAGAATGTGGAAAGCCTTCTCGGATTCTCCAAGTCCAAATAGCTTTTAATTATTAACTCTGGAATGGGCGTTCTTTTTCTTCTGAAGCAATTAAGTGTCTGAGATAAGAGTACAACTTTCACCTTCTGAATGTAAGTGTGTAATTAACCTCAATACAAACAGCCCATGTGACAATGGAGTAACTCTTTGGGCAAAGGTGGTTCCCTGAGCAAGGCCTAAACTTTTGGGGTTGGGTTTGATTTTTTTGTTTTTGTTTTTAGCACCCACAGCAGTTTCAGGTAGTTCAACAACACATTGCTAGCACTGGTATTTTAAAACGCCAGCTTTGTGTATTCTGAAGGCTTATGATTGTGCAGATGCTTGACCTGGCTTAGATCAGGCACTGGAAGTCCTTGCAGCCTCTCGGTGCCCTCTTCCCCTCGGGTGCCCCCCGGGGTGCTCTGCACTCCCAGAGCTGCCACCAGCAGCTGCTGCCACCAGCAGTGTGATCATTGCTGCAGGGCTTTTCCTTCAGCCTTCTGCTGCAGGGACTGGGCTTTCAAATCGTGCATATGTTTCTAGAACAGACTAGGTTTTAAAAAAATGAAACTAAAGGCATCACCCAAATCCACTCTTAGTGGCTAATGCCACTCTGAGTACAAAGTTAGTAGAAGACCTGATCGTGCCTTCTTCTCACATTTCTGGTACCTCAGAGGTGGGGCACAAATAATGAGTCTCTTTACTCTGTGAATGTCTTTATCTGAACAGTGTCAGAATGATCTGATGGGGAGCTGGAAAACAGCTTACTGTCTCATTTCTTATCACTACTGCAGGGTAGTCTGGGGACCTGAATTAGTCCCGGAACACTTAGAGGCAAGGTCTGCATCTCAGGTTCAGGTTATGTGTCAGCAGGTCCTAGCTGTTGTTAGGTGAGTGTGGTAACCTTTGGTGTGACTGCACCAGATCATCACTGCCCTGCTGCGAAGAGGGTGCAGAAGTGTCTGGAACTGCGGTGGCTGGTGTGTACTTCCTTATGTTTCTGTGGTGGGACTAGCAGGCTGGAATATTCCCTACTCAAACCATCAATATTCCCAGAACAATCTTTTCCTTTTCTGTGTGTGTGCCAGAGCCATGCTAATGCTTTTGCCTCTCTTGGACAACACATCCAGCAGCATTAACTCAACACTTAATTTTCTTGCTGTGATTAGTGAAAGGTGAGACCCAGCACTTTCAGCAAGTGGGGATTGGTCTGAATGACTTCTGAGAGCAGTGAGCTCAGGAAGCAGTAAGAATGGTGCAGAACCATCTGCATCACGTCCTGTCAGTGCTGCTCTCAGCTCTAGGTTTGAAGACAAGAACTAAGGGTGCAGGGGTGTGGTGGCACCGTGCAGGAGCCTTGCTGGGACCCTTTCTGTGAGGGAAGTTGCCACCTCCTGGTCTATGAGCTCTTTGATAGCCCAGCACCAGAGCTGGTTCAGGCATGGTGGCAAAACCTCCAGTTACTAGTTTTTGGCACCAGAATAGAGCTCCTCTTGCCTGTTTCCCTTTGAAAGCAACAGTCTGTCTGAGTTGTAGATGCCTCAGTTATGCATGTCACTAAAGCTGTGTTTGGTCAAGAGTCTGTAGCCTCTCTTGGGATAAATGTAGTCAGATAAGGCATCTACTTTAAAGAAGAACTTGGAGAAGGTTTTGGTTGTACCTTCTCCCCACACCAGAAACAACCTGAGATGATGAGTCTCTCCAGGGGATGCCTGATCCATCAGTGGCTGTTGGCTTCGGGGGGCTCCAGGTTTTTACCTGGCTTGAGCGTGGCATGTCATGGCCTCTGGGAATAGCTACAGAGCAAAGCTTTGTTCTGGGCTGGGAGAAGGAAGGTAGAGAAACCACTGCTTTTGTAGTTCTTAGGGCAAAGGTTTTCCTACTGCTTGATCTGTTTTTTCCAGGAGGGAGGGGAGAGTAAGGGATTGGAGAAAACAACTCTCCTCCTCTTCTTGCATGGTTTACTTGATTAAACCCTGAGCCATCAGGCTGACAGTGCCTGCCCGGTTCTCCTTCTGCTCTGGGTGCTGAGGCAGCAGGGCACAGCAATGAAAATGACTCCTGAGCATGTTGGGAATCCTACTCTTCTCCTCCTTTGGAAGCAGCAGGGATATGCGGAGCACAAGTAGAACGCCAGCATAGCCCGGTTGCTGCTGCCAGCAGGGAGCAGGATCACAGCCCAGCTCTGCTCCAGGGACACTTGTGGCTGGGGCAGCTGCGAGCCGAGCGGAGCAGCCGGGCGACGGGCCCTCGGTGTGGTAGGTGAGAGCCCGGGCTTGCCGTGTCACCTCTGGCGTCTGCTGAGCTGGAACCCGCTTGTTCCCCGAGGGGCCGAGCCAGCCCGGGTGGCGGGACCCGCTGCGCTGCTGCTGCTCCTGCCCGTCCCTGCTGCCGTGCTCCTTAGTGCCCAGGGGTTCTCGCAAGCAGCTGGATTGCTCCCTGTGCCTTTGTTCCTTTGCCTGTTCTCACCCTGCTGGGATGGATCCAGGCAGCCTCCCTCCTTTGCTCCTGGAGGGGGGGGTGTCGCTGGCCGTGCCCGGGTGCGCCCTGCGCTGCGGGACGGGCTGCTGGGGGCCGGGGGGCTGGCCCTGCATGGGGCCGGGCAGCCTGCTGTGGGGCACTGGCTCGAAGGGAA
>NW_009952708.1:203076-207816 GCF_000747805.2 Chaetura pelagica | reverse complement strand
CGGGTGGCGGGACCCGCTGCGCTGCTGCTGCTCCTGCCCGTCCCTGCTGCCGTGCTCCTTAGTGCCCAGGGGTTCTCGCAAGCAGCTGGATTGCTCCCTGTGCCTTTGTTCCTTTGCCTGTTCTCACCCTGCTGGGATGGATCCAGGCAGCCTCCCTCCTTTGCTCCTGGAGGGGGGGGTGTCGCTGGCCGTGCCCGGGTGCGCCCTGCGCTGCGGGACGGGCTGCTGGGGGCCGGGGGGCTGGCCCTGCATGGGGCCGTGCAGGCTGCTGTGGAGCACTGGCTGAAGGGAAAACGTGCTGGAAAGAGGAGGAAATAAAGTAACTCAGCCTGGGAGAGCTGGGGAGCGAGTGGGAGCGCTAGAAGCAGCAGCAGAGAGTGTCTTGT
The DNA here is from genome assembly GCF_000747805.2 of Chaetura pelagica. NCBI lineage: Eukaryota > Metazoa > Chordata > Aves > Apodiformes > Apodidae > Chaetura > Chaetura pelagica. The sequence goes on along the minus strand of NW_009952708.1, from coordinate 207,430 downwards.
GTCCATTTTTAGGAAGCGCTTAACAGGAGGTGTTGATGTCCTCTTCTCAAGGTTACTTACACGGAAGAAATGCTTTTCACCACGTTATAGCTGGGGAGAACATGGCAAAGGGCACCCACCTGACACGCCTGTGTGCAGTGTGGTCTGAGGGAACAGCTGTGTCCTTGGGGTGGGCAGGTCACACCTGTGTCCTTGGGGTGGGCAGGTCACGCATTCTGGGTACTCAGACTCTGTCACCTCTGTGGCAGACAGGGCTATCGTGGGTGGCAGTGGAAGCCTCTCCTTTCCTGGCACTTATAAAGCAGAGCTTGTGTCCTGGTGATCAGCTTCCATGGTCACAGGGTTAATCAGAGCCAGCTTGCAAACCCAGAAGCCCTGACCTGCAGCCTGAACTCTTGCTGGTGCTTCCTCTGTGACCTTTTTCCCTGGCAAAGAGTTGTCACTTCTTTTTCCCTTCTCCTCTCAAACTGGTCTCTCTGTTACTGCAGGTCTTCTTAAGATGAAAGGATGAAAATTTGCAACTGGGAAGTTGCTGTCACTGTCCTCAGCTTCATCTTAACTTCTGGAGTCCCAGCTGATGCCTTTGAGAGCCTGCAGGAGTGTCCACTGTCCCCTCCCATGATTTAGACAGCAGCTTGGAGCATGTGTCACTGTAAGCTGCAGGTGGCTGTAGATGGGGCACAGTCCCTTTCCCAGTCCATGCAAAGGGGTTCATTGCACAATGGAGCTGCCTCTATAAAATGACCCTGAATCTCGATCCCCTCCCAGCCCGAGGGGCTTTCCTTGCTGAGCAGCACATCCCTGGGCTCCCTCATGCCAGATCAGTCCCTTCCCTCCCCAGTGTCACCTCCTCCCCTGTGCCTGACCCTCTCTGTCCCTCTTTGCATGCTGTGGTTCCAGAGCGGGATGGTCGCCCACCGAAGCTGCAATGTCGTCCCTGACGACTTCCAGTGAGGGAGAGAGCTCCACTCCCAGGTTTGTTGTCGGTTCCAGGGATGATGAGACAGACATTCTGGAATCAAACATGAAGACAGACGAAACCGATTTCTTTGAAGATGACGAAGAGGAGGAGTCGGTAAGGAGGCGGGGCGTTCTGGGCGGGAGCACCTCTACAGAATTCCTGGGTCTCGGCCAGGGTGTGTGTGGCTGCTGCTGAGGCTGCAGGCAGTCAGGACTTGAGGGGACGTGGCACCAGGCTGTGGCACAGCCGTGGGGACAGCAGTGCTGTTCTGCACATGGGACTTGAATGGTGCAGGGACATGGCCACTAGCTGTGCAAATCCTGGGTCCTTGCACCAGTGGTCATCTCCATTGCCTCTGTACCCTCATTCTCCACTCCCAAGTGGGTTGTGGACCTGGGAGCCCACGTGGTCTTCCTTCAGACCCACAGAGTGTTGTGCATCTTGATACTCAGTGAGGAGCTTGTTTATTAGGTGTGGTGAAGGATTTGGAAACCCTTTCACTTCCCAGATGTTTTTGCTGTGGAACCATAGCTTTGCAAGTCAATGCAGTAACTTCTAAAGTCTCAGCTCACAGTTTGAAGCCAGAATTGTCTGTGCTGGGTAACCCACAGTCCTGTGTGTATCACTTCAGGTGATCTCACTGCATTTAATCTTGCCTGGGCCGGAATTAATCTCTCAGGAAAACATCCAGTCTGGGGTTTCTAGATGGTGATGGGAAGTCCACCACAGACCTTCACCCCTTCCTCTGGTACAGTTACCAGTGCTTTTTGAACATTCACCTTCTCTCTTGAGCTCCTCAACTTAACTGTGTCCCACTGAATCTTCTTGTGCTTTTATCAGATATATAGAAGAACACTTGGTACTGTTTCTCATCTACTCATAGCTACTTACTATTGTAATCTCCCCTTCATTTTTTCTCAGATAAGACAAATAGACTGAGCTTCTGTTTTTTTTTTTTTTCTTTTGCTATAAATCATTTTCAGCTCTTCTCTGAGCCTGCTTAATTCCACCAGCTGTCCTGGTGAGTTACGGGCTTGAGAACATGACGCGGGATTCCAGTCCCTGCTGCTTTTTCAGGTGCCAGATATTTCTGACCTTGGCATTATTGTCCAGTAGAAAGAGAAGGTACATGCTGCCTGGCAAAGAAGTGGTTGTTTTGGGCTGCTCCTTCATGATGTCCCCTAGCAGACTCTGAGTGGGAGCTGGAAGTGTGTATGGGTTTGAATCTAGCAGGACCTGTCAGTGCATCAGATTGTTTGTTCTGCCTTCCTACACTGTTACAGTTTAAATTCAGTGAAGTACTGGACCCTGTGCTCAACTGAGCTCTGTCTTCCCTCAGCCACCTGAACGGCAGATTGTGGTTGGAATTTGTGCCATGACTAAAAAGTCCAAGTCAAAGCCCATGACACAGATCCTGGAGCGTCTGTGCAAGTTTGAGTACATCACAGTGGTGATTATGGGGGAAGATGTTATTCTGAATGAACCAGTGGAGAACTGGCCCTCCTGTGACTGCCTGATATCCTTCCACTCCAAAGGTAAAAACGCTGTGCCAGACCTGACCCTGCATGAGATCTGGGCCAGGGAGCTTCCACTCATTCTTCCCCTGCTCACTGGGTTGCAGGATTCCCCCTGGATAAAGCAGTTGCTTATGCCAAGCTGTGCAAGCCATTTCTGATTAACGACCTTGATATGCAGTATTACATCCAGGACAGGTAGGTGTCTGTGATCCCCTAAAGCCCCTTCCCTCTTCCTTAGCCCCATTCCCCTCCTCAGCTGTGCAAGCTTTGTCTTCTTAACCACAAGCCAAGGAGTCAGCTGGGGAGGAAGGGGGCCTTAGCAGTGGCTTTTAGGGGTTGCTCCCCCCAAGACATGGAGGGGAATAGAATTGGGGGTAAAACCATTGAGATTTGGCATATTTTGTTTTCTGGTGCAGATATCTTGTAAGGAATGGCTAGATGAAGTAGGAAGTGGAAGAGGTCTCACGGAATGGGACTGTCACCACTGAGACTAGTCTGTGGGCAGGAGAGCCAAGTAGTGGGCTGGGGTTCTGGGGCTGAAAGTAGGAGCAAGGCCAGGTCAGAGCTGAGGAGGGTATGTTGGTCAGACACTTGAAAAGGCTGCTCAGTCAGGTCCTGGTAGAGACCACCAGCAGTTGAGTCCTGCAGTGCTTGCAGCCAGGCTGCTCTGGCCACCTCTGGGCAGGACTTCTGGCAGATCCCAGGCCTCCCACCACATCTCTGGGTTGTGATCAGTGCTCCTGTGTGTGCTCACAGGCACCCCCAGGTGTAGCTCTAGAGGAAGCATCATGGTTTCCCACTGGTACAGGATGAAAAGAGGCTCTGCTGCGTCTGCCTGGCCTGGAGCTCAGGCAGCTTAGTGTGACAGGGGCACCTCCTGAGAGGGCAGGGGGTGGGTGGCATGTGCTGGGTGTGTTGCTGTGAATGGAGCATGTGCTAATAAATGAGCATCCATGTTTAGGCCAAGCAGACATTTACACTGGGACATATGCCCAGAGCAGGACTGAGTTGTGCCCCATAGCCTGTACGTCTTACCTGGAGAGCGTGAGCTGAGATGCATTTGCACTCTGTCTTGAGGCTTTTTTGTGTCCATCTGACTTTGTTCTTCAGCAGTGGGAGTGAAGCCTTTCTCTTGGCATGTAGAGGACCTTCTATACTGTTCAGACACTGCTTGTGTCCTCTGCAGGCGTGAGGTGTATCGGATCCTTCAGGAAGAGGGAATAGACTTGCCTCGTTATGCTGTGCTCAATCGAGACCCTGATAGACCAGAAGGTCAGTGCCCAGGCTCTGCTGAAAGCCATTTTCACACACTGCACTATTTAGGATATTCTGCAGAGAACAGGTACAGATAATTAGCTTGAAGAGGCTTCATTCACACGTTGGTTGTTTCTTATGGACAAAGGTCCCAGCTGCAAAACTGGCTGACTGGCCAGGGCTGAAGGGCTTTGGCTCTGCCCTGGGGCTCTCACTGCTTCCCAACACTCTGCTGCTGTGCTTTGTCTCCAGAGTGCAACTTGGTGGAAGGAGAGGACCACGTGGAGGTGAATGGAGCTGTCTTCCCAAAGCCATTTGTAGAGAAGCCAGTCAGTGCTGAGGACCACAACGTGTATATCTACTACCCCACGTCCGCGGGTGGGGGCAGCCAGCGGCTCTTCAGGAAGGTGAGGAGGGGAACTCTGGATCTGGAATGAACAGATCTTTGGCTCTGAGTGTCAGGAGGGAGTGTTGGGTCAGGGGAAGGGAGGGTTTGTGTTGGGGAAATCTAGACCTTAGAACTTTCAGTTCAATCCCATCTACCTGGGAATTGCAGGACATGGTAGTGGTGGTGCTGATGTTGCCTTCCCCAGCAGTCATGGAGGACTGTGTCCCCTGCTGA
>NW_009952708.1:193539-202887 GCF_000747805.2 Chaetura pelagica | reverse complement strand
GAACTGCATACTGCTTTTTCAAATCACTTTCTCAGTTTATCAAGATGATTTTTTAAAAAAACCCCTTATGTTCCTGTCCTCTAACATAATTGTTGTCCTTCTCAGCTTAATGTAGCTTGCAAATGGAATAAACACAGTATTTATTCCTAGATTCCACAGGGAATCTGCCTTTACTCATTTCCTCCACTTTGCCAGTGAACAGTTAATAGCTGTGATGCATCTTTTTTCCAAGCAGTTATACATCTGCCATTAATAATCTTAAAATAATAGTTTCCTTAGCTAACATACAGCACTTGAGGTTGTATCCAAAGCCTTACAAAACTGAGAACAAAATCATTGCCTGCCCATGAGATCAGTCAGCTGTCCTAGAAGGAAGTCAAATTGGTCTGATTATCATCTGTCATCATTTATTTTCATTTGCTGATTAGATGGGCTGGTATCTTTATCCACTTTTTTTGTTCCCTATCCTTTGTAGTGACTGGAGTCAGCCTAATGGGCTATAATAGTTTTTCTCCTCTTTAAAGCCTGTAAAAGGATTTATCTACTGTCTGTGCTTTGGAGTCGCTTTTGTCCTCCATAAATAATTGTGCTGTAATAGCTGGGGGTTCTGAGGGGTGTTCAGCTCATTCTCTGCAAATTATGCTTTTTGTTCTTCCTCTCAAGGAGAGGAGCCCCCTGCTCCCCTGAGGTTTGTTCTGTGCTTGCAGATCGGCAGCCGCAGCAGCGTGTACTCCCCAGAGAGCAGTGTGAGGAAGACAGGCTCCTACATTTATGAGGAGTTCATGCCTACAGATGGCACGGATGTAAAGGTGAGGGAAAGCCTGGAACAGCTCCCTCCTTCTGCAGGCCTGGGACAGCTGAAGGCTGGGCAGTCCCACACTGCTCTGGAGTCTGTTTAAGCTGTGAGGTGCTGACTGTGCAGCTCAGGTCCCAGGGTGGGGAGCTGGTGTTGCGCAGGGTGAGAAGAGACCTCCTGGTCTCTGTGCCTGCAGCAGGCGGAGCTGCTGGGAGCTGGCTGGTGGTGGTGCCAGGGGTGCCCTTCTCTCCCAGGTGTACACCGTGGGGCCAGACTACGCCCACGCGGAGGCTCGCAAGTCGCCGGCGCTGGATGGGAAGGTGGAGCGGGACAGCGAGGGGAAGGAGATCCGCTACCCTGTCATGCTGACTGCCATGGAGAAGCTGGTTGCCCGGAAAGTCTGTGTAGCCTTTAAGGTCTGTGATTCCCTCCTGTGTGAGCAGGATGCTACACCAGTGTCTGACCCTTACCTTGGTCGGTGTTTGCCAGCTGAGCTGTCCCCCAGTGTCTCTGCTGTCCCAGAGGGCCTGGGAAGGCAGGAGAGCCTGCCGCAAATGCCCTCTGTGCTGGCAGGTCTCCAGTGTACACCTCAGCTTCTACTGACATCAAAATGTACTGCTGTCCAGCCAACCTGCCCTCCCCCTGCCTTTTTCCTTTCAGTTTTTGCTGGGGCTTTCGTGCACGTTTGTATTCTCTTTGGCAGGGGGGTGAGTGAGGGTGTGGGTCTCGGGGTGATCGCACATGTTCAGCAGTGTCAGCAGAAGCAGCAATTGGCTGCTCGTCCCTGCCCTGCTGCAGCTGTGCTGATCCACTTCTGGGCTTGCTCTGCCCTGTAGCCTTTTCCACTCAGTGATGGGTGTCTTTACCTGCACCACTTATTGTCTGGTCCTGTCTGGTTGGATTTAGAGGCAAGAGCAGGAGCTGCTCTGCCTTGAGCCATTAGAGCTTTGGCAGGCGCAGGAGGTCCTGTTGGCTTCATCCTTTGCTGGTGGGTTGGGCCTCTGGTGTAGCTGTGAGGGTGTGGAGGTTCCTCTCACAGGGCTGCTCCTGCTGCTGCTCCTACTGCTGCTCCTGCTGGACGTGTTTCCTCACGTCCTCCCGGCTCCTGGGGCCGGGGCAGCGCGGGGGCGGTCGCCGGGGGTCGGGGGCTCCTGCCTGCCTGGCAGCTCTGTCCCCACAGCTGTCCCCTGAGCCCTGTCCTCTGCTCCTCCACAGCAAACCGTGTGTGGGTTCGACCTCCTGCGGGCCAACGGACACTCCTTTGTCTGCGACGTGAACGGCTTCAGCTTTGTGAAGAACTCCATGAAATACTACGACGACTGTGCCAAAATCCTTGGGTACGTGCAGCTGGAGTTTTGGTCGTGGGTGAGGTAGCTCATAGCAAGGTAGAGTGAATGTGGTGTCCTGGGTGGTGTGTCGGGGGAGTCTGCAGGTGGTTCACATGGGGACATTTGTTCAGCATTTTTTTTTGGCTCTTGGGAGGAATGTTTTAATTATTTGTAGCCCCTGGAGCTCCTGCCTGCATTGGCATCAGCTGCCTGTGCCTACAGCTTGTGTATCTTACAGGACTTTTCACTGGATGCTAAGCCCAGCTGCAGGAGGGAGACTGGTGTCCCTCTGGGGTGCCCTAACTATCCCCCAGTGTGATAGATGTCTCTCTGGAGAAAGGAGGAGAAGTTCTGTGGCTCCACCCAGTTCTTTAAGCTGGACCACTAAGGAGGAGGTGAAAATCAAAGGAATTAAATTTCTTGTGAGTTTTGTATTCTGGTTTCTTCCAGAAATATAATAATGCGGGAATTGGCTCCCCAGTTCCATATTCCCTGGTCCATCCCAACAGAGGCAGAAGATATTCCCATTGTCCCCACAACTTCAGGCACCATGTGAGTATCTGCCATCTTCTCAAAATAATGCTGGTAAGGGCTACACGAGGGGCAATGTGCAGACCCCATCTGAGGGACAGACACCACCCAGCAGCATGGCCTTCTCCAGCTGCTGTGTTGGTTGCAACCCTGAAATGCCTGTGGAAAGGCTTTAGCCGTGGACACAGAACAGGTGGCAGATGGTTTGATGAAAGCAGACAAACAGTTCTTGAAGGAATTACAGACACTGCTCACGTGGCTCTCAGGAGGCCCAAATTCTGGATCAGCACAGTCAGCTGCTGCTGGAGACAGTGTGTGTGGAGCTGCCACTGGAGTGGGTGGAAAACAATCAGCTCAGTATTCATGTTACCTGTGCACTTGGCAGACCCTCATTTGGTGCTGTTTACCTTACTAGTCTCCCACCACATAAGGCTGCAGGGGGCCAATTGCTGTGGGATCTTTCTACCTCCAGCTCTTGCTGGAACAATGGGAAACTACTTTCTGGTGGAGTGTGGGGGGACATTTGTCATGTGCATCTTCTGTTTCCCCAGGATGGAGCTCCGCTGTGTGATTGCAGTCATCCGGCACGGGGACCGCACCCCCAAGCAGAAGATGAAGATGGAAGTCAAGCATCCCCGGTGAGACTGAAGGCAGGAAGGTGCTTTGCTCCTGGGAAGGGAGGAGGGCCCGTGTCCTGCTCCAGAGGAGGAGCAGAGGGGCTGAGTGCATGAGAGGCAGAGCTTTTCCCTGGTCCTTCAAGCAAATGCCTTCTGCCCAGTTGAGGGAGTGCCCTTTCCCCATAAGGATCCTGGCACCTTCTGGGTGAACACTGAATGAGAGAGTGGAGATCTGCTGGGTGCTGCAAAGGGAAGTGTCCCTCCAAGTGGGAAGTTAGTGGCTACTGTGTTGTCCTGTCTGTGGTTAGAAACGCTTGTTTTTCTTCAAAATTTCTGAAGCCCAGAAGGAGCTAGTGGGTTCTCCCTGCTGGTTCTCCCTGAAAAACAAAGCATGGATGCAGGTGCAGGTGTAGGGATGACAGTCCTTGGAGCACCAAAATAGCAGAAAATAATTCAGTGTTCTTTGTTCTCTGTTCAGATTCTTTGAATTATTTGAGAAATATGATGGCTACAAGACAGGGAAGTTGAAGCTGAAGAAACCAGAGCAGCTACAGGTGAGGGGAGTCCTCTCCAGGGTTACTGACTGGGAGATGCAGGTAATACAGATCCCAGCACAAGGTGATTCTTTGGGAAGGTGGAAGCCCTGAAAGGGAGCAGCCTGTCCCACCAGTGCTCCCTGTCTGGTTCCCCACTGAGCGCGCTCAGCAGGATGTCACCATGGGAGCAGAGTGGAAGCTGTTCCTGGCTCGTGTGAAGACTGTGAGATGGGGATGACTTGGTGCAGCTTGCCCATCTGTTTTGGTTGTCCCGGGTCAAAGATGGGTCCAGGCTAAGGAATGGGGCAGTTGGAGGCACCTGCTTGGTTCTGAACGGGGCTGGAGCACAGGATGGGGTGGCACAAAAGGCAGTCTGAAAGTTTGTCCTGCCTTAGTTGTCTGGTGTGTCCCTGACGAGTGTGTGTGTGGACCTGACGTTGGTGAAGCCATCTGGAGGCCTGGCAAGAGTACAGGGGTGAGTCTGAGACAGACTTGTTGGGTGCTTGACACTGTCTCTGCTCTCCAACAGGAAGTGCTGGACATTGCACGGGAGCTTGTGGTGGAACTGGGAACCCACAGTGACTGTGAGATTGAGGAGAGGAAATCCAAACTGGAGCAGCTGAAGAGTGTCTTGGAGATGTAAGGGTCCCTACTTCAGGGCACTGTGGGTCTGTCTCAGCACCGTGGTCAGTGGGTGGTGCATGAACCAGCTGTGCTGCAAGTGCCCTGAGCTCCAGGGTCCTCAGGGGCAGGGTCTCCTCCATCCCCTGTTAGCAGCTGCTCATGAGAGGTGCCATGCTCTGAATGTTTTCTCCTAGGCATCAAATCACTGCTGATTCTTGTTCCAAATATGTCTGTTTTTTGGCTAAACAGCTTCCTCTGCTGTGGGAGAGGAACTGGTGTCCTGTAGGGACCACATGGGTATGAATAATTTTGATAGATCTGGAACAAAACCTTGTGTTAAGTGAGGCTGTCCTGGTGCTGAAAGTTCAGCAAAATGGAGCTTGAAAACGTGACAGGATGTTTGTGTTCTCTTATGTTTTGTACAGCAGAAATAAAAGACAATAAGGTGGTGCTGGCATCTCGGAGGCCAAAGCAGGGTTTCTCCCAGAGCCACAGCTGGCTGTGGCATCCACAGGCAGTGTCTGTGGTCAGGCCCTGCCTGTGGAGCACAGAGGATGAACTTTTGCCATGAGCTTCCCCAGGTCCTTCTGCTCATTGGAGATGTGGTTATCCTCAGAGCAGCTGGCAGATTGTTGTTTTGTTTTTTTTAATTCACTTGTTAAGATGCGGATAGAAATTAACTAAGGTTGATTAAAGCCCCAGTGGGGTATGGGAGCACAGAGAGCTCTCAACTGAAGAGCAGGCAAGTAAATGTTTTTGTTTGGGGGGTTGTTTGGCTTCTTCTGGGGGCGTGTGCCAGGTCACAGGTAGATGGCAAAAAATGTCCACGTACCCTAGCAGTGGGTATTGCAGCAGGAGTTTACATTTCCCCCCTCCTTGTGACAGGTATGGACATTTTTCTGGCATTAACCGTAAGGTGCAGTTGACCTACCTGCCTCATGGACATCCAAAAGCTACAAGTGAAGATGAAGGTAATGAACCTGCTGTTGCTGCCCTGTTCTTAAAGCCTGGTGTTCCGGAGCATGTGCAGGTGTCCTAACCAGCACAGACCCTGGACGTGCAAGCAGGAGTAGTGCCCCATATCTTGTCTTTGCTCACACCTGTGAGGGGTTGGAGTGATGCATAATGTCGTGTGCCGATGTACCCTGCATGGTGCCCCAGTCTGTGCTTCCAATCTGAGGGATGTCAGCTTACACCTTCAAAAAGCAGTGACTGACTCTTAATTTTGTATGTGCTGTTTGGTTCCTGGGGATTTTGGGTCAGCCTTGAGAACGCACTGCAGGGTGCTGGTGACAACCTATTCATCCTCCCCTCCTCTCCCTTGCAAGCTCAGCTTTGAGATCTGGTGTAGTGAGTACCTGTTTGTCTCTTAGAAGCTCGTCGAGAGTCTTCCCCATCCCTTCTGCTGGTGCTGAAGTGGGGTGGGGAGCTGACACCAGCGGGGAGAGTCCAGGCAGAGGAGCTGGGCCGAGCCTTCCGCTGCATGTACCCTGGAGGCCAAGGTAGGCTTTGTCCATCTGCACCCTGTCCTGTCATTCTGCCAGGCTGCCCAGCCCAGGGGACTCATCCCCAGCGTGAGGGATGCTCCAGCATATCTGAGATCTGTGCAACCTCTGCTCAGCTCACTGGTTTTGTTCTTTGGAGTTGACCTGGTAAGGATAAATAATTCACGTGGGTTTTGCACCTGAAGATGCCTAAGCTGGCTGGAGGTGTCTGCTGCAGTGTGAAACTTCAGTATGTCTTGGAGCACGATAACATACTTCCAGTTAATGTGCCAGTATGCAAAAAAAGGGAATCCATTCCAGTGAGATGCATCCTGATGCAGCAAATGCAATTCATACTGTATGTATGATTGACAAGAAGTGTAGGTCAGATGTAGAGAACAGAGGAAATCTATCCTGGAACATAGATAATTCTCTACATAACTTTGTTACTACAAAAAAATTCCTTGCCTAGAGCAGTATATTCAGCTGTTGCAGGTGTCAGAGTTTTGAGTTGTTCTCTGTTCCAGGTGATTATGCTGGTTTCCCTGGCTGTGGTTTGCTCAGGCTGCACAGCACCTACCGGCATGACCTCAGGATCTACGCCTCAGATGAGGGACGAGTGCAGATGACAGCAGCAGCTTTTGCAAAGGTCCTTCCTCTTTTCGGCATCTGTTAGTTCTGCTACATTAGTCTTGCAATTCATCAGTTCTAAAGGTGATGAGGAAAGAGCTGTCTTGGGGGCTTCCCCCTCTGAGCTCACTGCAAGTGCACGGGCAGCAGTGGAAATGCAGCGTGGCTGCAAGTCTGTGAGACCTTTGGTATCCTGTCCAGGACAGGACTCTGACCAGAGAAGGTGTTATTCGTGGGGTTTTGCTGGTGTTTGGTGTTAGAGCACCTGCTGCTGGGTATAAATTGCCTACAAAATGAGAGTTTCTTGGATGAATGCTGAGCCAGAGGGGTTTTTCCCTGACTGCTGGTTTTAAAGGGGGAACGAAAAGTCTTTGGTGCAGTGTGGGGTGAGGGAAAAGACAGGTTCACCTGCATTTATAGCTTGGGCCAAGGCGAATCCCATGGTGACCTTAGATGTTCTTCAGAGCCTCTGCTGTATCAACCTTTTCCAGCAAACTGAGCTGGCTGCTCAACGGTTGCATAGACAAATGTGGGGCTGCTGCAGGCCTTTTGTCTCCAGCAGCTCTAGAATCATGCCAGAGCCGCTGGTGACTGCAGATACTGCTGCTGTGAAAGTGCTCTCAGGAGCAGCTGATGTGTCACTCAAGCTGGCTGAAGGCTGGCTGTGGCACTGCCAGCAAGGTTTGTTGCTTGGGTTGCACAAAACTGAAGTCTCGTCCTGTGTTGCTTTAGGGTCTGCTGGCCCTGGAAGGAGAGCTGACCCCCATTCTGGTGCAGATGGTGAAAAGTGCCAACATGAATGGTCTCCTGGACAGTGACAGTGATTCCCTGAGCAGCTGCCAGCAGAGGGTGAAGGCCAGACTGCATGAGATCATGCAGAAGGATGCCCAGTTCTGCCAAGAGGATTACGAGAAGGTAGGAGGATGTGTTCAGGGAGCACAGCCTGCCAGGTTCTAGGCCTGTGCTCTGTGCATGTGTGAACATATCTTCTGGGTACAAATCCTTTGTGGTCCCATCAGTGTCTGGTACCTGTAGGACAGGCAGCATGTGTTGCTTCCAGCACAGCAGCTGCTTCTATAGCTGCTTCTCTGACAAGTACCCAAAACACTATTTTTCCCAGACTCTGAGGTCTGATTACAGGACTGAAATCCATTACTGTTAAGGAGCAGATTTACTGCTTCAAAGAACTACTTGAAACCTGTGTGAATCCCTTCTGTTCAAGCACAGAAGCAAAGTGGGACAGCAGTGAATACTGTAGGTGGAGGGAGGTCTGATCTGACGGGGGCAGTTGTTTGCTCCCTCTGAGTTTGGTGCCCACACACCATTGGGAAGGGGCCAGCTCAGGGTGCTGGGCTGGGAGCACAGCTTCTGTGCCTCACCACAAAGCAGCACAGCTGCAGAAAGCAGGCATTTTGTGTTCCCAGGCTGTAAAGATGCTATCTAATTCTGCTGGTATCTCCTCTCAGCTAGCACCTACAGGCAGTGCTTCTCTGCTCAACTCCATGACATTTATCCAGAACCCAGTGGAGGTCTGTAACCAGGTGTTCACCCTGATTGAGAATCTCACCTCCCAGATACAAAAGCGTCTGGAAGACCCAAAATCTGCAGGTGAGCATCAGAACTGGAAAGGGTCTGGAGCAGATTCATTTATTGTTACATCTTCAAAGCTCCTAAGTACCATTGTGGTTTATGTTTATGTCTGTAGCAAAGAAATGCTGAAGTTGAATTCTGTATCTGCTGTTGATGTAGAAGGGCTTCCATTCCACTTTCAACTACTGTTAAAGGAGCTGTAATGTGAAGGAAGTGGTGTGTGCATCTTGATGTAGGGGATTGTCATCAGCAGGGGTAGGGTCTGCAAGGGGTGCCTGATTTTTTCAAGCATCTCCTGGAGAGAAGCTCAAGATTATGAACAGCAAGATTTTCAGTCACAATTTGCTCATCTCTAAGAACTTTCCTAACATCAGTGCAGAGGTTTTAAAAGGGCTCCCATGGGACATCTCACCTGATTTATGGCAGCCATAAGCCAACAGGCCAGCAGTTTCATTTTTCCCAAGTATTTCAGAAGAGGTTATTGCTGCAGGTTAAACCTCTGTGCTACGGGTCTAGTGGCATTTCCAGCATAGGATTCCTGAGGGTGACATAATAATCAGAGCCCCTCTGTGCAGGGAGAGGTCAGTCTACTTGAAGTCTACACAGAAGTAGTCAGGGTGTGACTGGTTTGGTGTTCCCTGCCACCCAGACCTGCAGCTGTACCACAGTGAGACCCTGGAGCTGATGCTGCAGCGCTGGAGCAAACTGGAGCGGGATTTCCGCATGAAGAGCGGGCGCTACGACATCAGCAAGATCCCTGACATCTACGACTGCATCAAGTATGATGTACAGCACAACTGTGCCCTGAAGCTGGAAGGCACAGCTGAGCTCTTCAAACTCTCCAAAGCCCTGGCAGATGTGATCATACCCCAGGTATAGCCTGTCCTGCCTGTGTGACCATGTCTGTGGTCTCAGTTTCTGTCTCTTGCCCTGGCTGCTTTCTCGATTCCCCAGCACATTAACCTTCAAGGCAGAGTACCACAGGTGTTTCTTGGATGTATCTCTTAGTGTTTGTGTGGGTCCAAAACCAGTTGTGACTTAAGATGTGGCAGGGCTTGCTTCCTGGATGAGGATTCTGCAGCGTCAGAACAATGGGCAGCTGAGGGAGGCTCTTCCATGTTGGCCATTGGGTGTCACAGCCCAGCTGGGAGCTGAGGGTCTGTGCTGTGCCTGCAGCCCCTTCTCCACATGCAAGGTTGTGCAGGGAAAAAG
>NW_009952708.1:176144-193151 GCF_000747805.2 Chaetura pelagica | reverse complement strand
CCTGTGTTAATGTGAAGGCTTGTGCTGGCAGGTTTGGCATTGTCAAACAAGAACTTGTTCAGTCTGCAAAGCTGTCTTGCTTCTCACCAAGTTTGTGCCCATGAACACGGGAGGGGAAAGGAGAGGCACATGCACAGGATCCCTGGATTCATCTTTGTTCTGTCCCAGCCTGGCAGAAATGTTTTGAGCTTCTGCCAGCAAGGTCCAATTGCACTGGCACTCATGTAGAGCAGAAGTGGTCATCTAAACCTTTTCACAGTGTTTCTTCCTGAGCAGAAGCAGTTTGGATAAAACTTCAGGTTTTATCTAGGCAAACAGCAGTTGTTGCATTAATGCTCATGCCAGGTCAGGGTATAAGTTTGTGTGTCATGAGAGGAGGTTCCCTGGTGGAATTTGTGTCTCTCAGCTGCTGGGAGAACACTGACAGTCATGTCTAGACAGCTTGGAGGAGTCTCTGTCCTCTGTTACCCTCTGCAATATATGGAGAGGAAAAAAAAAAAAGAAAAAGGTGCTGCGTGATGTTTCCTTTTCTGTCCTTGCTCAGCTGTTGTGGTGCTTGTGGACAGGACTGTTAAGTCCAGCCTCCTTTCTTGTGAGGATGTGGCAAAGATCCAGGGCTCAAGGTTATTTGTTGTTTTGTTCCTGCAGGAATATGGGATCAATAAAGAGGAGAAACTGGAGATTGCTATTGGCTTCTGTCTTCCTCTCATTAAAAAGATCCAGCTGGACCTACAGAGAACCCATGAAGACGAGTCTGTCAACAAACTACATCCCTTGTAAGGGTTGTGCTGCATGCTGCTGTGGGTGGGGAGGGCAGCTTTGGAGCAGTGTGTGGGAACCATGCCAGAAGAGTGTGCTGGTGTGGTAGGACACAGGGAACATACAGTGAAGGACACACCAAGAGGGAGGCACGTTGGTGCTCCTGGAACTGGAAGGGCAGTGGAAAGGCACATTGAGACTGCTGAGTGGGACCACGATGCCACAGAAGCTTAAGCCCATCGTAGCTGGATGGTAGTCCCTTCATCCCTGTCTCTGCAAGGGGCAAGGGCTGGGATGAGGATGCCACCTCTGCCCCACCATGTGTCTCCATTAGGGTAACACAGAACTTGCTGCTTCTCTGCCCAGTGCTCTCGCTGTTTGTTCTGTTCCTGCTGCTCTCTGGTAGTTCTCGTGGGGGTCACCGTGTTCTGCTGAGCATGCAGAAATGCTGCTGTGTGGTAGGGGGCCATCCTCGGTCTGGCTCAAGGTAACACTGGCCTGGTTTTGGTTTAGGTACTCCAGAGGAGTTCTGTCTCCAGGCCGCCACGTTCGGACGCGGCTCTACTTCACCAGCGAGAGCCACGTGCACTCCCTGCTCAGCATCTTCCGCTACGGGGGCCTCCTGGATGTAAGTGTCCCCACAGTGCTCACAGTGAGCTGCCCTGCTGCTGTTCAGTGGCCCCTTCCACGGTGGGCAGTGTGTGTTGGCAGGTTGCCCCAGCAGGGAGAGGCAGCAGCAGCCTCTGGCCAGCCCCATCCCTGCTGTGTTTGCTCTGCAGTTTCCCTGACGTGGGGGCTGCTCCTCCGTCCTGGTGCTGCTGCCTTGCTTGTGCAAGGAACATGCTCTTCCCCTGTGCTTCTTTTGAGATTTCTCTAAACAACTCCATTCTCTAGGCCACTGTGTGAGGATGGCAGTGTCTGGGGCCTGCTGTGCAGGGCTGGGGGCTGGGGTCTGGAGGCTGCGCCTCCCCCTGCAGCTGCTCCTCACTGTCAGCACCTGCCCCCTCACAAGGTCGTGTCTCCACGCAAGTTCAGCAGGGTGGTTTTTGTCCTGACAATGTTGTTATCTTGTGGAGAGACAAACTCTCAGACACGTTTCACTGGATGGGTGTCTGCTGTTGCTTATCCCATGGACTGTTTGTGTCTTGTATGCACCAGGAGAACAAAGATCAGCAATGGAAGAGAGCCATGGACTATCTGAGTGCTATCTCAGAGCTGAACTACATGACCCAGATTGTTATCATGCTCTACGAGGACAACAACAAGGTGAGGGATAGAGCTGTAGGATAAACCCTTCCTGCCACGGTGCAGGGCACTCCCAAGAGATGAGTTCAGCCAGGAAGTCTGTAACCTGAGCTCTCTGCTTGGGAGCCGAGGCACAGACCAGGAGCACAACTGCTAGTTTTTATTTTTAGGTGGGAGGCAGTGACCCAGTTAATGCTTGTTACATGTCAGCAGAATGCCACCCTGAGCAGTAATACCAAACTGAAGTAATTAATACTACCTATTTTAAAGCATTTCCTAGTGCAAAATAATTTGCTGTTTCTTAATATTAATTACAAATTAACTGTAGGAAAAAAAACCACACCCAAATTGTATTATGCAGCTTTTTCCAAATATTTCTAGAAAATATCCACAAATTCCACATTCATAAACTTTTATTATTTAAAAAATATACTGAGGTAGTTAGGGAATTATGTACTGATATCTTCAGGAACCAAAGAGAGCCATTTAAAAACCATTTGGGCTGTGGGAGCTGATGGTGATGCCCATCAGTAGGTTTGGCACCAAGTTGCATGTGCTGAACCCCAGGTCCTGTCACTCTGGTCCTGTGCTGCAGGGGGTTGTAGTCCTTTCCTCCATGCACTATTGAGCAGGACACTTATATTTACAGAGCTGATATGGGGTTATAGTGGTAGAAGTGAAATATTTCCTAGTTTGTCAAAATAATCTGAATAGAGCTCTTGGGAGTGGTAAATCTGTTAGTAGGGATGGTGAAATTTTGCATATACATCATTAGGGCCAGATATGGTAAAAGCTCTGTCCTCCTTTAAAAAAAATACTAAAAAATAATGCTGGAGACAGTACCTTAAATCTTGGAACAACCCAACTAAAGGTCCAGGAGGGAACCAGCCTCTCCCTGCCCCAGCACGTGGGAGTGGGTCGGGAAGGGCTGTGTTTAGGTCTGTGCACGTACATACATCTGGCCCCATTGTGTTTTGGTCTTCTGGTGGCTGTTGTCACAAAATAACAATTTGAATGTCCCAGCTTTGTGCTAATAAAGGCTGTCCTTTTGGATGGAACAAACCTAGAGCCATCATGTTCATGGTTCCTCGTAGCTTGTGCTTTCCTTCCAGAAGGATGTGCTTGGGATGCTTCCTGCACCCGCATGGCTGGGAGGCCCAGGTCCAGACCCTGGCTGTGCTGAGAGTGAGACTGTTTTTCATGTATTTACTTATTCCCTGCCCTGATGTTCACAGGACCCATCTTCAGAAGAGCGTTTCCACGTGGAGCTGCATTTCAGCCCTGGTGTGAAGGGCTGCGAGGAGGACCGGAACGTGCCCACGGGCTTTGGCTTCCGTCCTGCCTCAGCAGAGGTGAGCTGAGCTGCCCTCAGATGAACTGCCCTCAGCTGCAGGGGCTGCAGGGGCTGCAGGGGCTGGGGGCAGCCTGGGCTCTGCTGGCACCTTGCTGCTCCCCCAGCTGAGGCTGAAAACTGTCCAGCCTGGGGGAATCCACCACTTCCCTCAGGAGATGATTCCAATGTTTGACTGTCCTCATGGTGAAAAATTTACCTCTTGTATCCAATTGGAATCTCCCAAGGAGCAATTTGTGCCCATGACCCCTTGTCTTTTCCGTGTGACTCCTTGTAAATAGGGAGTCTCCATCTTGGTAGCCAGCCTTTTAAGTACTGGCACATGGTGATAAGGTCTCCCCGAAGCCTTCTGTTCTCCAGGCTGAACAAACCCCGTTTTCTCAGCCTCTCCTCATGGCTCTGCTGCCCTCCAGCCCCCAGCAGCAGAATTTCCTCTGACCTTTCTCCCATGCCCATGGGCTGGCAGCAGGTACAGTTCCCTGCCCAGCTCCAGGGTGTGCCAGGGCAGCCTGTGGGAGCAGCGGTGTCCTGAGCTGGGAGACCCAGGGCTGGAGTCAGTGCCAGGGCACTGCTGGCCAGGGCCACATGCCTGTAGGTGTCAATGTTTCCTCGCTGCAGAATGAGGACAAGAAAGCAGACCAAGGCAGCCTGGAGGACTTGTCCAAAGAGAAGGGCGTGGATGAGCCCGACCGTGTGCAGCCGAGGTCCCCGCAGCCTGCCGAGCCCGTCAGCATCCAGCGGAGATCCCCGCTCATCAGGAACCGGAAAACCGGCTCCATGGAGGTAACAAGGCCCTGGGCACCCTCGATTCTTCTCCTGAAGGTCTCTTGCTTGGTTTTGGTGTCCTGGCTTTCCTTTTAAGATGCCAGAGTTTCAGTTGATTCTGGGAAAGCATCTGCAGAAGTTAGAGGGATATTTTGGAAGGCAGACCTCCCAAAGGAAGGCCAGGGGGAACACGGGTCAGAGGAGCTGATAAGGAAGAGCAAGTAAGGAAATGCTGGAGAAGCACAATCATTATAAGCATTACAAGCTCTGTAGAGGCATCAGTGTAACAGCTATGAATGAGATGGCATGTGACTTCCTCACCCAGCCATGGTGACATCTTGGCCTTCCCTTAGACCCCAGCCTCTCCCTCTCACGGTTCAGCTCCACATCTCTTGTTCCTGTTTCCCATCTCAGATCTTGTCCCTGCTAATCAGTGGGTTTATTACAGAGTGTTTAAACTGTCAAGGTTTAGAACTGTCCTATTCATTGCTCTGCTGAAGTAACAAAGGTAGATTTTACTGTTCCTGCTTCTCTCCTTCAGGGCTGTTATGTGTCACAAGGCTTCACAGCCAGCATGTAGCTGGCACCTCTAGCAACTGCCCCTCCATCTGGAGGGGTTTCATGGGCATTTTTGCTCTCTGTTTTCTGAACCAGTGAAAGCAGAGGGTTGGGGCTCGAGGTCTTTGTTAGCTGGTTTCCGTCTCTGTGTCACTCATGATGCAGTCTTTGCATGTGGCACATGGGGCTCTTTGTAACATAGTAAGATAAAGGGGATGCACTTCTGCTGCTGAAGAGGGAAGTCTGTGTCCCAGGGATCCCAGTGAGAGCCTTGAGAGACAAGGATCTCAGCACGAGTCCTTTCATGCTCTTGCAGTCTCCACTGTTCCACAACCCAACACAAACTTGAAATTAAAATTGAGCATGCACTGTTACAGTATTAGTATATGAGTCCCTTTATGCTTCTTAAAAGGAGCAGACATACTTGTCTTTACCTTTAACTGATGTATAAAGGCTTTTGAGACCAGTGTGTACCTCAGAGCAGGGCACTGATTATTCTGTCTGTCTTTGCAGGTGCTCTCTGAATCTTCTTCCAAATCAGGAGGTTATCGCCTCTTCAGCACTTATTCCAGGCAGTCTTCTGAGATGAAGCAGAGTGGCTTAGGTACTGTACTGACCTGCAACCAGCCTGCTTACCTGCACCTCTGCATTTCTGTGGGCATCTGTCTGTCTCTCCACATACACATCTGGCTTAAGTTCCTTGTATGTGTCTCTGTGTGTGTCGATGTCTTCTTTTAGTGTCACTGCTTAGACCACTGCAGAGACTATCTTGCTGTATTTCCTTTTGTGTACAATCTTCTCCTTCAACTTCTAGCAACAGAAGATGCACTTTTTGTGCCTAGTATGGGAGCAACAGAGCAAGCTGCACACTTGCATGTTGGCCTTCTGGTTCCATGTTGCTATCATTCATTATACCATTTCTGAACTTGTAGGAAGAGATGATTTTACACGAGAACTAGTCTGCTTTCTGTCCTGCAGAACAGTAGTTTACATGCAAAGCTGCTCTTCGTGAATGACTATTTTATTTCCACCTTTGCTTCATGAGGATCTCTTGTCTGGAGTGGATCTTTCATCTGCAGCAGTGTTTGGCAGCTCTAATGAGCTGGCACCCTTGGTTAGCTATTCTTTGCATGGTAGCCTGCAGAAGAGAGTATTCTGGGGTGCTTGGTGCTCTCGGCCTGTCCTTGAGAGAACCATTCCCTGTCATACCAACCTAAACTATGTATTAATAGTTGAAAGTCTTCCTGAAATATTTTTGCTAAAGCAAGTTCTATTTGGAAACTGAAAAGCTGTCTTTGTTGTCAGGAGGTTCAAAGATAGCTGTGAAACCTACATCATGCAGATGACTAATTAACACCAGGAGGTGGAAGTGCCCAAGTTATGCCCACTTTCTTTTTCTTTACAACCTGTTTTGCATCACGGCACAGCTGTAGACAGACTGTAGGCAGCAGTTCTGACTCATCAGTTCTCTACTCTGTTGTGTGGACATCCTGTAGCCAAGAGACTTCTGAAGGATCTGATCACTTCTTTGTCACTTTTGAATGAGCTGCTGCATTGGAAGCTAATTCCTACCAAGTAAAGGGAATTTTCTTCAGAGTGGTCAGGAAGCATCACTGGAGTCTGCCAGCTGTGCTCCCAGCCAGTGGAAAAGCCTGAGAAGGAATGACTGATGCATCTTATTTTCATACAGGCACAATAGCTTCAGCCACAGTGGTTTTTCAATGTGCTGTTTCTTGTGGTGCATCTACTTCCTTCTGCCTTTCACAGCCCACCTGCAGGGATTGCCCTGCTGAGGCCTGAAGAAACCTGTGGTTATTCTGTGAATCCCATGGAGCAATATGAGAATTCCTGAGCTGGCACAGACAAGGAAGTGCATCTGTTTGGAGAAGTACTGAGTGCATCGAGGCTTCACACAAACTGTCTGTACTGTTGGATGTCTCAGGCCCAGAAGGCGTGTGCTCTGGAGAGCAGATATTGCAGCTGATTTACTCCAGCCTTCCCTAGGTTTCTGAGGAATGTCTGTTTGAAGGCTACTGCTCTGCTGGACTCTGTGCAGTGCTGCCTTTCCTTGGCAATGGAATTTGGCACGTGATTGCAGCAGGTTTGATTTCAGGCTCTTGCTCGACTCACCTTGCTGGGCAGCCTGTGCTGGTCACTCTCCTGACTGAAGATCTGCAGAGACAAAACTTGGAGTGGGAACTGATAGATCTGATCTGTGACACTGGACCTCTACCTGGATCTTCAGTCCAGCCACCATTCTTCTCTGGAGAGTCTTGCAGCTGCAGGCACAGAAGAGCTGAGCAGGAGAGGCCTGTGGTGCATTACCAGCTTGCACAATCCCTGGTTACTAGGATGTCTGTTTCTGTGAATTTCTCTTAACTTGAGAACTGCTAAGAGGAATGATGCCTCTTTGCCTGTAAAAGTCAAGCTCTTAAGGCAATCTTCCCAATTCCTGCTTGTTGTGTAGAAATCTCCTTCCTCCCCCCTTCAGGGTCTGCAATGTGTGCTCTCTGAGAGGTGGCACAGAACTCACGGGAGCTTGAACTTCAGATGTAGCACTTGTCTCAGCAGCTGTGCTATGAGGGGCTTCATTCAGGTGCTGCCTGCTCTTTCTGAGCTGTTCTGAAGTTGAGCATAGGTCCCACTGCCTGACCTGCTTACAGTCGTTGTCTCTGGGGGAGTGTCTGCTCAGCTGTCACCTCAGATGTTTAGCCCTGCAGGGATGGGGGCTCCTGGAGGAACCCTGCTGCCATACCTGCCTGAAATGTGTCTTTACTGTAATTTTAAAATGTCTTGAAATATGTGTTTGGAGAAGGGGCAGGCTGCAGCTTGCCTTATCCATGCAAGTGGTGCTTTGGATTGTGCCCCTTCCTTCTGGGCAGGAGCAAGTGCATTGTTGTGGATTTCTGCTCCAGGGTTAGTGCTTCTAGCCTGAGAAGCCTGGAGAAACCTCAGGGCCCTTCTTGGCTTGCAAGAACACTTCAAAAGGGGGTAAAATCACTCCTGCTGTTTGAGCAGTACAGGTGGTGCACTGCTGGTGGCATGAAGCTTTGTGCTGAGACTCCCATAGGAGCAAGGGATGTCCAGTTTTTAAATATACCAAACACTGAATGTACATCTGAAAATTAAATACACAAAAAAGATCCAGCACATACAGCAATTTCTAGCAAACGTTGGTACATCTTAAATCCAAATGGCTAGTGTACCATGGTGTTCTGTAGGATGTGTGTGTGTTTGGTGCAGTGGTCTCCTAGAGTTCACTGTAGACACTTGCTGTTGTCCACAGAGTCACCTTTGTAAATTCTCTTGTCTCAAGGGTGCCAACAAAATGCCTGTGTCTCCTGTAGGATAGCAGAAACACTGGGAGTAAGGGATAGTGCCATGAGGTTGCTCAAGATAGAAAGTAATAAATATCTTCTGCTCCATTTTTATCTGCCCATAAATGAGTTTTCTGGGGTTTGTTTGTTTGGTTTTTAAGCCATGGAAGGACAATTAAAAGCATCATCCTGGCTGCTGCTTGACAACATTTTCTTGTAATTCTGGCAGATTCCAGTTCATGCCAAGTCAGCATTGAGCTTTGGTTTAAGGCAAAAAAAAGGGAGGAAATTTGCTGAGGCCCGTGTGTCCATTGCTCTGCAGGCAGGAGTCCTTGCCTGTTTGCCCAAGGACACATCCGTGCCATGTCCTCTGGAAAGCTACCAGCAGTGTCACCGTGGGGAGCAGCTTAGGATCAGTGCATGTGAGAACTCTTTTTGTCATCCCCTCTGCTCCCAGGACCTTCATCACCGCAGACTGAACTTACCTGTGAATAGCTTAAAACCCAGGGTCTGTCTGTTCTGCAGAGCAGTTTTAGCTGCAGAGGAGCCTTGCAGAGGAGCAGAGTGTCCTTGCCCCAGGGTCCAGGGCAGGCTGTGCTGGCTGAGCAGGGCACAGCCCTCCCCGCACACACCCTGTGGGTCTGAGGGGTCCTGAGCCCCCCGGGCTGGATCTGGTGGGTGTGAGCACTGCAGGGGCAGCCGAGCTGGGGGGGCTGGAGCACAGCCCCTGGGAGGAGAAGCTGAGGGAGTGGGAGGGTACAGAGAGGTGGAGACAGACTGTCTGACAGCAGAGCAGTGGCAGGACAGGAACCCACCGGCAGGAGCTGCAGCAAGGGAAGCTCCAGGTCAGGAGGGGGATCATGTTTTTCACCTTAACTCTGCCAGATGTTGAAGTGGGGGGCTGAGAGGTGATGAAATCTCCTTTCTTGAACGTACTCAACCCTTGACTGGACAAACCTGAACAAGCTGATCTGAGCTGGCCCTGCTGGTGTGTTGGGAAAGAAGCCTCCAGAGGTTCCTTCCAACCAAAATCATGCTATGGTGCTGGTGCTGCCTTTTAGAATCCAGAGCTGCCTGCAATACAGGCAGGATCTTGTTAACAGTAGTAACAGTTGCACTGCTCCAGTTAAAAATTAATGGGCAGTATCTCACTTTTTTTGCCTTGGCAGATAAGGTAGGACAAGATCAACCTGCTGGTTTCTGGAAGCCTTTTGTGCGTGGGAGTGATGTGGGGTTTAGCAGTTGGTATTCTCAGGACAGAATGCTGCATCAAGATGCTTTAGCACAGAATTCATAGCCAGTCAGTGCCGCTTTGTCTAGACCATAATAAGGTTTTGCCTCACTCACAATTGCTTTCCTCAGTCGAAAGAATCTTGTTTCAAGTGCCCCGTGTTCCCTAAATACCACACGAAGTCAGAGCACTCAGCAGAACTGTGCCTTGGAGCAGCAAACACCAGCAGCTGCCAAAGCCACAGCACTGGGTTGTCCCCTGTGCATGGGGCCGCGTCCCTGCCATGTTCCTCACCCTTCCTGCTATGTGGGCATCTGGTGCTTTGAGGGGTGGTTCATGGAATGGCTGGACCTGCTCTGACCCAGTGGGTGTGAAATACCATCTGAGCAGTAGCTTAAGAAAGAGCTCTCTTGTCACATTGCTTTTCTTACCCCTTGGCAGAGTGATGAATCCCCATGCATTGACCAGGCAGTCCTTTCTTCTTCTTGGTGTCCTGCAGAAAAAAGAGCTTTCCAAAGACAAAGGGCAGAAGAGCAGAGAAATGAAGCCCTGTGCCCTGAACATCAGTGATTTGGCATCCTGGCTTTCCTGACATAAGTATGGAGATTTGCTGACTGAGGGGTGTCCAAGTGCTTATCCTAGGTCAGGGCAAGAGATCCAAGTGGAAGTAACCCCCTGGATGGAGTTAGGAGCTTTCCTGGTGTTGAGTTTTGGGCTTCCTGCTGTGCATTTGGCACCACTGCATTTAGGATGGGCAGTTGTGCCTCCCCGTGCTCCCTGGTTGCTGCGGCGTGGCCAGCTCATTCCTCACCCTCTGACTAACCCTGCTTTTCTGCGCTGCTTGCAGTGATGTGATACTAACACCTTCCATGCCTTTCCAGGGTCACAATGCACCGGCCTGTTTAGCACCACTGTGCTGGGAGGCTCCTCCAGTGCCCCCAACCTCCAGGACTACGCTCGCAGCCATGGCAAAAAGTTTGCCAGCAGCCTGACGCACAAAGACGGTATGTGTGTTCCCTGTGCAGCAGGTGGCAGCTGGTGTCTCAGGGTGTGCTGAGACAGACTCAAGACTGCTGAGCAGGATGACAGTTACATGTGCATGTTCATCACATCTGCAGTCGTGCATTTCATGACATCCCAGGAAGTCGTGGTCCTTGCAGGGACGAGGCAGGAGCTGATGTTGTGCAAGGGGTTTGGTGCTGACGTGCGGTCTGGTCTGGGGCCTGGTTTTGTGCTGACATTTTAACACTACTTGCTGTCGTGGAGGAGGAGTTATTGGTCTGGATATTAAATCATAATGAGCCCAGCACTGGTGGATTGCAAGGTGGGGGCATGACTAAGGCAGCAATTTGGGGCCTTTTGGGAAAACGGGAGGTTAGTTTGTTTGGATTTTTGTCCAGTTTTGAGGCCCAGGAAACCCAGGAGGGAAGATGCCCTCCAGTCCTCAGCCCTGCTGGAACCTGATGAGCGCTGCTGAATGAGAGCACGGGCTCTGCTGCTGTTCTGGTGTTGAGGGGAACTTGTGTCACTCCCAGCTCTCCAGGGAGCTCCCTTTCCCACAGCAGGCTGCGAAGGCCGGGCTGGAGCCCAGCGGAGCTCGGGCCCTGCTGCACCGGGCTGAGCTGTGGCTGCAGGACAGGCTGTCAGCGCCGGGGCAGCACCTGGAGAGGCCGGCGGGGGCTCTGGGGGCTCCTCCCGGGGCTCTGCGGGCAGCGCCGCAGGCTCTGACCGGCTGCGGGGCCCGGGCGCTGCCGCAGCTGCTCCCTGAGCCCTGAGCCCCGCTGTCCGGCCCTGCCGGCCGAGGGGCAATGCCTGGTACACACTGACTTAACGGGTGTGTGACGAACAACCCGGAGTTGTTCATCTTGGAGCTGCCGCTGCTGCTGCCTGAGCCCTGAGCCCTGCTGTCCGTCCCTGCCGGCCGAGGGGCAATGCCTGGTACACACTGACTTAACGGGTGTGTGACGAACAACCCGGAGTTGTTCATCTTGGAGTTGCCCTTGTTTTCCGTGTTTCCTGGCGTGCTGTGCGTCAGGAAGCGGTGAGGGGCTTGGGAACGTGAGGAGGAAGGTGTTTATCTTCTGGGGAAGGGAGTTTGGAATGTAAAATAAGCCCTTGATTTGCATGTTCCTGCTTAAATGAGCACCAGTGAAATGCTGAGCAGTGTCATTTGAACCAGCCATCACTAGG
Source organism: Chaetura pelagica (assembly GCF_000747805.2). Classification (NCBI taxonomy): domain Eukaryota; kingdom Metazoa; phylum Chordata; class Aves; order Apodiformes; family Apodidae; genus Chaetura; species Chaetura pelagica. The sequence continues at coordinate 181,735 of NW_009952708.1, read as the reverse complement.
GCTGCAGGCAGTGACCCAGCCCCTGCAGCAGGCTGGTGTCTGTATCGATGCCTTCTTGGTCATCAGGCTGATCGTGTTTAAAACCCCCGGATGCTGGAGCACATCTTTGCATGAACTCTGATCTTTTCTCATGGCTGTGATGCTTCAAGGTGCGGTGCATGGCTTACAGCACTTCATCCAGGACTTGCTCAAGGGGAGCTGAAATGGCACTTATTTCTGAAGTCTTCTCATCCTGGGGCTGGAGGAGGGTGAAGGAACACTTCAGGGGAAGGTTGTGTCCCAGCCTCAGGTTGAGGGTGGATCTGCTGCTGGTGGTGGTTTGGAGCTGGCTTGTCTGAAGGCAGGGACCAGCGAGCTGTGTTACAGCAGGACTGAGCTGAGCAGATGTGCTGGCAAGGGGGAGGTGGGGGAGGTGGGTTCCAGCTCACCGACTGCAGCTCCAGGACTTGGACACTTCTGTGGGATTGCATGCATAGGGAAGCTTGTCATGCTCTGTTAAGGGAAAAGAAACTGTCTTTAGGATTGTTTTGCTGCTGAAGGAAATGGCAGCAAGTTTGAGAGTAGATTTAAATATCTCATGTGGCCAAGTCATTAGGTGCATCTGCTGACCTTGGTGTACGGGGAGGGGTGTACAGACCCTGCTGCCTGGGTAGAAAGGATGCATGAAACATGGAAGGGAAATAAAAACATTTTTCTAGTGTTTCCTAGAAGTTCCTAAATAGCAGCAAAATATGTGATTGGCTGGCGCGTTGTGTCAAATCCTACTTACAGATGGTCTGATCTAGGCTTTTCTTTCCCATGACAACTGAGGAATTTCCAGAGTGGGAATAAACTGAAGCTTTCAGCCTTTTTCTTTTTTTAAGCATATGGAGACTAATCCATGTCTTTTAAAGCTCATCTGTTTGCACCACATGAGATGCCTAGAGTCTGTCCTTGCACTGTCTTTCCAGTGTGTGATTTCTACAGGAGAGCTTGGCCTGGGCTGGGACACAGCCAGGAGAGGCAGTCCCAGGTGTCCCAGTCTGACAGGTGTGTCCCAGAACCTCTTCTGTACTGAAATGCTCTGAGCATCAGAGCTGTAGAGCATGTCTTCATGGGTCTGCTGTGTGTTCCCTAATTAGTTAGTTGATTTAGCTTTATATTTATAAATAGCTGTGATTAGCTTGCATTAAGAGGATGCTTTCAGCTACACTTGCCTCTGCCAGGGCTTGTCAGTTCCTCTGCAGAATGGTTGTGGCTTTCCTTGGGCAGAGGGAGCCCTGAGAGCTCTGCTCTGTGGTTCCTGTGTGCTGGGTCGTGCGCGGCGTGGCTGCCTGGGGAGGCTGCAGGGCAGGAACCCCTGGGACCCGGGGAGCACGGCCCAGGCCTCTGCAGGGTCGGGCAGGCAGTGACGGGCAGTGACAGGCAGTGCAGGGGCAGGGACAGGCAGTGCAGGGACCTGGGGAGCCACAGCTGCTGGGGAACGTGGAGGTCCAGTGGGACCCACAGGCAGGGAGAGCCTGGAGCTGCAGCAGCGCCAGCGGGAGCATGTCCTGTGGGGTTGAGAGGAAGGTGAACCTGGAAGGGCAGTTGCAAGGAAATGAAGGTCTGGGGATCCTTAGGAGCAGGCTGTTAACTGAGATGATCTGTTTTTATTTCCTCAGAGCTCTTGTCTATGCCAGCCGTAAAACGATTTTCTGTGTCGTTTGCAAAGCATCCGACTAATGGTACGTTTGCTTCCTTGATTTGACGTTCCCTCACACTCTAACCCCATGCTCACCTTCAGTTCTCTCTGCACATATTTTCCTCTCAGCCTTCCCGTGGTTTTTTTGTGTCTGTGTATCTGGTGTCCAAACACGCTTCACCTTCCCCCATTGTCTCCTCGTGACTTAACTGGTTCATTCATCCTGTTACTGCTCAGTGGTTCCTCTGCTGTCCCCCAAGGCATTTGTGTCCCAGGTGAAAAAGCAAGAGCAGTGGCTCTGTGAATGGACTCCTAAAGCAGCCTTTAATTGCACTGCTAACATTTAAGGCCTTCCTTCACACTCCCTTTTCGGGGGTGGGGTTCGGGGGGCAGAATGCCATGGGATGTGGGGGAGGAGGATGTCCACGTCATGTTCTGTAAGAGCATCAGCAGCTGGGGTCCTCAGCTCTACGTTGCAGATGTGCAGGACCACCGTAAGGATAGGCTGAGGGTACCTGTGTGTCCCCTGGAAGAGCACAGTCCAAGGAGGTGCTACCAGGATTCCCTCTGCACGTGATGTTCCTCAGCACAGGTGTCTTAGGAGTACTGGTAACCTCATGGTTCCTATCTGCAAACCTGTCTGCTAGGATTGGTTACTCCAAGCCTGGTGATGTTGGTGGGAGTAGGCTCACCTTTCCTGCAGGTGTCCCCAGAACTCTCACTCATCTGCTGTGGTGGACAATGCTGGCTTGGACCTGCTGCCTTCTTGAGGCAGGAGGGGATGGCACCATGTCACCCAGGAGGTGTCCCCTGATGCACTCCTCGTGTTGGTGGCTGCGAAGAGGCATGGAACAGAACGGCTTCTCTTGACTCTCTCTGCTTGTACTGCTGCTAACCTGGCTCCTGCAGGCCTTTCCAGGTCACAGACCTTGGCTCTGTGGTAGCAAATGCCTTGAAATAGTGATTATTATCCGAGTCTTACACAGAAACTTCTGAAAAAGTTTGTTTTTCACAGCACCACTCCTACCTCATGGCTCTTGCTGTTGAGACAAGTTAGAACCAGAGCAGATCCCTGAAAGGTGTCGGGCTGCATATCTCTGTGATTAAGGCTGGTTCTGCTGTCTTGTTGCTTAGTAAGTGTGAAGAAATTCTGCTCTGTGATCTGTAAGATGACAGAAGCCCAGAAGACTGTTATAAAGACCAAAGACTTGGGAAAGATAAAATGAGAAGGGGCAGCTAAACGGGGCTTTATTGTTTCATATATCTGAAGGGAACCTATTTGCTGTGTTTGCTTAGTTTTGTTTTTCCCAGAATGGCCAGCTGCTCAATCTGTTTGTATGTCTGGAAACCATCTGAGCTCCTGTGGTGTATGTCAGCAGGACGTGTTGTTCTATCTTGCCAGCAAAACTTGTACCAAGCACCAGTCTTTCCAGGGTCACACCATAAAGCAACTGCCCCTGCCCCAAAATACAATAAAATGAAACAGGGCATCAGATTTTTCCAATAACCCAATTAATATGTCTAATAGTAAAATGCCCCTTAATCAAGAAAACAAAGACGGGGTCCAGCAGGTGTGAGCTTGAAGTTAGACACATTTGGTGTAGGCTTGGCACTGGTTTTAGCAGGAAGGATGTTTAGCCACATGAACCAGTCACCTGAAGATGCACAAGCTCTTCACAGCTTTGAGTCTGGATTTTGTTTCTGAAGAGCTGTGTGGTGAAATGGGATGGGTGAACCAGAGCGGTGGCCAAGCACAGATGCTCTAGGCCCTGATCTCCTTTGAGTCTTGGGAGCACCACACAAGTCCCAAGGCTGTATTCATGGAGGAGAAGACATGCCTGCGTGCTGGTGTCATGTCTGCTACACAAGGATGCTACAGAAGACTGCACAGGGCTGTCCTGAGAGTCTGTAGAGGGGAGGCCAGCACTCCTGTGCCCCCTCTGCTCTTCCACACTCCAGGCACTGTGCTCTCAGGCAAACCCTGCTGTACCCAGTGTCCCTTTCAGCTGCTGCTTGTTAGATGCCGGGTCGTTTGCTGTGTTCCGTGTGCTGAGGTGGCTGCTTTGGATGCAGGTCCTCGACGCTCTGTGGGCAGTCTGGATTTCTTGTCTCTGTGGTGGGCCTGTCCTTCTTATCTAGCCCAACCTGAACTGTGCTGGACTTGGAATGTGTCCTGAGGCTTATGTGCTTGTCAGGCGTCTGCTTATGAAGATGAGAGGTGGCTCTGGGGCTGCCCCTGCGCTGCAGCTGCTCCCGCCTGCCGGGCACCGGGCTCTGTAGGTCAGGGTGGTCCTGCTCTGCTTGCCTGGGAGGGGTGGGCTGCAGCCTGTGCTGAGGGTCTCTCCCAGCCAGCGCCATCCCCACAGCTCCAGTTTCTGTCCCCAGCTGCTCTGCCCCTCTCCTCTCACTCTCTGGCCCCCTCTCCTCCAGATGTGTGTGAGCACCACCACGTTGCCCAGTTGCTGCGCCGTTTTTCCTGTGACCGCGCCACCAGCCGGAACATCTCCCTGGATGCTACCCTAGCCCATCACCTCCAGCACTGCTCCTACCACCTGCGCCTCTTCAGGAGCTGGCTGATCTCAGGGCAGGATGACTTGGAGTGTCTTTACGGTACTGCACGCTGCAGCTGCCTTGGGGCCCTGCTCTTGTAGCTGAGCAGTGACCACGGTCTGCTTGAGAATGCACAGTGTGCTTTGCTCCTGCAGGAAAAGCCTCCCCCTGCATCCCCGGAGCTCGAGCTGCTGCAGCAAGTGTGTGGGCTGTGGAGCTGGAGGCCTTTCCACATGGAGCTGGTGCTCTCTGTGTGCCTCTAACCGTGCTCCTTCCACCCATGGCAATTGTTTGTTGCCTCCCTCCTCTAGCCAGGACAAGCCCTTAGGCTTCCTCTGGGTCAGGTGCTGAGCTCCTGCCGGGGTGATGCTCTACTGACCCCACAGCCCTCTCAGGTCTTGGGGGGGTGTCCCCAGTGTTCACAGAGGAACCACGGTGAATAGTGAGAGTAAGAGAAGAAAGCAGATCAAGGAGTTGCAACAGCTGTCACATGCAGAGTGAACTTGCTGTGGAAATTCTGGTGAAGTGAGTGCTTGTGGGAATGTGCTGTTCCCAGAGCCCGGGTGAATACAAGGCAGAGCCTGAGCTTGTGTGGCTGCGCTGCATGGTGCCTGTGCTGGGAAGGGGCACCCCCTGCACTGCTGCACCTGGATGCTGTGAATCAGACCTTGCTGCTCTCTGGTGTCTGCCCACCTCTGGCACAGACCGGGGGCCTGGTGCATTGAGGTCCCAGAGCTGCTGGGAGCAGTGGAAAGGAGCTGAGGGGCAGCTGGCTGGGGCTGCTGCTGCTGCTGGCACCAGAACACCTGCTGGGTGCATGTGTCTTGCTGGGCTGTGTGGTGCATGGAGCTCTGCTTTCATTCAGACCCCGAGGTGGCAGGGGCAGAGGCAGCACAGCTCCTCATGTAGCGAAGCAACAGGATCAAGCATTTTTGGAGCCTGGAGAAGAGAATTTTTCTTGCACGGTCTGTTTTTTCTTGATACGGCCCTTTCTGTCAAGTAGGCGATTTGGAGATGGCAGGTACTTTTCATATATAATTAGGACACACCTTGGTCTCCTAGGAATGAATACTGAAGAGGAGAAAAATTGCTTTGAGGGAAGAGATGCTGGAACACAACAGACTGCTCCAGCCAGAGCTGAGCTTTCCCACTGCAGCCCTGGGCCATCTCCTGCAAGCTCAGGCAGGGAGAGGAAATGAGCTCAGGGCCTTGGGCAGCCAAACACTGCAGGCGGTGCTGGGCTCTGCAGCCAGCCCGGGGTTATGTACCTCAGCGCAGCCTTCCCGGGTGGAAATCAGATCTCTGCAGTCAGGGAGTTCTTTGGTGCTGTTTTCTCAGTCTGTCAAGCCCAAAAGTAATTAGCTAGTTTGGGATTCCT